>NW_021939122.1:7880161-8156383 GCF_001715985.3 Manacus vitellinus | reverse complement strand
CAGAGGGTCCAGGGTACACCCGGCCCCGGTTTCCCCGCCGGTCACTCGCGGCGGAGCCGGGGGTCAGGCTGGGTGTCATCCCCCAGCCGAGAGCCGGTGCCAGCGGAGGACTGGGCGGGCGGGGCAGCACCTCTTTTTGGAGGAGATAGGACCAAACTGAGCTTTGGGGAGAAGGGGACAGAGAGAAAAGAGAAATAGGATGGGCACTTCCAAATTATGGGGTGAATCCTCTCCTGAGCAGTGACAGGATGCTGTAACTCCTCAGGTTATCGCTGGGGAAGTGGATGGAGGATACATAGAGAGGCAGGTCCCATGACCTGTGTTTCCCACAACATCCCTCAGAGGTATTACAGTCCCCTCTGCCTAGGAAGGGAGCAAGGCCACAAGTCACACACAAAAGAAAAGGCAAAGGAGCTTCACGTCCCTGAAGAAGTAGTAACAGCACAGGTCCCAAACTTGGTCTAGTAGGTTACAGCTCATCCTAGGCAAGTACCAAAAGTAACATCTCAACCCAACAGACTACTTCTGTATTCTAACAGTAAATACTCACAACTGGTAGCAAGGGAAGTGCCATTCTCCTGGAAATCCTTGGCCAAAAAAGTCATCCATTTCAAAACCCCACATTCAAGCATCCTCCAGCACGGTGGTGGGCCTTGCTTTTAAAGGCAGGCAAGTGGAGCATGCCCAGATAGAGGCCTCACCCACCATGGGGAAGGAACAGCCATCCTCCTTTAATATTTTGGGTTTTCTTAAAAATTGTGAACATTTTGGAAAGGTTTAAACTGGCAATCTTCACCTAAATAAAAAATTGATGCATTTCATCTTGTTTTGAGTTCTTGTTGGCACTTTGCAATATAAAGTCTTTTGGGCTTTGCTTAAGTAAAAAAATTGTGATTTCTTTTTTTCCTGTCGTCTTGTAAGTGTACTTTGGAGGTCAGGTGTGCAACACTGGCAAATCTGATCTCACCTTTTTGACTTGACTAACTGGCAAGTACTTAGGATCTCAGAGGGTGGAGAAGAAACAAATCTGATTTTGTTTTGCTTTGCCTTGCCTATCTTGGTAGCAGGCATGTAGCCTCATCCAGCTACAGCTGTGCCAGTTAAAGGACCATTAGCCTCAGCTGCTTGCAAAAATGCCCAGTGAATATTCCCATATCCTTTGGATATGACAGCTGAACTGCTTGTGGGAGCACTTTGTAGGCTACTGTGAACAAAAGAAACCATTGACAAAGATGAAACTAATTAAGCTTTTTGGTTAGCTGAAGCTTTTTAATTAAGATTTTTGCTGTAACTAAGATGGTAGGCTTTTTGTTCTCCACTGTGATCCGGAGGCACGTGGAGGCTGATCATTGTACCTGCTGAGTGAACATACTTCTTGCGTGCTAAAGAGGGCTCTGCCTTTACTAGTGAGGATTTTAGGTTTACGGAAACACTCAAAGCCATAGAGTTTGCACTCATTTTCAACAAACTGTTTGTTATTTACCTGGGATGCTGTATGACAGTGTTACTCTGTAATAGACTTCTATGATTTAATTAATGCAGAACCTGCAAAACAGTACCAGATGTTAAACAAGCTAAGCAAAATGAAGGCTGGCACTGAGATTATAACACAGGATTGGCTTATGGTGAGCTGATTTCAGTCAGCACAGCTGGGATAGTAGGAAATTATGCCAGGGATTCCAGAGGGATTGTGCATGTTGTTTTGCACAAAATAAGACCACTTGGTTCATTGCATTTGCATTGATTTCCACCTATAGGAATGCTGTGGTTTAATCCCAGCCAGCAGCTAAAGCCCACACAGCCACTTGCTCACTCTTCCAGTGGGATGGGAGAGTGAAAAAGTGAGAAAACTCATGTGTTGAGATAAAGGCAGTCCAACAGGCAAAGCAAAAGCCATGCACACAAGCAAAACAAAACAAAGAATTCATTCACTGCTTCCCATCAAAGGCAGATGTTCAGCCAGTTCAATTCAGTCTGATTTGAATGACCAATGATGAGCAAGTAGTCTGCAGAACATTGTCAGCAATCCACAAGGAAGAAGTGGGACTAAATAGCAGATAGGTAGCTATAAAATCCCAGAGTTTTAAGAGCAGGGTTGCTGAAAGGGCTAGGATGGGGGATCACATTTTGAGCCTTGTGAGAGAGCAGTCCCATGTTAATAATATTACAGCTTGTCTAGGAAGTCATCTGATTCAGAAAACCAAAATCTCACATAATTTCACTGATTCATTTTAGGGCAAGCCCCCTCAAGTAATCAAATCATCACAAAAAGAGTTAAACTGTGTCTGATTGGAGACTGGAAATGACTGGTCAGAGTGGGAAGCTCTTCTCTTCATCTTGACATTGAATAAATTAAAGAACATGATTCTACCCTAACCACAACATATAGTAACTGTGCTGTTGCCTGATGCTGGTAAAAATTACATACTTGTACTACGGTTCTGATCTGGCAGTGAGATCCTTAGTATCCAAAATTTTAGACATATTCACATGAGAAATAGCATAATTTATTAGTGAAAACAGTTAATAAACTAGTAAATTTTAACATCACAATGGCTACTGAAAGTACTAAGCCTAAAATCCTTAAAATTAATTTTCTTTATATTATTCTCAGGTTTGGTGGTGAGAAGCAAAGTGAATGTCCTTATTGACTCCAAAATTATGACAATTGTTTTGCCCAGGGCTATCTATCACAAAAGATATAGTAGCCTAAGCTTTAGCCAGTCTTCCTCTCACCTGTATTTATATTTCTTCAAGGATAAGAATAGCAAACAATTTGAGGAGACAGGTGAGCTGCTTCTGTATCATTAATTTCCTGCAGTGCTGAAATATACTTACTTTTGCTTACAGCTGCTGTGCAGAGACTGCAGGACACCCCAGTACTGAGGCCAAGAGAGGGAGCATTCAAGGCCCAGACTCATCCTCCCTATTTATAAGCATTTCTGTAGGTCCCCTCTATGGGTAACAGAGAGAGAACTTCTCTAAAAGTGAGCCAACCCTCTGGTTTAGAGGCAGGATGCTGCGATAAACAAACCTTTAGTCTGCCAGGAATGACTTTTCTTATATTCTTGTGCAAGTTCTCATCTCCAGTTCCCATTTGCAGCTCACAAACCAGACACTCTCTGCAGTTCTGGAAATTATGAACAAGGAAACTGTAATTTATCATTTGTTTCCCGAGACTAAGAAACAACACTACTCTGTAAAAAAATCCAGACAACAAACTGTACAAATAATAAACCATTCTCGTTTCCAATGGAACAACTAATAAGCCAATTCCCATCATTATGTTCTCATTTCCAAAAGTACAACGTAGTACGGACACAGTCTTGTGCCAGTCAATGCTGATAGCTGAAATACACATTTAATAGATTCACTCTTAACCAATATGTAGCTGGTGGTTTCCCAGGGCTGATTCATTACTTCTCTAATTAAAATATGGAATGGCTTCCTCAAACCAATATATAGGAAGAGCTGTACCTTAGGGTTCCCAAAACCTCAGATGTTATTCCATTCGCAACACAGTTGTGATCTCTGTCAGTTCACTCCAGAGGCTCTCACTTCTTTGGAAATGCACCCCACTAATAGCAGTTTGCACTTTTAATACAAAGCCTTCTGGGCAAGATCTTGTCTCAGAGTATGACTAACAATTAATTAAGATGTTTGGTAGACTTCTGCACAATGAAAGCTTCTACTTGGCGCACTCCCAGTCCTGCTGCTATCTTAAAATTAAATTACACTGCTTGTGGATCAAACATGCTGTATACCTGTATTAAGACAATTTTCAGCCTGTGTTACTTTGCTTGTGTATGGTTATGCTTGTGGTGGTTCAAACAGGGCCAAACCCACCCTGAGCACTGCTGTGGGATAAGCTGTACTTGCCATTGCTCTGCTGGGGGCCAGAAGGCTTTCCAGATTATTGATATATAACCTCCGTGGTGCCCACTGCTGGACTAAGTAGATGACATACCTACATATAGACTTCTGTTTCTCTCTGGATGTCACCATTAAGACACAGAAAAGCTAAAGGCATCTGACATATCCAAATATTCCTGGTTTAAATGTCACTAAACTCACAGGGACAGAGAGTTATCTAGAAATCACCCTTACCTGAAACCAGGGTAAAATAGAAACAAACAGAAGTACTTATTAGCACTTACAAACCAGAGTGCAATCACACAGATTCTCAACAGTGTACAACAGAAGAGAGGAATGAAAAAAAATTAAAATCTGATTTTGTTATGATCCAAAAGGCTTTTATTTTCCTCTTTCCATCCAGCTAATCTATTACACACTTAATTACCTGACCTCCAGGCTCTGTCCATGTCTGCCAGAAACCTCATGATGTGTTCACAGGAACTGAGGGTTTTCTCTTTCTTTTCGTACAAATCCACGTTTTGAGATCCGCCAAAAGACTAGGGCAGAGAACGGACACAGATGAAGCAGAAGAAAGAAATAAGGGTAAACAGGCAACACAATAGCTCATATTCCTCAGCCTGAGATCCTCACTTGCTCAGGCAGTAACCCTGTGTTGTTAGTGGAGGCATATTTTTGGGATGAAATGAAAAGTAATTCATTCATACACTGTAATGAAGAGGAGATCTGAGCCCTTTTCTCCTTTCCCTGAGAATATTTTGGCCAGTTGTTCTCCACCTACCCCTTTTGGGTTTGCATGAGGTTTTTTTAGGCCCAAGAGCAATTCTTCCTTAATTATTTCATCCACTAATTAGATGCATTTTGAATCACATATATTCAGTCTCAACTCTTCCTGGTTTTTAGGCAGGATATCAGCAAGGTCTTAACCTACAGCACTAAATATTTTTGTGGGAGCTCATTCAGCTGCAGGCATTCTACTTTGCACTTTTCCTACCAACATTTCTTGTAACATGCAACAAGAGTGTTTACTTTTCTAAAGTTAGTATGTTGTTGATAAAGATTTGTTAGTCCTCCTCATGGTGACTAGAGCAAATTCCTGTCTCAGTCTTGTGCTCTGTTTGCTTACTGTGTCACTAATACTTATGAAATCACTCCTATGGCTGATAAAACAAAAGCAGAAAAAAAAATAATTCTTGGGAATTTTCCTTTTTTTAAAAAAATATTGTAATACACATTGAGGGCTATGAGAACAGCAACCTGTCTTTGCATTCTCTGAACATGTCCTCTTTGCTTCATAAGCTAAGGTCATATTAAATATTTAGGGGTAATCTAGTTGATCGGATTTAAATCTGACTTGAACCTACAGGTGCTATGTATAAACATACAGCATGGCTCTAAAACGTTGCCAAGGCTGAGCATCAGGTTCTAGGTGCTCTGGAATTCTTTCTGATAAATTCAGTAACAAGAGAAGTCCATTAAGAAAAAGAGATGAAACTTGAAAGAGTGTTTCCTCCTGAATTCAGTGAGAAGTCAGTTTGGCTTAGGACTATTTGCAGATGAAAACTTTTAATTGGATTTTATTATATTTTCTTGAGATATGACCAACATAGAAGCTTTCAAACCTTTCACTGAAAGTTGAAGAAATTGTCACAGGATGAGCAAAGAGCAAACAAGTGAACAGTTTTCAGTGACAACGTTGGTGTGAACTGACCTTACCCATGGATCACAAATAGCCTAACTTTTTTTGCCATGTTACATTACTGTCCTAGCAGTTCTGTTGGTTTCATGGCACATGAAGTTGGGTGATGCAGATACAGGAATAAATAGCTGGAAACAAGAGTTTTCTACCTCAGCTTACAAAGCATTACTTGTGAATGCTGAACCAAGTCCTAAATAATAGCAAACAAGAGTTTATCCTTAGAAAAATAGGTCTCCCTTGTCTTGGGCAAATGGAATAATAACAGGGAGTGGTCGGAAAGGGTAAGGTTCACTTTACTGCTGTGTGTTTAAGCTGCACTAAACTGGCAGATAGTCCCTTGGGAAATGCTGCAGTCAGGCACAGCCAGTAGGACTGGGACTAAATCACAGGCAGTGCAAAAGGGGAGAAACTTTTAAAGCGTATTGTTTATTAAGGCCATTTTTTAAGTATGTTTGCTAAGAAATGTTTGTCTGTTTGTAAAAACCAACATGCAATATTCATCAGTATTTGCATGGATAGATGGGAATGAGGAAGATGAGAGGGGGAAAAAAAAAAGAAGAGATGTATATTTACTATTCAGAAATATCGCCTTCTAATTATGTAGTGTTGCATCCTACACGTCCTGAGCTATTTTCCAGACAGCGCTGAAAGCTTGTGTTGATGAGTTATTCTATACAATTTTTTATGCTCTGCTTATCACTGCAGTGTCCCAATCCAACACTGCATCACATGATGGCTGTAAATGCAGCCATTAGACGATGGCTGTGTCTGAACTGTGGGACAGTGAAACACTTTTTATTTTTCATTTCCAGTGGTATAACTTATCCTGATTCAGTCTTAGAGCCAATCATACATCGTGCCTCCACTTCTCCATGCAATTATTTCTGTAGATGGAAAGTCAAGGAAAGATGGAAAGGGACCTGTCCCAAATCTAAATAGTAGTGTCTCATGGAAAGTACCTATCACACAATGAAGATATAGCCAGTGCAACTAATATTTCTCATGTTCTACCACAGGGAAAGAAGCACATACTGCAGACAAGGACTTTTGTTTAGTTGTTTCATATTCAAACACAAATTTGCTCAGCTTTTGCTAGAGAAGGAACATGGAGCACTGGGTAGCAAGGTGTGTGAGGTGTTGGATCTTCCAGGGCAAAGATTGCAATCAAACAACTCCTGCAGGATGGATTTTTTTCTGACCAGGGATAATTTCCAAGTAGTTATTAACCGTAATCTTAACTGTGAATATTTTGTGTGGCTTTTATCAGCATGAAGTCTGGGGAAACCTTGAAGATTAGGAACAAGAACTTGAATCTAAATCAATTTTCAAAGTAGTCAGTGTAGACTGTGGGACCTTGTCTGTTGTGCCTACATGTCTGTAAGTGTCCTGGAACATCAGTGCTCCATTAGTTTAGATGCTGTAGTCCAGCCATGAGCTTGCACTAAGTGTGTAAATTAGGCTTGCCACTGCTTGCCAGTGCAGGTTAATAACCTAGCTTAAGTAATAGAAAGTTTGTGCTGTCAAATGAGTGTTTGAGAAGAATCCAAAGATTGTTCTAAAATACATTTTGGATAGACTGTAGGGATGTGGGAACTTCAAAGAAAGAAGAGTGGATATGGGGCTGTGAAGCCTTCAAAAGGCTTTTATCTACCTCCTGGCATCACCTCTGCCTGCGCTCATATTTTGGATACTGAACCGTTGTTAGTCCTCAAACACATGTTTTTGAAGCACCAGACGTTACTGGTGGCAGTGGCTAGGTCTTGTCTTCAGGACAAAAACAACTGTGCACCGTGCCTGTGCTGTCTGACCATGCAGTACAGCCAGCTGTGATAGTGGCAGCATAGAGACTTGTAACAAGATGAGAGACTGAAATGGTCCTTGTGAAACCCTGAAATTCAGTGGCTATCAAGTATCACATCTTTGCAGCTTACTGACAGGCCCTGTTTCACTAAATCTCTGAAATAAGAGAGCACCACACAAAACAAAAAGCAATGCTGTGGCTGTCTGAAATTCTTGAAAGTCCAACAATTTTGATTAGAGAGTAAATTGACTTCTTAATTCTGAGAGCTGAGCACTGTCCCATATAGATAGAAAATCCATTTGCAGTCTGCCCCACAAAAATACCACACATCATCTCTCAAAAAACTGTTTACACCTTGTCGGTGCATGGGCAAAAAACATAAGGAAAACTCTCATTGATTTTCTGAATAATTAAAATTTGCATACTCTGAAGCAAACCAAAGAAATAATTTATCTGCTATGTTGGAAATGTATTGTCATAAGTGGAGACAAATTAGTATATAATTTCTGCAGGAATCTGAGTTTAATCTGACAATAGTTCTGCCACATCAGTTGGTAAAATTTCTAAAATCTTTCGTTCTAAAAAGTGCTGTGTGTGCCCTCTATTGGAAACATGTGGTGGATTGCATTTTTTAATCATAATTTTAAGCTAGTTTTATAAATGCAAAAAAAGTCAACGAGCCATTTGTATCTTGAAGTATACAGAGGTAGCATTTTAAAATGGTCCACACTTTATTATAGACTACTTTTCACAGTATTATTATTATTATCTTTATTACTTTAATCTAGATTAAACACTAGTTAACATAGTTACTTTGCATTTCTGTTTAAATAGTAAAATCAGAAAGCTCTTTACCATGCCCTGCCACCCTGGAAAATGGTAGCCACTGTCATAAAATACCTAAGCAGCTGGACATGTTGCTTTGTTCAGTAAAGTGCAACTCGAAAGTACAGCTCACACAGAAGAGAACAAAGACTGCACTAAAACCATCTTTCGGCTGGGCTGTGTCAGGAGCTAACTCAACCCCACCATTACTACAACTAGATGTGTGCTGCTTTGCCTTGCAGAGGTGCTCCATGTCTGCAAGAGTATGGTGCTCAGGATCAGAAGAGCCAAGAGCACTGTCACAGGGCTGCCTGGCCACTAAAGCTTCTGGTTTTACCTTCTGGGTTTTGGACTGTACCTAAGTGTCACAATGGGCATTTCACGCCCGCCTCAGTTGGGAAGGGTACCCACTTTGAAGGTGAAAAATACTAGTGTTCAATCATTGGCATTCTCCTAGGAAGGTCCAAACCAGCTTTGCTGGAAGCTGCAAGTAGGACTGAGCCAAGGGAGCTGATAAGAGAACACCAGAAGGGAAAAACCAAGAGGCTCGCTTATGCTAGTTCTGGAGAATAGTAGAAGGAATAACAACATGACAAAAGAAAGCAATTTGCCAAAAACACCCAAGATGGCTAAATGATTGATGTCCACTCAAAGCTAAGCCAAAGTGCAGTCTGTTTGAATTCTGAGATCCAGCTCCAAAACCAAACACTGAAAACAGCCTCAGGAATAGTAGACTACAGCAGACAAAGAATAAAAAAACAATTAGAAGAGACAGTATGGCTCTAAATGGATCTGTGCATTTCCTCTATCACTAGAGGTTGTAAGGAATAATCAAAGAAGATTCCATCAGTCCTTCGATGGGGAATGTTATCTTCTCTACTTCAATTCTAAACTGGAGGACATGACGGCTACACTTGATCTGATATTTTCAGTAATGAAAATAGAACATCCTTTCAAACTGAAGAGTATCTATAAGATAAATCAGAGCAACCATATAATTTTAGAAGCATAAGAGTCATCATGTACAGGTGGCATACCCAAGAACTCTGAAAGTGCTTATAAATGAAGTGGTTAGGCTGCTAGCAAAAACATGCAGCCCTTGTGTGAGACCTGAAGGGTCAAAACAGTGCACCTTCCCTTTCTCTCTCAAGGAAATCAGTTTAGCTGCTTAGTGGTCCAGACACACAAAAGGTGGCATCTTCACTGCTAAGTACCCATTGTGTTGTGATACCAGCAAGTGTCAGTGACAAGCCATTTACCTGTAGTGATTGTTCTCCTAAGGTACTTACACAGGAAATCCCAACTGCAAATAGGGTCTCTCCAAATTAGATCATGTGAAAGTGTCACAGCATCCCTACAGATTGGTATTCATAAGCCATCACAGAGTGATGCTTGGAGGGCATTTCCTAAAAGTGAATTTGATATCTTTGGCCTTTCTATCTGGGAAAGATGCCAGGCACTTTTCCCAGAAAAACAATTTACTGAGATATTACATATTTTTTATTCTTCCTTACTTAACTATAAAGATATTTCAAACTCAAGAGCTGATTTGTTAAACAACTTACAGAGAAATCTCTGAAAGAACCATATTAACTTCAAAATATGTGAAGAGCTATGGTGGACTCTGTATTGGATGATACAAATTCAAATTATTTCTTTTAAGTCTGAGCAGACTAAAAATCTTCTTAATACTTAGCTGTTGATTTAGTTATTCTTTCTTCAACTTCTCTACACAGTTTCTGAAACAATTATTCATAAACTTCCAGTTCACTTGTACAGCTAATTCATATTTCTGTAATCAAAACTCATTTATTTTCAAGAGTAAATGCTGGATTCACTATACAAATAGTTTAGCAGTCTCAGTATACGATCAAGTTCACAAAACTCATATGGCCTTGAAAGCATGAATATAATATATAAAACCAAGACTATAAGTGTACACACACTCCTATACATACAAAATCAGACAGATTCTTTACCTACGTAGAGATGAATAGATGGATAGACAGATAGTCATATTGGTTTCAGACGCAACATTATTGCCTTCAATGACATTTTCTTCCAAGACTTTAAAACCAGTCCCTAAAGGGACTGTAAAGTCCCTGTAAAGCTAATCACAAAACCCAGTTTAGTATAATTCACATGCTATCAATGCTTTTTAGACTGCAAGGAAGACAACTAATCCAGAACCTCATTTCACCAGTACCTCAATACATCTTTACACAGTGTGATCACATTCGAAAAACTGACACCACTTCATGAAGTTGATTATAATAATCCTCCCCAAATTGGACAAGATCTCAAAATAAAATTAACTATTTAAGTAACCGCTGTTGGTATTACATTCATTTGACAAAGCAGCAGTGATTGACCTGGACAAATGTGGCTGCGACCTTCAGTCTTTATGAGATCACGTAACATCAGCAAGACCTGGCCTTGGCCTGCAGGCAGCCCAGAGGTGCAGAGCAGACCCTGTTCTTTACCTGCTGGAGGCTCGTTCACAGGACCTGAGAACTGCAGTGCTCTTCCAGGAGGCTCCTTCATGCTTGGGTTGAAATATCTCATCCTGTTGAGCACTCCGGTTTAAACTGCTTCAGTGGTCCAGCCAGTACACCAGAGACCTAGACATAATCATAGTAAACCACTAAAGGCTTAATTTTAATTTCTGAATCAGATCTCCTCTTGATCATAATATGTGCTAGAGACATGTGAACACTTAGTCAAGGATGAGATAATTTTACAAGGGAGAAGTAAGACAAGGAGAAGGAAAGGGGAGGGAGAAGTAAACTGATTTTGGTTTCTTATATAAATCTCTTTTTTCTCTTCTTGGAGAGAGAGATTTTAAATACAAGTGACTGCATTTTAAAAAAACCATACAGTATCAAGATACTACATATATTGCAATATGTTTTATGTATATTCTCTGGACAAGTTTATTTTTTCACAGATGGAACAAGCTTGCAAATCTTCTGGGAGTCAAAAGAGACTGTTTTATCCATTCCATCAGTATTTTCTTCCATTATTTTGCTCAGAACCTTCCTGTTCTATCCTGAGTAAGATAAATTTAAGAAATAGCTACAGGCCTTAAAATCAAAGTTTACAGCATTTTCAACTTACTGCATACACTAATTTTCACACAGTGTTGTGTTTTCCCCTGTGTCTTTTTTCTCCCTCTCCTATAAGCTTAAACTTCACTCCATCATGCCCAATATAGGAATAAAAGCAGGGCAATGCTTCTATTCCTGTCTTTGCCACTGACTCACTCTATAGTTTCCTCAGAATTTGCATTTTGCACTTGGATCCTCTGGTATCTAAGAAGAATGTGTCTGTTGATGTTTTCTTTGTGGTAAGAGCCTTCATAATGTCTCCCTCTGTGCAGATTCTCTTGTGTTTAGTAAGGGTTGAGTCTACACTGCAACCTTCCTATCAATGAGGTTATTAGTAGGGGCTCTGGCTTCTACCCAGATGCCAACTTTAATTACAACTATAGGAAATTAATTTCTTAAGATATCTACCTCTAAGTGAGATTTTACTTCAGCCAACAGGCACAAAATTTTGAGGTAGGGCACTCGCAGATGTGCACAAAATAGCATCAATACATACACTTTCCCTTATAATGCACACTAAAGAGGACCCAGAGATATTAGTAGAGCATAATGATATCCTAGGAACTGGAAATACACAGAGACACTGCAAACAGTTGCTTTAACATGGATAATGCTAGCTACCTTCCACTACAGAGCCCTGCAGCACTACTATCTGCTGAATATGCAAAAGCATAGCTCTTTCCAGTGCTGCAATGCCTTAGGTCCATTTACTGTCCCATTTAAAATCCTTCACAAATATATTCTGTTCTTCAGGGACATTACATTGATTGTTAAATAAAACTAAATGTTTTAAATCAAATTTGCAAGTGTGTAGATAATTCTTACAAACTAAGATTTAGTCCTTAGTGTTGGAATGAACATCAGAGACCTACTGTGGTTTGCAGATGTTGGCAAAATCCATGTACATAGAATTACAGTTGGTTCCAAATAAGACAAGATGTGGAACTGGCTCTTATCTTAGAACCTATGTTATTTTTACAGCTACTGCTGTTTAAAAAAAAGTACATATTTCATTAGAGAAGATTCTAGATCAATTGTTTGAATTATGAGTTCATCTTAGTAACACATTAACTAGAAATGTATTCCAATTTTCAATGTTATAGCAGGAATAAAACAGTGGGCTACATTATGGAGGCTATGGTCTCAAAGGCAGAAAGAAATTAGAATCTTAAAAACATAACCAAATGTTAACACTCTGTTATGACTGGTACAATCCAGCTAGTTTAGCTTAAATGTGCTGATTTTTTACAAGCAAAGCTGCCAGCTTTGCCGTTCAAAATTTGTTTAAAAATTTCCACTCTGTGTTCTAATTACCAAGAATAACAGAGCAGTAAATGGAAATCAGACACTTTGGCTTGAAAATTATTTGTATTGGCACTAGTGACTGGAGTAGTTTTAATAAAGAGACAAAGAGAAAATAAAAAATACCTCATTTAAAAATAAATACCTATTTCCCATATTAATTAATTATATTCACTGATAATTTCTATTCACATCACAATCTCTTTTTTTCTTTTTCTCATGGCAGGATTACCATATAAATTCTTTTAAAATAAAGGATTATACTCTATTTGCATTAGGGTACTTTATTGAAATCAGGATGTAAATATATGAAAGATATTTCTAAGACAACGTGCGTATTATTATAACAGCAAATGTTAAATACATGTTAAAATGTTAAAATACATCAGAAAACACCTTTGGCTGAAAAAATAGAGGCGGCTTTTGGATATCGTGTCTGAGGAAATGCACGAACAACTTTCTGACAAAATACAGATTCAAACTGATCTTAGGTTTCTGTGCTTTTGGTTTCTTTATATAATATTTCAAAACAAAAAATAAATAGCGCAATGCTGTTTTGCAGAAAACACAGGTTCTGATACCTAGATGGCATTCTCAATGTACATAACCCGACGCAAAGTGCTATCCTGCTCTGACAACACATGATTTCATTTTACTATTTTCATTTTTAAATCTGAAGTGGCTGAATGGAGTTTATGCACACTATTCCATGGGTTCAAATCCCGTGATGCCTTTGCATGAAACACGCGAGCAAGTTGTCTGAGCTTCTATTACAATCAGGGGGAAATCTAGGCCAAACAGTCAAACATGTCTAGAGAGATTTACTGGATCAAGTGAAGATATCTAGGATGAGAGGAAAAGCTCGCTAGACTGACTAGCTGACAGGGGAAAAAAAGTCAGTAATGCAGGACAGCAACAGAGAGGGTATAAATGAGCCAGTGTGCAAACTAGTTCCAATTTTTTGCTGTTGGTAACAAAGCTATAACAATCGGTTGGTAACAATTAGAAATCATACTAAAAGCCTGACAAAAAGTAATGATCTTTACTATGTATACAGAGCTGGATTTGCTCTTCTGTTGGATGGTCAGTCTGAAAAGTTTCTCCAGCCTTACCATTTAGATTTCAGGAAATAAAAAAAAAATATAATCAAAGTAATAAGAACTATCGATTTTTCACAGTAATTTAAATAAATGAATGCGGAAAATAACACAGAGCATGGAGTATTTGCTAACACCTAAGCCAATAATACAGTCAGAGACAACATCACGACAAATGTTCCTGGTGCACATTTGTTAACAGAAGATGAGAAATACATAAAGCAGCTGAGTTTCAAGAGATCAGACTGGTAATTAGATATTGCCTCTTATGTTTTGGACCATAGCATTATATTAGTGCTGCCAAAATACATTGTGACAATAAATTAATTGATAGGGGTAATTAATGCTGTAGTACCAATGCATCCAAGCCGTGAATTACAGTAGCACCAGATCGATACCTCCTTGGTGTGCTGCCAGACTTAGTTTAAAGCTCCTCAAGAGCTTAAAAACCCTCAAACATCTGTTACCATCACAAGTAACACAGAGCAGCTATTACTGGGAACAATAGGGCTTTGGGGGCACCGCAGTTCACTCCAGACTTCTTTCAAAAAGAGAGTAGATTTTCACTGTGCTGCTAACAACTTATGCTACTGAAGAAGTACAAAGTAACTTTAAAGACGTTTGTAGAGGAAGCCATTTCCTTGAAGTGTGGTAAAATGTTGCTATGATGATCCTCAGAGGCACCACCTCTGAGGATGTGGTTGGGTCTAGTCCAAGGACAAGGAACAGAGAAAAAACACAATACCTTTTGTGCTGTGCTGCTATCTGAGAATTCAAACTGATTTTGTTCGCAGCACAGGTCACTGCACTCACTACTACCATCACTTTTGGTTCCAGATAATGCACAATAGTTACTTATCTGAATATGCACTCTGTTTATTTATTTATTAATTTTTTGTAGAAACAACATTTTATTTCCCTTCTGAACAATTCCCTTTGTGAATTTAAGCCTAACTTTCAGTGACAGGCAAGCTAGACAGGCACAAAATTTGAATTGTAAATGCTTCAACTGTTGTTTAGTATGTCTTACTTTATAAAGCTGAAATGTGTAATTTTGGGGTGGCTCAAGTTGAGCTCAAACAATGCCTCAAGTCATATGCTTCCAAAAATATACTTTCTCCCTAAGTGTTGCTACAACATGCCTGCTCCCCTGCAGTCCAGTCACGAGAGTCATTCCAAAGCAATACACCCACTTTCTTCCCACTACATCAGATCTTTAGATTAAACCACCATGTAAAAATAAACATAACCCATAAGAAAACTCCTTAGAAAAACATCCACCTTTCAGGTACAGGACATCTTTCACAATTATCTCTTTTGACATTTACTTTTCCTTGTAATAGTCTACATATCCCCACACCATGGGGAACCAATCTCCAGCCTTCAGTCTGTGAGCAGGTGGTAAAAGAATTCAGCCTGAATAAACTGAATGTCTGGGCAACTTAAATGTCTGAACTTGCTCCAGTTTCAAGTGAGGTATTTTACTGTGGTGATATATAGCAGGCATTATCAATGTTACATTTTTCTCAATTAAAAATGGACTATTTCTATTATTTTTTATGAAATAAAATTAAACATACCTGGACAGTTTATTGTATATTTTATAGATTTGCCATTTAGGTTTTCTAGGATTTTAACTGAAATTTGGTAGATCAGATCTTTGGTTCTAGAAATTTATTTTTTTCTTAAATTTGTATTCCAGCATATAGCCTTGAAGTTTTTTACTCAATCCGCAAGACATATTTTAAAGAACTTGGTCTTCTGTTTACAATTTGTTTGTTAAATAATCACAATTTGTTTCCTCTTTGAAACGCTCTGCAATTACACTTTGTTAATGAAACCCTCACAACTTACATTTTCAGAATGTGAAGTTCTGAAGGAGAAAAATGAGAAGCAATCCCACCCCTCTGAGTTTTCTCAGTGATCTGTAAAACATGTTTCGTCCCATAGGTGGTGAATGGGGAGCTCGTGCTACAGTACCAGGGTTTACATTACCAGCCGTCTGCTCTGCTCATGTTTCTGCTGCCTCTTCAATAAAAGTGCTCTCTCACACCATCTGATGTGAGCACGCTCTGGTAACATTTGAATAGCTGATCTCCCTCATCCTTCTAGCTCCCCACACCCTTCTGCTGTTCAGCTACTCTTATCACTTAAATTATAAAATCAACCTTTCCTGGCATGTTGGTCATCTCCACCACACTGCAGCCAAGAAATAGTGTCAAGATGCATTTGTTGAGCTAATTTTAACACTTTGTGTTTCTAGCAGTGTTCAGATTAAATGGGTCCCCCTCAACCCTTCTGTCTGTGTCTAAAATAATGGGCCAAGTGCAATTTAAAAGGGAGTTCATCTTCATTCTACAACACTTACAAGGATTTTTAATTCTATGTAGGTCTGCATGCACGTTGCTACAACAACAAGGAATGTATTTTCAGCTTCTTTAAATTGACTGTAGGATGACCAACCATAAGTTCTATGAAAGGAAAAGGTCTATTTGGCATCCTAATGAAGTCCTCTGTTTAGTACACGCTGAAAAAATTATTTCTCTGATTTCCTTCACTGTTATTTTGAACGAGATTAAAGAACGGAAAAGACAAAGCTGAAGTTCATCCTTTCACAAGACTTGCCATTTTGATCAGCTGATAGAAAAGCCTGGAGTGGTAGGGGTGTTCTAGCAGCTCCCATACCCAGCTCAGCAAGAGGCCTTGTCTGAGGTCAGTCCATTAATTACACAGGGAAGAATGAAGGTAGGAAATAGTGGTCAGTCATGTGGGTTCTCTGTGAACAGAGACTACAATGACTCTTTGAGAAACATCTGAGAAACAAAAATTAAAAACTTCCTAAGTTTTTTTGGTAAGGTAAAAAAGTTTGTTTGATGAATGTAAAGAGTAAGCATGGTAGCCTTTACATGACCGATAAAGCAACATCCTCACAGTGGAAGGCAGATTACAGAAAAAAACACTTAAGAGGTGGCATTTTAAATACAAAAAATTACATACTCAGAAAAATTAGCATGCAAATATGCATCTCTAATCAGAAATCTGAGTTGAGAATATATAAGTCAATTAAAGAAAGGAATATATACATGATGCAAGGAACAAAGTAGTTCGTATGGAGCAAAAGAACTAAAAACTTAATTCACTATATCCTGAACTCCAGTGGGAAAACACAGCCTTGGAGAGTACAAGGCAAATGACTCAGACCAGCTTGTCAAAAAGTCTGCAGGGAATGTGAGACGGTAAAGATGGTGGAAACATATGTAGAACATTTTTTGTTAAAGCAAATGTATTGAGGAGAAACTGTATTCTGGGATGATTCTGAAGCACTCTGCTATGTACTGCTTCCAAGAGCACATTCAGTCAATGATCTGTTGACTGAAGGATGGGCTCATGGATAATTTCAAACTGATTCTGCAGCATAAGAAATTGATTTATAAATCCCCTGATCAATCCTATGCAGTTTCTTTAAATTTTCTATTATTTTTCAAAAAGCTATTTGGGTTGAACTTCAGTAGCAGTTTATTGGCAAGGAAAGAAAGAATCAATACAAAAACATGTCAAAAACTGGACAAAAGCATCGGTCTGACCATAGAAGAGTACTTAAACCGTACCTAGGAGAGACTTCAGAATGGGAAAATTTGAGCAAGGAAATTCTTTTTTCACTTTGTTCCTTCTGTACAATTTGGGACAGGGCACAGACCCTAGAATTTCAGCTATCTGCAAGTCAAAGGTGTAATAGTAAATGAACCTGTACTTAATCTTACAAAACTCTTCAGTAGTCATGCTTATTTTCCAGCTTGTGATGGAAGGAGAATAAAAAATGCTTCACAGCTTTGCCTTGTAGTGCTCTAGCTCAGAGCAAGGGACCTCACAGCTGTCTGCACACAGAGGATCCTTCAACATAACTAGGCAGGAAGCACTAGACACCTCTACCAGTAAAGCCAGTAAAAACATGATACCCTTAGGGATTGGATTTCTGAGGTGGCCAGCAGAGGTGAATGGGACTGTTGGGTACCTTCCCAGTGTAAGATAATATTTCATTTTGCTTCATGACCAAATTGAGATAAATGTCACTGCATAGCTCTTCAGCCACCAGTTTTTGTCTTTTATACCATGCAGAGCTTGACTTGCTCTGAACAAAACCAGGTAATCGAGAAGGTCAATCTGTAGACACGTTAAATATGATGTTATTCTCTTGAGCCAGTAACAAGAAATTGGAAGATTGATAACTCAAACAAGTAGGTTAAACATAGCCATGGTCTTGTATATTTTAAACAATTTAAGTTTATGAACCATCAACATTGTTTACCCTACACACTTCTCTGAAAAGGAGTTTATAATGACAGGGTTGGAGACTGACTACTTTCCACTTGTAAAGCAACACTGTTCTTGCAATCATTCACAGTTGTTGCTGCAATCCTAGGGACTGAAGTAAGAGGAATAAATATTATTTTTCGTAATGACTGGAATTTTTATAAAATGCAAACAGTTAATTCAACTGAACTTTTAAAGATCAAACCCTGAAGTCAAAGCCCTAACACCATTTCCTGGGCAATATCTTCAATGTGAATGAAGTGGTCTACAAACAGAATATAAGTTTTTCAGTTCAGAGTTAAAAATTAACAGGATAATTTATTCGTTGACTAATGACAAGTGTGATTAAGGGTATGATCTGAACTCCTAAAATTAAAAGATGCATAAATAGATTTAATTAAATAATAGATTCAATTTTTACTATTGTCATATTTGCCTACTTAGTTCTTTTCTTTGTTAGGTTAACAAGCCCATTGTTTAAATCACTTCATTATAAATCGAGTTTTCTAGGTCTGTGATGCTCTCAGTGTTCTTTCACAGACTCAATTCAGTTGATCTTTATCTTTTTTTGAAGAGTAATGCTTAAACTGGATACAATGTCCCACTCAAAGCCTGGTTTTAGCCAATGCCTTACTTCCTGTGTCTTATAGGTGACATCCTTATTTATGTGTTTGCTTTTTTTGCAGTTGCAGCTCAACCGTTGTCTCACATTCAGCTACAGTGAATCACATACAGTGCATGCTTTTCTGTGACACATTACTTAGTCAGCATCCATCATGTATCTGTGCAGGTGTTTTAGATCTGTATCTTGCACTTCTCTCTATTGAACTGAATCCCATGTTTTAAACTGGTCCTATGAGTGTTTACTTTAACTTGGAATTTGTTTTAGAATCTTTAGAGTCCAAATTGCATCCAACGTGGTATATCTGTAATTCTTTCCAGTTTAGTCTTCTTGTAGGATTCACATAGCAACCACACTCTTAATGTCATTTGCTTAGATGGACAGGCCCATTAACTCCTCAGGGATTTGTTTCAGGCTCTCTGCAGAGACAAGGCGACTATGTTTGCCACAGTGCACACTGATCACATTTTCAAAAATAACTTCCTAACCAGCTGACTTTTAGAGCTATAAAGGTTATTCTAAGGTGAAGGGTACAGTAGGGAAAGAGCAGTCAAAATCCAGCTACAGCAGCAACACAGACTAACTAGATTTAAACTGCAAACACAGAACAAAAGTGATTTGAGTAATGTAAGAATGATCCTTCCCTCCCTCCTGCCCCCCCATCAAATCTAGGAGATAAAATTGTAGTTTTTGCAAGAAAATTAATATGGAAGCAATGAGTATCAAAGACTAACATCTGTTTTACTGCAAAAGATGGGTCACAATCATGGAGGAAAATATGTGTCTAAATATAGGTACTAGGAGAATATAGCAAAGATTAAGGAAGATTAATCACTGTATGAGGAGGTTAGACAGGTTTCAGTCTGTTTCATTTTCTTTCCTTAGTTCCTGAGGAGTAATAACTTGTATGAGATTTAATGTAATCTGTCTAAAAAGTATAATAGCAACATGTTCATTAAAACACACAGTAATATTTTCCTCCAAGGTAATAAACTGCTATAAAAGTGATCTCAAACGTATTAGACAACTCCATTTCTCACTGCATAAAGGATAGCAGTGGAATGTGGAAAATGGATGAAGATCTCAGTGTAATAATATATAGCAATTACAGGTGGTCAGAACTTAATTTGAAAGCAACTCCAATGTTTGGCAGACTCATAAGCTGAGGTACATGACATGCCACGTGCTCATTGGAGCCATAGAGGGGTTTAAAGTCACAATGCAGTTCTTTATGCCTCATGGTACCCACAGCCCTCAGTTAGATGCCAAGATTTCTCCTACAGCCCATGGGGGGTCCTCAGCACCCATGAAAGCAATATACACAATCCAGCATGCTGAGAAAGCAGCCACACACAGCTAACAGTCAGCTAAGCCTTGTCCTTCAGAGATGGTTCTTTATGTAATTGCAGGCCAAAAGGAGATATCAGCTTCCACTCGAAATTCTTGGTTGCAAACCCTCTCCTATGGTTTGTTGCCTAAGCCATTTTATTTCCTTCTCATGATCCTCTCTCTCTTGCCATTTCCTCCCCACTCCAAACTACCAACTAGGGAGAGCTCTAAATACAAAATGCAACTAGGAAACAAGAGATCTATCTGAAAATGCTCCTCCTTTCCCTGAACTGGGGAAAGAACTCTACATCCCACCTCTCCTCCAGCAGTCATTCTCTCAGTCTCTGCAGAAGTCTTTCCTTTTTAGGACTTATTGCACAGAAAAATAAATTAACCTCTTTCTTCCATTGAGTCACATCATAGAACGGTTTGGGCTGTGAGGGACCTTTAAAGGTCTCCTAGTACCCCCTCCTGCAATAAGCAGGGACATGTTCAGCCCGATCAGGTTGCTCAGGGACCCATCCACCTGGCCTTGAATGTTTCCAGGGATGTGGCATCTACAACCTCCTTGGGCAACCTGTTCCACTGCTTCACACCCTCATTGTAAAAGATTCCTTCTTTGTATCTAGTCTAAATCTGCTCTCTTTTAGTTTAAATACTACCCCTTGTCCTATCACAGCAGGCCCTGTTAAAAGTTCATCCCCATCTTTCTTATGGGCCTCCTTTAAGTAACAAAAATGCTGCAATAAGGTTTCCCCAGAGCCTTCTCTTCTCAGGCTGAACAACCCTCACTGTCTCAGCCTTTTCTCACAGGAGAGGTGTCCCAGCCCTTTGATGATTTTTGTGGCCCTCCTCTGGACCCATTCCAACAGGTCCATGTCTGTCCTGTGCTGAGGATGCCAGAGATGCATGCAGTAGTCCAAGTGGGATCTCACTAGAGTAGAGGGGCAGAATCCTCTCCCTTGACCTGCTGGTCACACTGCTTTTGATGCAGCCCAGGATACAATTGGCTTTCTAGGCTGCAGGTGCACATTGCTGGCTCGTGTCCAGCCTCTCATCCACTAGCAGCCCCAGTCCTTCTTGGCAGGGCTGCTCTCAACCTGTCCATCTCCCAGCCTGTATTGACACCAGGGGTTGCCCAAACCAAGGGCAGCACCTTGTACTTGATCTTGTTAAACCACATGAGATTCCCATGGGCCCATTTCTCAGACTTGTCGAGGTCCCTCTGAATGGCATCCTGTCCTTCAGGTGTGTCACCCAGACCACTCAGCTTGGTGTCATCTGCAAATTTGCTGAGGGTGCACTTAATCCCATTGTCTGTGTCATTGATGAAGATATTAAATAATATTTGTCCCTATATGGACCCCTAAAGGACACCACTTGTCACCAGTGTTCATCTGGGCATTAAGCCATTGAGTACTATCCTCTGGATGAGACCATCCTACCAACCCCTCATCTGTTAAGCAGTTGACCCATCAAATCCATGCCTCTCCCATTTAGAGAGAAGGATGTTGTGGGACATTGTGTGAAATACTATTTGTTCAGCCCCCCAAATACCCATGTGTAACTGAGGCGTTCTTTGGGGATTCTTTGCCAGATTTTAGCCTACTATAAGCATGGGGGGTCTTTGAAGAAGTCACTGTAAAGGAGAGATGACACAAGAAGAAAGCCTAGAGCACATGACACTGTCCAAGTCAGTCTTCATTACAGCAACATTTATCTTGTTGTGTAAAGAAGGCAACATTTTAAATTTGCTCTTTCAACAGCTTGGTCACTGTGCAGGGCCAGGGTGGCAGCTGACATTGGGTGTCCTCTGCACAGCAGGGAGGGTGCTGACACCAGCTGTCAAGAGATGAGCATCAGGGTTCACCATGGTCTGCATTGAGCCCACCATCCTGCCTGCCTTAGGACAGCTGTGGTCCAGCTACCACATTACACTGACAGTATTATGGGCTGGGTAAGATCTCCACATCGATGTAAATGTGGAGTATAAATACAAGAGGTATATGAGTGTGACTATATATATACATATATATATATACCCACATATATATATGCGCATGTCTACCAATAATAGTTTTTCCAAAAGCTTGTGACAGCTCAGAGACAGCTTACACCTCCCCTTCAAGTGCCCTGAGCGAGGAGTATCTCTGCAGTACAGGGCTGGGCTCAGTGTGCCACATGCTCTTCTGGTGATCCAATACTGAGGAGACAGCAGGAATTTGCTGGTAACTTGAGGGCCTTCATCTTTGAGTAACAGAGTCAGAACAATAAGGACTTTGGAACAGATGTACAAAGTTCATCACCCACAAAACTGAAGCATATGTGGATTTTGAGGGTCTAATTCTGACAAGAGATTTCTGAAACGGGGGTCTGTTCTCCCATCCCCAAAGGTGCAGTAACATAAAGCTTATGTCTACGCTCTTATGAAACTTCTGGCATTTTTAAAAAACACATCCTATAGAGAAGACTGTCACCACATTAACAAAAAGTAACCATCCTAAATAATCCACATCGATATTTTACTTCCAAAATGAGAATCCTTTTTAACTTCATCAATTCCAAAGAAAAATAAATAAATCGATTCTAGTCCATCAGGCACACAAGCATTCCTCCCTCAGCTCCCGCAGGGAGATTCCCGCACAGCCGAGCTGCCGCTGCCCGGCTCGGCCCCCGGACCCCATTTCCTCGCCACTTCCCAAGGGAGCCGCAGTCCCGGGATGGCTTTGAGATACCGGCGTGCGGTTTCCTCGGACAAAGCGTGCGTGTGTGTTTGCGTGTGGGGGAAAATCCCACCAGCCGGTGCCGTCGGGGCACAGCGCTGCCGGCATGTCCCCGCGTTGTCCCCCGCGGGCGGTGGCCGGGGAGGGGCGTTGGCGGGGGCAGTCCCCGACCATTGATAAACCCCCGTGCCGGGCCCGCGCGGCACCCCGGGAAGCGCGGAGTCCGCCCGCGCAACGCGGCGTTGTGCCCGCAGCATCACCCAGCCCACATCGCACCGTGAGTGCCGCGGGACAGCGCGGAGAACACCGGGGTGCCTGGGGGGAAACCGGGTGCAGGGGAAAAGGACGGGACTTTAGGGGAGCGGGTTGCCCGTGGGCGGGTCTGGCAGCCGAGCGGCAGCAGCGATGCCGCAGCCGGCGGGTGCGGGCTCCCTGCTGGTGCTGTCCCGTCGAGGCTTCCTAGCCGGGATGATCCTGGGACCTCGCCGCCATCGGCGGGCCGTCAGCGGAGCATGAGGGTGGACGGACACAAGCTAAAAACCCCAGGGCTAAAAGCCCCACCCTGGAGGGACAAGCCCGCTCCGCGCCCCTCTGCTGAGACGAGCCCCGCCCGGCTCGGGCTGGCGGAGCCCCCGGGGGCTGCGCTCCCACGGGGTCGGGCAGAGGCCGTGGAGCCGCTGGGGGCACCGGCCCGGCACGGTCCTCTGTGTCCACAGGGCGCGAGAATGCGGCGGACGGCGGGGCCCGCGCCGGGACGCCCCGGTCTCTGAGGCCACCGAGGAGGCTCCGCGGCGCGAGGATGAGGGATGCCGCTGGCGCCCTGCTGGCCCTGCCGTCCTGGGGCCGCCCGCTGGCGGCGTGGCGGGCCGGGAGGAGGCGCTGGGAGGGCCCGGTTCTCCACGCCGGAGCAGCAGCGGTGCCGCTGGGAGCTGCGGTTTCGACCGGGGGCCAGCGAGGCTGCGGGCTGAGCTGCGGCGGCGGGCGGCGGGGCGGCGCGGAGCTGCCGCTACCGCGGCGGAAGCCGCGGCGCTGCCCGGCCTACGGCACCCGGCAGCCACCAGTTACTGGCGCAGATCCTGGCCCGGCTGCGACGGCGGCCTCCATCCCTGCGCCCCGGCGAGCGCCGCTTCAGCGCCCGCCTGTGCGGGCCGGGCCGGGCACCGCCCGAGGCGCAGCTCCGCCTGCTGCCCGACCCCGGCCCGGCCACGCCGGCCCCCGCCCCGGAGCCCACCGAGGACCCCGCGGAGACCTACTGCACCGAGCGGTGGCACTCACTGTGCAGCTTCTTCGTCGGCTTCTGGGAGGGCTGAGCCGCCCCGGCCCGCGGGAGGGAGCGCGGCCGCCCGTCCCCCGCGCCAGGACGCTCCCGGTATCGCTTGCCCTCACCCACCGCTGCCACTGCCCCCCGACTCTGTCAGCTTTCCTCTTTTATCCCCAATAAAGCGGTAACTATTTTATGACAAGAAGTTCACGTAATTCTTTGTCTCATCGAAGCCCTGTAACAGCTGCAGCACCGTCACGCTGCTGAACAGTGCGTGTGGCACCCACCAGCTAACCTGGTGAGAGCATCTAGGCACAGCTCGTGCACTCAAGTACATTAAAGGTTTTCAAAGGACATAAGCACGAAGAGACAGCTATTCCCTCCCCAAAAATCAATTCCTATAAGCCTAAAGTTACAATGAAATCACGCAAATAGGAAAACAAGTATTTATACCAGAATGAGAAACAACTGAGACTTCACTAGACAGTAAGTCCTAGAAAGACCTTTCTTGCTGACAAAGATTTCATAAGCTACACAAGTCAGTCCAGTCCTTTCTCCACAAAGCAGTTGGTCAACTGACTGTCTTCAAACAGGAACATGAACAGAATTTGGTGAAAAAACAGCTGTGAAAAGAAAGGTTGAGAAACTCAGGAGCACCTAGATACACAAACTGGATTTGGGAGATGAATGATATTTCACCTGGCTAACGGCATAATGTTGAAGCAGGCAACTTGTTTTACCAAGGGAGAAAAGGGGTTTGAGATGTTAAATACCTTATCCACACAAAACGTGGTACATTTTGTTAAGGAGAGCTCAAGTTTTCCTTGGTCGTGATTTTTCTTCTTTAGACACATCCCACTCAGATGCTAAAAAAAAGGATTGTGATTTCTACAGTGCATACCTGACTGCACATCAACAACTTCTCTACCCTGCTGTCCAATACAGCAGTGCAGAAAGCAGGGCAACACTCCAGGTAAATGTGGGAAGGACTCAGCCCCTTCACTCACAAAATAAGCTGTTGGGAGTCACTTTTGCAGAAACTGGAACTATACCTGTCTGCAGAGAGGTGTTTGGTTAAACACTTACTTTAGTTTAATTGTTCCACAGAGATATCTCAAAATTACCTCTGCAGTCACTCAGAGGGCTGCTGCTCATACATTTTTCCTGAACCAGAACACTTGGGTGCATTGACAGACTGAGAAGAGAGGAGCAGTATCCCAATACAGCAGAGCATCCATCATGGTCCTCTCACACAAGACCAGTGAATAAACATCAAATCTCTGATAGGTGCAGTAAAATAACCACATAAACCATGGATAAAGCAGACAGGTAAATGTCAAAAATAAAACTCAGTCTCCCTCAAACAAGAGCATTTGAAGGAGCAGTCACATCAGAAGGTACCAAATAGGTTTATTTTTTAACCTGAAGAATTATTTGGGAAAGCAGCTGGGTTAGAAGAGGAAGCTAGCATTATTTTCCCAAGGCTAGCACTCACCAGTTCTTCCACAGAAAAAGACACCTCTGTCAAAGTTTTAACATTACAGATGAGTAAGTGTTTAGTCACGTCATATGTATTCCTATGGTAGCATTATTTACTTTGCTGAATCACAGAATTTCACCTTTTCTTACATTGTGTTGCAAAAGTTTGAACTTCACAGCTGAACTGTTGGTGAGCTTATTAGGGCAAAGTGTTATTCAGCCTCACAGTAAGCACTGTGGCCTATAAACATGATGCAACAGAGCTAAACCAGAATTTTAACAATTTTAAATTGAACCTAACCCAGAGAAGTACTAAACCAAAACTGTTACTTATGTAACTTTGTAAGTGTGTGTCCCTTTGCTATTTCTCCTTTAGCCATTCTTTTGTACTGTTAGTCCCCATGTTTAATTAAAAAGCAATATTTGGCCTGAACCCCCTGTCCTGGCCCTCATTCATGTATCAAGTGCCATAGATAGACTGAGTAGTCACAGTGCAGGTGAGGGGTGGTAGGAGGGCAGCCACAAGAATGGCCCACTCTGCAAACCAGCTCTCCTCATCTGCCTGTGGTCCTACACAGCCCCAGACACCTGCCCATGACTGGGAACACTTGCAGAGTCTTTCTATAAGGTTTTGAGGATGTCTGTGACAAGGCCACCAAGAAGTAATAAGGATCTGCCCAGTGGATCTCACGAGGCTATGGATTGTTGCACACAGCTCTCAATGCCAAAGGATTTTCATTTAAAACAAGTGGCTGGATGATCCTCAGCAGCACTATGCAAGAACTTGATCATCAATGTATGTGACTTACATGATTATTTTTTTAATGACAACTCACTTTCACTTCATGTGTATGTCACACAAGCAGCCATAGAGCAGGTTGCTGGCCATAGCATTGCACAGTATCTTGCAATAAAACAAAGCTTTGTTTTACTTCCATGGCACTGTTAGAGCTTGCATTTCTCACCATCAGATGCAAAGGTGGAACACCATGGCAACCAAGCTGATTATCCACATAGCTCTGCATTTAAAAACCCAACTAGGAACTCTGAACAAATTCATTGTTTACCCAAGAGGGAGAAGAAAGAAGAGGGTCTCTAGCTCTCTGTTTAACCACATTATTCCCCCGATTTTCCAAAAGAGCTCAAAATCTTCCTTTAAGCACCACCAACTAATGAAATACAACAACCCAAAAGACTGTATTAATTGCATTTATTGTGGTTAATAACACCAATGCCTAGAGCTGAATAGCAACAAATATTCAGTTTGTCTACTGAAAAACTGAACTGCAGACCCTAAGGCTGGAAAACTATAGTGAGATCCTCAGATTTGTTTTTTAAGGTGGAAGACCATCGCTTTTTGCTTCCTATCTCAACATTTTTATCCTCCCCCATGGTTAGGTAACAGCTGATACCACTAGCTAAGCCAACCAAAACTAGGAATGCTTTGTAGCCAAGATCTTCACTTCCAACAAAAACTGTTTC
The DNA here is from genome assembly GCF_001715985.3 of Manacus vitellinus. Taxonomy (NCBI): domain Eukaryota; kingdom Metazoa; phylum Chordata; class Aves; order Passeriformes; family Pipridae; genus Manacus; species Manacus vitellinus. The sequence continues at coordinate 8,129,472 of NW_021939122.1, read as the reverse complement.
TTTCCAGTCCTATGGCAGCTCCACAACATGTATTTGTCACACTCCACACACAGCCACTCCCACTCCCCACCATCCTGCTTTCATTCAGGCTCCCAGATGTGTCTACACATCCACTCTGAAGCCAACCTTACCTCTGCTCTCCTGTTGCAGCTGTGGTGGCCCCTCATCATTTCTCTGGTTCCTCTCTTGGCTGGCTCCTGTCACCTTGTCTGTCCCTCCTCAGCTCCTCCTGACCACCTGATGTCCTTAGCAAGAAGAGCCAGTGTAGCCAACCTGCCAGGGCAAACCCTGCCTGCTTGCCCCACAGGCCTGATAAGCTCTTTCCTCCCAGAGGAAGGTGGTCCTGGGCATAATTAATGAGAAGGCACAACACCTACATGCAGCTGCTGCTTGAGTTGTCATCACAAGGGTGCTGCCAGTTTGACATATCAGGACACTAGGTCTGTTTTTCAAGGATAAATGAGCTACCTTAAAACAAAAACAATTGATTGATATTTTAGTTTCTGGATATTGAATTCTGGGAGCTCTAACTCTGGAAATTTTAAGAGGTAAAAAAATATAGAGTCAGCTATATTGCCATATTGCACATGCAGCATTGTTTTCTTTCCTTTGGCTACTGAACTTATTTCAGTGTCTGCAGGTTCCAACAGAAGCTCAAAAGCTGTCAATACCATTGCTTGATTTTCTTTTGGAGAGAAATCAGTGATGATGAATCTGGGTATGCATTTAGTGCAGTTGGCTCTAATTAGTCTCCTTATACGTAGAAAACTCTTGATCTTATTAAATAGCAAACTACTGATCTCTCTTTCATCACTTTCTGATTTTGAAGGAACAATTACAAGATATTACTCATTTGCAAGGTTAGAGCAGGCAATAATATGTCTTGCTGTGTGTAACAATCCCTTCCTATAAAATGACATCAGAAAATTAATAAATTAAATAAATCTTTGTTGATTTTTCATCTCAGCCATGCCTTCACACTTCCTCTGAATTCACAGGTTCAACAAGTGAAAGCTGGTCAGGCAGTCATAATTCCACCCTCATCTCTACCAGCTGTACTTGCCTGTGTTTGTATATTTACTGTTTCTACATCTGATCATAAGAATAAGGCAGAGGCACAAAAAACCCAAGCAACTTTTCAAAAGGGATCTGTTTGGATAACGGAACCTGAAGTCTTTGGGCATTTCTCTTTCATTGCCTCTGACATATTTCAGGCTCTCCCTTGTGCTGTGAGCTCTGTCTGAGACTCACTGTAAAGCTGAGCAGCACATGAGGTGAGTGAATGGCAGGCTTTGTCAATTTGCCAAACACCAAATCCCTTCCTTTGTAATAATCTGGATTTTTAAGAATTCCAAGCTCAGTTCATGAACACAGTTACATGAAAGAGGCTTTTAACTGTACAGTATTACAGAGTTTAAATTAACTCTCCCAGCCATCACACTCCTTCTTATGTGGAAGGGATCTGTTAAGTACAAGCATGTATAAAATATCTACAGCTTTAGAAATAATTCAGCGTTTTAGGGCTTAACCTCGTTTGGTATGTGCTGTGCTTTCTGAAGTGTGTACAGGCATTGCTGGGCTCTCGGAAAGCAGATATTTTGTCCAATTTATTTCAAGCCCTGAGATGGTTAATGATGCATATTTCTTCAAGGGGGGAGAGGGTGTGAGAGGGGCAAGAGGCACAGCCCGAGCCCAGCCCACATTCCCGATGGCTGAATAGCAGCATGGCCTGAGTACAGGGCTCTGATTTTAACTGTTCACTCCAGCCTTCCCACGAGCAGCTTCCATCTCCCCCAGGCTCCCACGCAGCCCCAGCCAACATGGACAAACACTGAGGGCTGGCCCCTGGGGTCTCAGCACACCAGGGAAACACACAGCTGCTTCACTGACAGAAAATAAAAAATTACATATATAAAAATATATATAAATTCTATCTATTTCTGTGTATATTTCAGAGCTCTGTCCTTGCTGCTGGCCCGTGTACCCTGGACAGGTACATGCATTTAACAACAGCCCAGTGCCAACCTGTGCCCTGGGCACAGGGCCCTGCTGCCCACTGGGGCACTGCCCGAGACACTGCACCATCACCACGCCAGCACCTGAGCCCTGCAATTCACTCACCCATTTTACATCCACTGTAGACCCACTGGATCAGCTGGAGAAGTTTTGTGTTAATCTGTAGAGGAAACCTAGGAATAATCGCTCCACGTAAAACAAGACTTCTTGGGATTTAGTTGTAATAAATTTTAGACTCTAACATGATGTTATTTTCTATTTAGACTGCCATAAAATGAGAAAATGTTTGATGAAAGTGTCATGGTAAAGCACAGAATTAACTAATTTCTTATTACGTGTTCACAAAGTACTGAAGTTAAAGTATCTATTCAACAAAGGACACCATAGGACAAAATCTGGTCCAATTAAAGAGATCCAAATCCTGAAATGTAAAATTGTATATAATATCTACTTCAGCACACATTCTTAATTGAATAAAAAACATCTTAAAGCATTTTATTATGCAAATAATAAGAGCCCTTTTTAATCTGAGTACTGGATTCAGCAGATTTTGTCACATGAATAAATGGAAGTCCTAGATCCCAAAATGTCTATAAGGTTTGAATTCTTGGTTGAAAAGGAGCATAAATTCCTACAGTAAAAAAATCCTTCAATAATTTCTTTTTTTTCAGACTGCACTAGAAAATACATGAGATGTATTATCCTCAGAGTTAGTTTAGTGAAAAGCAGGAGAAGAAAGTCTAGTGGCTAACTTTTTAAAGCTATGTTCCTTTTCAATTAAAAATGTACTGTGCACCTCTCAAAGTCACCATGCTTAGCAACAGCATGATTTGCCCTAACAGGAATAAATATAGCCTCAACTCCATGTGTTTGCTGCTTCTTTTTTAATTTTAAGAGCAAAACCTTTCAAAATTATGAATAAATTTATCACTAGTATTCTTTTGATGGGAAAAGAGTAACAAGACAGCCACACAAGGGAGTGTTATTTCATGTTAGTCGAGACAAGATGTTGAGGATTTAGAGCTGATCTTTTGTTTCTGCTCAAAGACAAATGGTATAAAATTTATATGCATGCTTCTGTCCTGACAGCAAAGGGCTTCAGCACGACTCTCACTGAGAGTTAATGGCTCTTGGGGATGCTGCTCTCTAAAGTCCCTTGGCATGAAATGGTCTCTTGCAATTCATCTCCTGTTAATAGCAGCTCCAAGGCTACAGTCTCTCTCTCTCTCTCTCTTTTTTTTTTTTTTAAGTTCTTTTATCCCTGACTGAGCTGCCTGTGTTCCCATTGGATCCTGGAGGATGTAGTGTGAAGGTTTTCTCCCCTCAGCTCTATTCTCTTGCAGCCCTCAGCAGACGTCGGGGGCAAGCTGGAGGCCCTATGGAAAGTGGGGCCTGATGTCATCCCACCCAGCACGGGGCCAATGAACGTCCTCCAGCGCCCGGCCCCGCCACACACGTACACATCACCAGCATCCTAATCGCTTCTGGGGGCTTTTTAAAGCTTTATTAGCCCCTGGCAAATAGCAGCTGTAACGTGACCCTTTCTTTCAATGGATGTCTCTGAGCCAGGAACATTATGGTGCCATAGTCATGTAGGAAAACAGCACCAGAAAACAAAAAGTAGTTTGGTTTAAGAAGTTATTATAGATCTAAGGGAGATAAAGCTCCTATTTTCAGTTCTGGGAGATGAGATAGCCCTGGGGTAGGGGTCAGCCACGTGCAGGGGGCACCTATGGGGACAACACATGGCTGGGCCACCAAGAGACTCCAGCTGGCCCCTTCTGCCAGCATCAGCATGGTGGAGAGAGCCCAAATCACCTGGAAACGGCTGCCTTCTTCCTTTTAATGTGCCCCTGTGGTAAACCTTGCTTTAGTAAAGAAATAGTATCACAAAACTATGACTATGCACCTAATGCTAGCACAATACAATGTACAGTTTGCTCTACCTTTCACATGGGTCCTCATCTGCCCTGGCTGTGCAGATGTTTCATTGCCTTCTTTGTGCTCTTTGCTGCCCAAGGAGATCAGATTCTGATGCTCATGTATATTTCTGCCCACAATTTGGAGTGGTGGGACTCTCAGGGATGCTAATTCCTTTCAAGTTATTAAAACTAAGGTGCCACTGTGAAATAGACTTCTTGCTGGAAATTTGGAGCTAACCCCTGAATGAGGTTAATGAAAATATTTCCATCACACATCAGTTGCAGTAAATATGCTCTAGAGAGGAAGCACCCGCGAACTTTAAATCAGAGTGGAAGTGAGCATAAAAATCGGAGCAGGTAACTCAGAAGAGAAGACTGGAGAAGTCATAATTACCTGAAGAAGAATAGCTCATTTATTTTTTTATTATTACAGCCTAAGTAAGGAGTAAGTATATATAAGTACTCTTTGTAAATTTGAGACAGCGATTTGTTGGATACCCTCTCTTTTCTAGGCACCTTGGAAATCCTGTTCAGTGCATGCCTGTGCAGGTCACTCGGTTATCTCACACCAGTGCTTTCAGTGACAGGATTATAACTGTGCATCTAAGCTGCATTTTATGTCCTCCACTATCACTCCTACCCATGATGGTCACTCTTGGTGGCCTGTATTCTTGTACAGTATCTTCCAGCACTGGCCATACTCTCACCTCACTAGCTCTGTCACCCCACAGGGGCTCCACCAGCCCCTCTCCCTCCCCTGCTGTCAGCCTTGCCCTGTGCTGCCCAGGGCTCAGTGACTCCAGCCCAGACCCTTCCCTGTCTCCTGGGAAGGGGACAGTGTCCTGTGCCACTGCTCAGGCAGACCACTGGGAGCTGTTGAGGGGTGTGTGGCCATTGTCACTCAGCACACACAGCAAACTGAAGCCATTTCCAGTCTAGTGACAAGCACAGGCTATATTTTAGCAACACTGTATGATCATAATTGGAAAAAAAAATAAATCATGTGGTCTAAGTCCTTTGTGGGGAGGGGGTGAAGGGACGGGAACAGGCATTGAATGCTAACAGTTTTCATCTAAGTTTCTATTGCTTAAATTAAGATTTCCAAGACCTTCAATAGTTCCTTGAGGCTCTAGAAAGGTAGCTTGTGTCAGATCTTGTCTCTTTAACTCCTAGGGACAACTTTTGTGGCCTCTCATAGAAATGCATTATCATTCAGCTTTGTGTGTGTCTGCATGAACTCACCCCTAGTGAAGAGCATCCTGCCCCAGGTGAAAAGGCTTATTACAACTGCTGCTGCTCTTGATTCACATTAAGATTGTAACAGGAAGAAGTCAGAGCAAGAAATATGATTTCTGCTAGGTCTGTTAAATCAACACAGCTGTGTCACTGCCAAGAGTGACTGGAAAATGGTAGGATGTAAAGGGAGAAAGCCCCTGCTGCATCCAAATCTATTAAAATGAGCCACAAACACAGTACTAATGTGGTAAATCAGGGCAATATGCAAATGGCTGCATGTCCCAGAAACCCTAATCCTATCAAGAATGCAGAAGATGTTAATTTAACCATCTTTCACAGCTCATAAATCTATCTGAGGCAAAGCCAGGCTGCCAGATGTCATCCACTAGCCCTTCTTTGAGGCTGGCAGTCTCAGCATAGACACCCAATCATGCCTCAGTAAAGACCAATAAAGAGCATTGTTTGTGTGGCCTGAGAGCAGCTTCTCACATTTTGCTACAATAGAGAAAAACAGTGGGAAATGCGAATGACTGATTGGCAGAACTGGTGGTCTTGGTTGTCCTGCTTTCCATATACAGAGCTATAGATTTCACATGCATTTTACATCACTAGCATGCAGATTAGTGTATCTTGTTTTTAACAATTAGTGCTGTATTAGTGGTGTCCTCAACTTAGATTTTAAATCCTAAAATATAAATACAAGCTGGACACAGTTCCTTTACTCTCAGGCTGATACTCCTTATTTACTTCAAACTACTTTAAATGGCAAATAGCTTTTACATGATGTGATCTTACTCTTATGATTTAACATCAAAAATATATAAAAGATATAAAAAATATATAAAAGACTTCTAGAAAGATATACTGATTTTATCCTTCTCAAGTACAAGGTTTAAAATTACGAGTTGCAATTTGGGTTCTTTAACATCAGCCAGATTTAATCCAATTTTTACAATGAAGGTGGTAAAACAGTGGCACAGGTTGCCCAGAGAGGTGGTAGATGCCCCATCCCTGGAAACATTCAGGTTGGATAGGCCTTTAGGCAACCTGGTCTAGTTAAAGATGTCCCTGCTCGTTGCAGGGGTTTAGACTAGATGACCTTTAAAGGTCCCTTCCAACCCAAACCATTCTGGGATTCGATGATAATTTGCTTTTACAGGATGTATACTGAAAGCACCACAGCAGATGTTTTGGTGTGAAGTTACCTGGGAACAAGGTGAATGAACTTCACTTTTATGTGAACTGAGAGTTGGGCTGAAAAAATAAACTAGGCAAAATTATAGATTGCTGTAGAGAAACAGGGATTTCCAGCAACGAAAATGACACATGACTGTGCTGTCTACAGATACAGAGATCCCCATGGAAACTGCTGTTCATTTACAATGTGTATATTCCTGTCACATGCCACCCTCATCACCCAAAACATTTTAGATCATGAAGCTCCAGCCACACAGAACAGACTTCCAGTGCTTCTTCGTTTCAGGTATCTGTAGAGGGGCAGGCTCTGAACCAAGAAGCTGAGGTCCTTAATGCCAGCACGTCCCTGCTGTCTGCAATAAGGGAGAAGGTGCTGATGTGAGTCTGAGCCTCCCAGGTGATGCTGACTGCAGTGGTCTGACCCCTCAGCATCGCTCGGGGAACAGAGACACATTATCTGGATGCCTGAACTACCCACAAGTCCCTCTTGATGTGAACAAGCAAAAGCTTAGTTCAGGAAGTAAATTTTAGAGACAAAATGCGTTCATAGCCTTGTCCCTATAGTATTACCTGCCAAACTCCATTCTGATTTCAGTATAAGGTAGAAACAGTGATAATAAAGTGAGGCTTTTTTCAGGTAGCCATGGTTAAATAAATAATTCTGATGGGTCAAAAGAGACAAAATGGTACAAAAAAAAGAAGAAACCTGAATAAAGTCAGTTTTAAAACTAAAGGACACCATGAATTTGCTTGGAAAACCCTGGGTACATTTGACCTTCAGAATTAGATTGACAGGGGAGAATGAATTGTGTCTTGAGATGTCAGCTATTCTGCTTAATAACCTTAAAACACCTGTATTGCAAAATTAGGGTATGTGTAGTTATAGTTCTGATTAATTTTTCTGAAATTAACAAAATTATGAGACAAATTTGTGTTTACAGATACAAGACAATTCATTATGCTAAAACTAGTAGGTCAGCAAGTCCAAACCCACTATTTTAACAGTATTTCAAGTAGGTTGAAGATGCTGAACTGCAAACTCCACAATATCTGTACTGTAAAATCAGTCCAGTGAAGAGATATATTAAGCATTATTTTGTAAAGTTTTTTCTTTTTTTTAAAGGAAAATATGTTATTTATTGATATTGCCATAAAACATCTGTAATACATAACAATGTACCCTATTACACAATTAATAATATTTAAGCTATTCATTGTACAACATCACATCATTACTCTTCCTTCTTTTCAAAAAAATTAACAAACCAAAACTTGATATAGGAAATATGTAACTCACACATTTTGTTAAACTCCTTTACTGAAAAGTGGCATTTCTGGGGATGGGGAGGGAAGTCTCAGAGAGCAGGCACACCTAAATCTGTAACTACTATTTTATGGACCATGCTGTATGAGTCCTTGGCTTTTTAAAGTTGTCACATCTATTTCATATTCCCTGCAAACAATTGTCCTGCTTTCAGTATTTCTGCTGGACTCCCTACAGCAGCCACACGGTACTTATATAAATAAAACTATCAGAAGCTTTTAATCATGTCCCTGAATAAATCTATTTACAGTAAGTATGAAATATTCCTTTTGACTGAAATATTCCATTTAATTGGTCCAGGTCTGAATTACTATTATTTATTTCTGTATTTTGTAAACGTCTGTTCTTTTTTTATTAGTGTTTCCAAATTTATAATTAAGTGCACTTTTAATGGCAGGTAATACTTCAGAAGTGCCTTGGAATACGGTCTAATACACAATTACATAAAAAAAGCAGGTTTCCATATTATTTTTGTCCAATGCTATCCATAATGAGCTATTGCCATGAGAATTCCCCCCGGGACTAGCACTACTATTGAGGATTGCTTAAAATGAATGAGCACCAGCTCATCATTCTGCCACTCCACTTCATTTTGAGTCTGATTATACTAATGCTAAGAGATTTTTAAAGATATTTTAAATGCTTACATGGCATATATAAATAGGACGTTGGATTGAAGGCTCAGTGTAAAAGTTTTTTACTTCAGAAATTCAGCAATCTGACATAGTTAAGGGCAGCACTTTTCTCTATTTTTGTCTCCTCATCAAGACACTGCCTTTCATTCTAATTTAGTGTAGATTCTGGTATACCACTGACCAGATTTTCTCTGTTAATGTAGTTGCCACCACTCTGAGATGCTCAGTCAGTTCCACACACACACACACACACACACCCCTACCCCACTCCCTTATTTTTTAACCTCATTTTTTCATTCAAGGTCTGTTCTGCACCTTTAGAAATCCATCTTACTAGTAATATGCTAAACTGTTCTCTATTTGTAGAGCTTTACTTCCAATAGGAGAACATTTTCTTCTCTTAAAACCTACGGTTTTGCAGTTCTAGCGCATTTTAACATTGCTAATCTTTCAAAATAAGCTTTACCATTAGTTCATTTAGTTTGAAGTCAGATGTATTTCACTGTCTGATTATTGGTTTTAGAATCTTTGCATTATATAACACCTTCTACACTACGTAGTTCAGAGGCCTTATGTTATTACTGGGACTATGTTATCTGTGACACTGCCCTTATCTATAGAGTTTTTTGATTATTCATATAGTTTTTTTTATTATTTATAAATTGTTAGGTTTTGGTAACCAACTGCTAAGTAGGTTCTTTCCCTAAATCCTGAATTAGACTTTGTTCTATGAAAACAACTACTCTAATGAATATTTACTATTCAAAGTAAAGCTCTTTAATTCAAAATCTAATTTGTTCATTGCATGTTTTCAATGCTTCAGTAAAATACTTTCAAATAGGGAATCACTATCAGGCACTGGTCATCATATACAGGTTTGTTTATTTATTTATTTATTTAAAGATGACACTTTTGGACTGTTTAGAAGCTCATTCTAACATTAATTAAAACAATACTTAATGTAACTGCTGTCAGCTTCTACTTTGACTACTTCAATAATTAAAAGCTATTAGACACAATATCCTCCACAGCTGGGTCATAAACATTATATACACTAGTTGATTTACTGTTACTCATTTTTCCAACAAACTCTGTTTTTTCATTTTTTTCTTGTAATTTCAGTTCTACTTACATATCAATCCTATTTACTTGTTTAATTTATTTACCTGCTTCTTTATTAGGCTTGTAAGAAATTCTCCTTCTATGCACATCTACTGATCTATGATGACCACTGTCTCACAAAATTGAATAAATGTCCTGTTGCGAAATAAGCTTCCAAACACATTGTTAGAAAATGTTGCCTTTTAAAGAGCAGCTAAACAACACAAAGCCTTACAACTCTAGCCCAGACTATTACCAAGTCTATTTCTCAGGCTATTTCTACGAGCTTCACGGTTCCATATTAATCCTTTCCCACATGTACCATCCTGGATCTGTGCACAGTATTATCAGCTGACATGAAGCTGCTTTTCCAACTATAAAAGGCCTCAATCAAATGTTCTTAGGCACCAGTGCATCTTCTTTCGCTCCTTAAACAATTTACATTTATTTTAAATGTTAAGGTTGGCAAATACTACTCCCATGATCTTATGAAAACTCTTAATGCTTCTAACTTAAAAAACTTTGCAAGCAAGTGTTCCCCTGGCTGTGCCACTGCACACGTAAGGAACCACCCCAATTCCCTTCACTGCCACCCATTAATATCCCAGTTGAAACATAAGTTTAGCAGTTTTATCAACATTACAGACGGAGAGATGGATCTGAACTCCATGTTTGTGTCAAACCAATGTTTTGAAGAGCTATAGTACAGGGCATTTGCCTTCAGTTTTTAAATCCTATTTCTTTTCTTACACACATTATTTCGTAGGTCTAACATTAATGTTTTGAATTGGCTGCAACTTTCTCCTTCTAAACACGTGTGTTCTTTTCAGGAGAAGCTGTTTTGAAATCCCTGTAATGTCTACACAATGCCTGTTTGCTGTTTGGGAAGTTTATGTACCGTGATTGTCTTGGCCATCCCTAATAATTACAATAGTTATTCCTACCATAACTTTTTAGTGCTTGTAGAATTTGCCTTTCTTTTTTTGCAGGTTATTAGTTCTTTTTCTATCTCTCTGCTCCTGTGTCTTCTCTCAGCTACCAACCTTGTGCCTTTTTAGGGCAGAACTTGTTAGCTTCAAACCAGTCATCTACATGCTTTTTCTTTCTGTTTGGCATTCTGTTCTGGCTCCCCTGGCTCTAGTGAGCCACAGGGAGGGGAAAGAAACCCCTTGATATTCTCAGAAATACCATTGCTTATGCTTGCTGAAGAGGGGCAAAAAGAAGGACACACCTCCCCCTGCGCCCTCAACTTTGGCATTTCCCTCGCTGACATCACCTCCACCTCCTACTGCAACTTCCGTGGGTGCAGGAAAAGCACAGCTCCTAGAACCACCCAGTAGCAGACCTCAGTCAGTCTCACTGTCAGGTCACTGAAGGCAAGAAAGCAGACTTTGCTGCAACTGCTGCTTTACATGAATACCAACCAAGCCTTTATACCGTGGCTTTTTGTTTTTTTTTTTAACTGGAAGGCAGAAGGCAACTCACCTCTGGGGTTCTGTTGTTTACAGCAATAGAGCAAGTCTGTTTTATTATGTTAAGTTCAGGATGGGTAGAAGGGGAAATGGCTCCTAGGCTGCAGCACCCTCACTGACAGTGATGGTCTGCTCGAAAAGTCACTTCTAAACTTTTTCTCAGCTCCTTGATAAATGAAGTGAGGGAGTGAGCAAGTGCGTGTGTGTGCTCATAGATACACACATGGTTAGCGAGCAAGTTCAGTGCAACTCCTTTATAAACAGTCATTTGCACTCAAAATTAGCGCCAACATACCTCTTAAACAGGCACTGTAAGGATAATTTTAACTTTTTCAATTACATGTAATAGAAGAGTCTGGTGAAATCATTATTTGATTTCTTAGAACTAAGGTCTAAGATATGAGCTAATTTTTTAAGAAAAAGACCTAATATTTTCAATTTGCTTAGTTGCACCACTTGTTTTTATAGTGATTACTTAATTAAAAAAACTCCCACACTAATGCATAATGGAAAGTTAATTTATTGCAACCTAGATAGGTGAAATTTTTAGGAGTAATTTTATTAGAAGTTGTGATCCCAAGATAATTTAAAGATTTTCATTACCCTTGATCTTACCAAACATTTGCTTTCCTGCCCCCTAGTGCTCACGTCTGTTTCAGTCTTCTATACAAGCCCGGTTTTGGAAAACTATCCTATCTATAAATGGTCCTACCAAAATAAAATTATTTACTTATTGCAATACTACCAGTGATCTAAGTAGTTACTTTTGTTGCTCCTGTGCCATACTGCTACCCATGTAGTTATTTGAGAGGTAAGACTTTTTAGGTTACTTTTCATTTTACAAACTCAATGTAAGTGAGTTTTCTTTTTCAGTTTTGGACCATATAATGGAGTTTTAAGTGCACAAATTGAACCTTACCTTTGGATTTATTATTAAAACATTTTCACTGCTAGCTAAAGCTGTTAGTTAGCCATGTATCAAACTACAAGTTTCCAGTATTTACAGATTTTCATCCACGTTAAAAGCTTTTCTATTTAATGTAATTAATTTCGCCTCTAGTGATGTAGTTTGTTATAGTACTGTGCATGCTTACATTTAAAACAATTGGTTAACACACTACATCTGTAATTACTCCCATGCTACCAGAAAACCAGTGAATTAAATTTATTTAGTGTTATGGATATGGAATGTCATACAGTACATGTAAAGACACTTCAAGATGAGTAAAGCAGAACTAATCGCACAAGGGATTAAAGGTTCACCTCAATAGTCAGTATTATCAAATCTTTACAGCTTCCATCTTCAGAGTGCAAGGTATGTCATGCAAAAAAAAAACCAGCTCAAAAATCCCCAGACAAAACCAACATTGTGGTACCACTTAAAATGCTATCATACCACAACATTTTACAAGACATTAGGTGATCGTTCATACAGAATGAAGCATTTTAGCAATAACAAAAAAGTTTTTAACATAACTAACAAATTTTGCAGGAACACCAATTCCAGCATTACTATACCTAAGGAACAGGCAACATGCTGGGAGAAAGTACCTAAAAATCAAAGCCTTTTGTATTCATAGCCAATATTACTTTCTGCAAGAATTCTGCAATCTTATTATTCAGTTTCCTCACATAACTGGGTAAGGTTCAATACATTTTTACATAGAGCATAATCACATCACCACCACATCAGCAAGAGGATTTCATTATCTTGACCAGTTACTACATTTAAAACCATGGTATGATAACATGCCCTGCAAACAAATTGTCTTCTGGGACAGTGTTCTGTATGTAGAAATATTAAACAACTAAAATATACTCCTACCCACTTTAACCCCAAGTAAACTATAATTTGTATTTACACACTTTTGAAATATGTAGGTAAAAACTGCAGATGGAAGAGAAGCAGAATACAGAGGAGAGCTGCGATAGTGCTGACAGAACTGACGGGTGCATTCAGTAACCCTGAATGGGACTTGGACAGGGGGTAGTACCTTTTGCACTCTTCCTCTGTCCCAGAGGTCCTGCCAGGGCTACCAAAGGCAGCTGCTGCTGTGGAAGAGCTGCTCATCCCACTCACCCACTCTCGCCCTGCTGGCCGAGCTGGGAGCAGAACCACACCCCCAAACCAGCCCTGCTCAGCTGAAAGCAGATAAACACACCCCTACACACCTGCCCCAACTACAGCCTGAACGTTAACATGGAAGAGACACAGGAGATGACAGGATGGCTTTTAACATTTCTGCCTTGCAATACTCATATTCTCAGGGCACCAACAGGTAGATTAATCTACCAAATAAGCATACAAAATAGGCCAAGTCGTTTGTCCTCATATTAGGAATAAAATATTTAACTTCCTGGCTTAAATGTAAGCAAGAGAAACTCAAGAAAGAACTCCTTGAGGTTAATTTTCCATCTACATTCAAAGGAAATAATTTACTAAAACTGTAACTTGCAAGGTCTCCTAGCCTTGAAGTGAGGATACGGGCTAACTATGCCTACAGTTAAATAAAAAACTTCAAAAGACATTTTACAGGAATAAAATATGCAACTCTAGGAAGTAGGTGGAAAACCACTGTAGTATTCATCTGGAACATTCTATTTTCATAGCCCATCACTCTCAGGAATGTATATTTCATAAATAAAACTACAGAACAAAAATTTGTGTATTCAATCTAAAGTTGGATATTTCTAAACCTCTTCAGATAAAATTTGCTTTTTCCCCTCACAATTAAGTGATAAAACCTGAAAAAATTGGCTTCTCAAATCTATCTTGCATGAGAAAAAACAGCTGAACAAACCAACATCTGGAAAGAACATTTTGTACAAGATTGCAGTTCTAAAACATGTATATTACAAAGCAATGTAAATAAATACCAGGCTAGTACAAAAGCTCTTATTTACAGTTTTACAAATGAAAACGTTTTCAGTGTAAATGCAGTGTTTTAAAGAACACAATATTAGTAAAATGAGTTCCTGTATAGAGCATTACAATTTCTGTTAAATTTGAATGCAGTATTGTATAAAACCATTGTTTCAAGATAATTTTGTTTATAATTTAGTACAGCCAAACCCCAGTTTATGCCTGGAATGGTATCTGTTAAAGTGCTGAAAAAGAGGACATTTCTGAAATTTTAGAAAAACATACTGTACATTATTAAAGCTTTATCAAGTCAAAACTAGTATATTTTGTTCACATTTGCTACCACAACACCTGTGAATGGAAGTTTTTCAAGAAAAACTTGTAATTAACAGGACAGCAGCCATTGGTATCTTCTCATCCAAAGTCTGACGGTTTCCCACAAATAACTTGTCTTAAGCTTCAGTGGTGGCTTCAGGTTTCATGATCTGGTAAGTAATCAAGTATTCTGGATAAGCCTGAAAGAGTGACACACACATCTTTTATTACGATTTCATTCTCTGGATAAGTTAAGAATGTTTGTTAGAGAGGAGAAAAAACTATTAATGCCAAAATAAAAATGGCAAAACGTCAAAGGTAAAATCGCTGGAGCATTCAGGAAACACGTATCCTTTCACCTGCAACCCCAGCTGGAGTTTGTTTAAAGACAAAAGCCAAGTCCTAGCACCTCAAACATAAGAAAATGCATTACATGCCTTTGGGAGAAGCAAAAAGTCTGAAAAACCAACCCAAACGCTGCTTACCTGCTCTCCTCTGTAAATGACGTATTCTGCCAATGCCAATCCATTTACACTGGGTCGCCCAGTAACTGAGTGATGTCCTGGGGGAGAATGAGCCATTTTCATAGCACTGAACTGCAGGAAAGACTTGCCCAGTGTTACACGACAAAAGAGCAACTGCCTGTGTTAAAAGGGAAAAAGGACCATGAACACTCAGTGCTTATGAATGATTATTCATCTTTGTGATTTGCAACTTTTACGTGAGGAGAACAGTGGAACTTTGAAGCCACTTCAGTCAGTCTTTGTAGTTCACAAAATCCTGAAGTTCAGTTTTAAAGAACAAAAGTTATGCTTCCTTTGGAAAGCTCTTTAGCCCAAGGAAAGTGTTGGTAATAACACTGAAAAATGTTTATTCTAATTATTGGAAACAGCATGCTTAACGAGGTACTCTGAGATTGTTACTACATTTTCTTTAAATTTTCTAAATTTATTTAGTTATTTTGTTTGTTTTTAAAACAAAAGTTTTCTAACCCCTCCCCCAGCACTCATACTGACAACATAATTCAAGAACATTCTAAAGCTGGATTTTTATCAAACAGCCAAAACAACATCAAGGCCAAGTTCAAACTCTGCTGCATTGATAGTCTAGAACACAATATACAAAAGCAAAATCCCATTCTTTTGAAGGACTTACCTGTGGCAAACATAACAAGATCTATCTTTGTGAATTGGACATCCAGTGCCACCTCCAATTCCATACACATACTGATTGCTTTTGGAAGAATTTTCAGCAAAATAAATCCCAGCTCCAAACATGCCCCCTATGTAGGCATGTCTCTCATCAAAGCCTTTGTGAATGATTGCATTCACAAATGGGGAGCCTAAGAGAAAGGAGGTAAAATATTTAAAATACAGTATACAGATTTTTGTATGTGTCCCAATTCAATCATCCATTCCCATTATGTTGGGAACTACATGGCCTTCATTATGAGTACATACCTATGAGTACATACCGTGAACTTGTTTAATTTGTTCATTGGGACAAACAATGTATTTGTGCACAGAAAAGCTTTCAGTTGGCTTTCATTTGCTAATGATAAGCTACCTTTTCTGGAATTTTGAACAAAACTAACTTGTTAAATTATAAAACCAAGAAAACAAAAAAAATCCCATCCCAAAACAACCCATAGCAGAAAAAAGTTTGACCTTTTATAATTTTGGTCATACAGCCAATAAAACAGACTTGAGGAGGCATACTACTTAATCTTCATTCACAACTGCTAAAATGTTTTCATCTAGATCTGTAAAGTCTCCTTCAGGGAGAGACAAGGAGATGCAAACTTCAGAAGAAAGACAATGCCTTGTATCATCACATTGTGACATATACAAACATTTGTTTATAAAAACTCAAATAAAACATAGAACCTATTTCCATTGAGGAATTTACTTTGTTTGAGACAGTAGAAACCCTCCAATTAATTGTTGATTGAATTTCAAAATCTCACCATGAAACAGCATCCTTTCATTAGCATGGTTATGATTCTCTTCAGAGACCTCTTTCCTCCTGTGAGTATATCTTTCCCATAGTTTTTTGTTGCACACTTTCTGAATCTGAAACAGTCAAAATGTAAAAGTTTCATCTTGAAACTGAAAAGTTCTGTTCATTTTACTGGAGAGATGTATAACCTACAGCCACTATACTACAGTACACTTACACTGCCACTTAAACAAGAATACCTTCCTTGGAATTCAATGAAACACAAATTCTCTAACTTATCCTGCACAAGTTGATTGTTGTAGCATGACAAGTAAAACATAACTATATACTTAATTAAGAATCAACTCATTTTAAAGAGCTCTTGAGTAATACTTCATAATTTAAATTTAGCAGGCTTAGTCACAATTCTATTTGATGCCAAATCACTAGTAAAATGATCAACTAGTAAATTAAGAAACGCCTTCCATGAAGACTTCTGGAACACTTTTAATAGAAAATAAATTATGTATGCCTTGCACAGGTATGCTGGACATTGCAAAGCCTTATATATGTGGATATAACACAGCAATTCTACTGGGCAAACTGTAACATCAGTTCAGAATACAACTTAGTAGTACTTACTTGCAAATAAAAATCTTTATAATATTAATGAAAATTACCATTTCTTCAGGGGGAAAATATATAAATACAAACCAAATGTTTTACACTTGTTTGATGTTAAATCAAGCCAAAATAAGTACCCTTAGTTCCATATTTCAAGAGTTTTGTTTTCACTTCTTGCTGTTTTTTCCCCCCTGCCATTCTCCCTCAAGAGAAACCTTCTTTTGTTTCCTATAGAACACCCTGTCTTTTTCTTTAAACATTCTGCAGTTTTCTGTGAGGTCTTTTATGTCAAGTTCTCATAAAATTTCTTCCTGACTATTAACCCCTAAGTAGCTTGTCCATATAAGCTTACGCTGAATTTCCCTGGAAGATGATCTTTATCCTATGCATGTCTCAGAAGGACACACACATCTTGTCACATAATGCAACTCCAACAAACGTAGAACATTTTATGGACTTTCAGCCAAAACTCTAAAGGTGTAACCATTGCAACAGGTACCTTTAAGATGTTGTATCTATTGAAGACTCCACCAGCATGTCCTCCATCTCTGTGCTCCCGGACAGTGCTCTGCATCTAAGATTGAGAATTTGAGGAGGATCACATTGGCTCAGAACACATTCAACACACATTTCCTTTACACAAGTCAAATAATCAAAAGAGCTAATTTTTAATTATGTATTAAAACAATTAAAAAATCATACAAGAAACTTTTAGGCAATGACTGTATGTTAAATAATGCCAGATTTTGTGGATGCACATGAACAGGTTTTATGATTTTAAAATAACCCATATTTGGAGTAGTCCATGGTCTAGTTTTCAAATTATAGAAGATTGTCACTAATCTATCTAGAATTCTGTTTCTTTGGAATTTTATCTTGTGTGATTATGACACTTCGAAAGGATTTAAAACTGTGTATAACAGGCAATCAACTGATAGCATAGAATTTATATGATATATGAAAGAGCTTTTCTATATAGTAGAGGTTTTAAAAATACTAAAAGCAGTAATAATATAAGTAAGAAAAAATTATAGACATCATGAGCACAGATCATAAGTGGTGCAAAGTTGAAAATTTGAAGTATACTTATGCAAGTTTTTCTTAGCCTTAGTGATATTTATTGCATTATTAAATTGTCTAGCAATACCTCTTCAACAGCAATAATAAAAATACTGAGAGACTACAAAGAATGCCATACCTCTTCTTCTACTGACTGAAATTCCTTATCTTCGGTGGAAAGGTCAATGAGAATAGTTCCACTACCAGAAGTATTTAGAGTCAGGTATGGGTTAAGTCCTGTGAATGTAATAAAACACAACAACAGTTTCAGAAACTGCTTTAAGACTGCTGATATTTAACGATAACCAGTAAGACTTTTCTTTTTCAAGGGACTATTTTCTCAAAACTCATTTTACCAGACGAAGAGCTTAGCTGCTAAGGAAGGCAGAGATTACAAATTACTTTAATTGCCGCCTTCTGGCCACAGACATTTTTGTGCATGTCTAAATGTGATCCCTCAAATTATTTCATTACTTTCAAACTTTTTCAGTATCTCTGTAACCTCTACCCATACATTTACCAGGCGTACACCATAAATGCCATGAGAAGCACAGCAGCTAGATCTGGATGCAGATAACAGCAATTATTTTCATTGATCTGTGGACACTGGTCAGTCCTTCTCTCAGCAAGAATCAGCATTTCAGACACACTAACCCATTTGTGTGTGCTTAGCTCAGTATGATAATGTACATGACAGGGAAACTACTTGTAAGGAGTTGCTTACTTCAGAGTTCATTTCAACTCCAGGCAGTGAAACAGTGAGCAACTTGTCCCTGTACAGAGTCCATGACTACTGATGGTAATCTTGTAAGAACAAAAAGTCATTTAGAGCTTGGATAGTGACTCATTGCTATGAGTGCAAAATTTAGAATGAAAATTCACAGATGGTGAATCAAGAGGGGAAAAAATCCTGCTAATTCTAATGAATTTATTTCATTTCTATGAGACACAGCAAAACAACAGTAAGTGATGTTTCAGTGAGACAAAGAGGAAAAAAAAAGATTTGGAGGGGGATTTTGCCTTTTATGCAGCCATAATCAAACGAAGAACACTGAATTACAATGAATTCAGGATTCCCAGGATTGTGCTGGTATCAACAACGCTGCACAAATAAAGAGGCTTCAGCAAGAACTTCAATGTAAGCTAAAGTTGTTAAAGCAATTATGTTAATTTTGATTCACTGAAAGCACACGAACCCTATTTTTAAAGAAAAGTATAAATAAGAATTGCAGCTGAATTTCTGAGTGAGAAAAGACAGTATTCTATGGCAGGACCCAATGGAACAGTACATAACAGGCCTCAACTCAACACAGAGGATATGCTCTGCTCTTCAGAGTGGTTTGAAGAAGAAAAATTCTTCCTACCTCAAAGATCTTATGACCATTTTGCACTAGAACAACACTTCATCTAAGTAAACACAAGACAGTGACCACAGAGAAAAAAATATATCAGAGAACCAAAAGGCAAGATTCACAGTAATTCACAACATAAATAAAAGTGCTCACGTTTCAAGTCAAAAGACATTCTTACTGTTTGAAGTGCCATTTTCTAGGACAAGTTTTATTATCAATTCTTTTTAATGAGATATAATTTGGAATAAATATAAATTTGGAATAAATAAATCATTTATAAAAACTGATTATACAAAGGTAGTATTACGTGATAATTAAAAATGAGTATATACCTTGTTGTCCAGAAATAAGTCTTTCAACTCCCTTGATGATTTTATGCCTATGGCCATATGCATTAATTCCAATTTCCTTCAGTTCTTTGTGTCCCATTTCAACCAACACGTCCAATGTTATCTATAATGAAAGCAACACCATTTTTTTGGTACTAGAACAACTGCCAATGACAGTGAAAACATACCTCACAACAGCTGAGAGAAAAAGCAATCATGAAAAGAACATGAATATAGAGACTTTAGTGTATTATTCTCATATTTCACTTTTACTCAACTGTTTTCTCCAATCCTTTTGTCTTTAAATAAATATAATACAAACTACTATTATGTAACGGGTATTGCTTGCAAGGATCATGTTTCTGATTGAGAAGTACTTTTCTAGATGTATTCAAGCCGACACAAACAAAAACTGAAATTACTAATCAACAGCGACTACTCACTCACGCTGCCATTTATACCGCTGAAAGGAAACACTGCTACGCTGTTACAGTGATATGAACATTATTGCCCCCAGCTTTATTTACTCCCTTGCTTTCTGGGGTTGAGTATCTGGAAATGAATGGAGCCACTTACCTGTTCTCTCTCAAATATGTCAATCAGATGTTCAAGGCCAAGGTTCCGCACAAACTGATTAATGCTAAAATCTACACCTGCAACTGTGCAAGAAGAAAAACTCACAATGAACATTCATACCTGTAGTGTAATACAAAGTATACACATCTCACCCTGCCTGTGGCAATAATTAGAGAGATAGAAATTCCTGGTCTTTTTCAGATGGAGATTAAATATGTCACCAACCAGTAGCAACTATTACTTAGTCTACGCTAGTTCTTTAAGATTTCTACCTCACTAGGAGTAGTCTTTGTGCTTCCACAAAACAAGCCACTAATTAGCTACCAGAAATGCAAATTCAAACAGAAAATATATTGACAACTAAAATGTCACAGAAGTAATCTTTTAAGATACCTCATCAAGAATAGCTTCTTAGAAACTAGATTAAGTTTGTAGTAAAATACTGCTTGGTATGGAGCCCAATTTCATTTGACCTCACTTTTAAAACACAACTCACCATTTTGTTTCTGTACAGCAAAGGTTTAGAGTTTAAAGGCTCTGTAAGGGGAAAGTAGTAAAATCTTATACTACAAGACTTTTAGACTTCTCTTCTTCATTAATGGCATCATAAGGAACAGAAATACTGCATACACCATAACAACTGTATGCACATATGGGAAACTTCACACTTTTGTAGCCTTTTTACCACACATTAAGAAATGTTACTCACTCCTGAGAAAGCCTCACCTTCTTTTTTCTCCAGAACAGTAGCTCCCTCTGCACAGTTTGTACCAACAACAGAGGGAAGCTCAGAAAAGCTACCAGACAAGTTGTCAAGACTACTTGCAGCAGACAGACTGGAT
The DNA here is from genome assembly GCF_001715985.3 of Manacus vitellinus. Lineage (NCBI taxonomy): Eukaryota > Metazoa > Chordata > Aves > Passeriformes > Pipridae > Manacus > Manacus vitellinus. Next base: position 8,108,671 of record NW_021939122.1, on the reverse strand, counting down.
GGACTGGATGGAACAGAAGACAGGGAATCAGCTGCAGAACCTGTAGTCTGAGACACACTTATGACCTGAGGTTTGTAGCAAGTCGGTAAGGCAGAGGGAGGCATTGCCGCTGTCAATAACGCACTGACATCATCTGCCTGAAGAGGAAAAACCAACTCATTAAAACAGAGGAACACTTTTGCACAATGTTTTCTCCTAGAATGCACTATCATTATTTCAGATTTCTTAAGTATACTACAAAATAAATAAATGCATATTGGGAAAACAGGCATTTTAACAGTGCAGTTTAGAAATGGCCTGTTGTGCCAACAGCATACATGAAGCTGTAAAATAATAAAAGCTGTAAAATAAAAGCTGTAATAAGGTAAGAGGTAAAAACTTTAGGAACAGTTAAAAAGAATTAATTTTCCAGGAAAAATGAATAGAAGCTTCTACTGGCAATAGAATTTATGAAGTAAAACAATTACTCTGAGTGTAGCTTCAGACTGCATTATAATACTTAGAAAAAACATGCCCAAAAACTTAACAGCCAGATAGTTTCTTAAAGTTATGTTGCTACAAAGTTTGCTTACATTTTATTGTCACAATTTTTGTACTAGTCAAACTACAAGCAATGAATTAAAAGCATCAAATTATAACCATAAATTCCTTTTTGTTGTTTTGGCTTTATTCCCCCAAATCTTTATTAAGATGTCTGAAGCAAGAATATCTTTAAAGCAGATTTATAAAGGCTCTACTGACTTTCCTTACCAGACACAGACAAACACTAGGGAAACCAGAGTATTTTAAATTCTGCAGAGGTTGCTGTATTACTCTTCTGTTCAAGGCCAGTTTTTAGATGAGCTGTCACAAACAGCAGATAAGTACAGATTTCCCAAGATGAGCCCCATCACTTACAGTGACCAGGTCCAACGGCGTTTGTCCTTCTTGGTTTTTCAGAGTGGGATCAGCCCCATGTGCCAGTAACAAGGCACAAAGCTGAGTCCTTCCTTTCTGGGCTGCTTCGTGGAGAGGTGTGAAAGCCCATTTGTCCGTAGCATTCACACATGCATTATACTTTATCAGTAAAGCTGCTACATCAACATGCTGGAAAAATAAAAACACCTGTTAAATTCCAAGGCACCACAGTGCATTAAAGTAACTCAGAACTATTACTGACACTTCTCTGTAATCAGAGCTATTCTGATTTTTTGTAGAATACATTTAATTATGATTTTAAAAAGTATTAAAACAAGGCGTTTCCTTCCTCACTTATAACATACCAGTAAAAAGTTTTGTTCCCTTGTGAAAAAAGGACAGAATAAAACAGAATCCCAAATCAAGGGGAATCTGAAGGAAAAAAAGCCTGATTTTGAACTTCCAGTTTGGAAAATACTCCAACTGTTTTGGTTAAAGACTTGATTAAAGCACAGAGATTCAAGTCCAAAAAAACAACTGCTGTCTCAACAGCAGCCATATAAGAGAAAGTGAGATCTTGCTGATAAAATTCAAGTGGCAAAGATAAGGAAAGGCATTTTATGGAACACCTTTTAAACTGCTGGTTTTCTAGGTATTCATGCTCAGGAAACTCAATTCGGTAAACTGCATTCACGATTTTACAAATTTCTAAGTCTTCACCTATGAGCTATGATTGAATTATTCATTTTGTGTTTTACAATTAAGGTTACATTATAACTCAACAGCAAAAGCATTCTACAAAGTATTGGCTCACAATGTTGTCAGTGAAATGTATCACTTTTTTTTTAATAAATAAAATACAAGAAAGTTTGAGATATTTACCCCATAGGATGCTGCATTATGCAGAGGAATCAAACCTCCTTTATCCTGTGCATTCACATCTGCTCCATGCTGTAACAGGTACTCTGCAACCTCCAAATTGTTGTAACCAGCTGGAAGGTTGCAGAAGAACAGAATAAATAAGAATTAAAAAAACACCCCCAACAGGCCATTGAGAAGTACTAACTCACTTAAATTACTTGAAAGTTACTTAGTATGTCAATCCCAGAGAAGACAGTATATTACTTATTAGTGAGGACACCTTAACCCTAATTGAGAGTATTTGGTTTTAAAAGCTGTCAATAAACAATAAAGGATCCTTTTCGGCTAGAGAAAACAGGAAATGAAAGTAAGTAAACAGTTGGAAGAGCAATGTAAGATTAATATGCCTGAAATACTAATTTTTTTAAAGAGAAAATACTGAATCCTCTAGCTGTGAGGCTACATTTTAAACTTGCTCAGATATAGAAAGTTTAGCCACAGTAATCAGTAACCGATCAAACCAGTTAATTAGAACACCGACCTGCTAAATGGAGTGGTGTTGAATGTCGCCCTTGCGTGTCCCGGCAGTTGACGTTGTCAGGTGAACACAGCTTTTTCACTCGGGCCAAACAACCTTTCTTTGCAGCATCTAGTAGAGCTGCATCTCCTCTAAGTAGGTCTTGAATATCAGTATCACCATCTTTAACAAGGTCTAGAGGAGTATTTCCATCTCTGTTTTTCTTCGTAGGGTCAGCTCCATGCTGTGCACATCAAAAACAGGTGGGAAATATGTCAGTAGAATAAACACATGCTGCATTTTAAGCATCTTCCAGCTTACTGAGCAAATATTTGAACACATGCTGGAATCCTTCAAAGAACCTTCTATTTACTGTGTGAGAAAGGACAATATAGGTGTTAATAGTATCCCTTTTACTAAAAACACTGAGCTATAATCATTTAGAAACCACAAAGCACAAATCATTTCTCAAAGAAGTTCATTTACATTTCAGAGTGAACAAGAAAGAAAAGAAAGCATCCTTTCTCCAGCATGTTATACCTGTAACAGGAGTTTGCAAATCTCATATTTTCCTTTTGCTGCAGCTTCATGCAAGGGAGTGAATTTCCACAAGTCAGCTACATTGACAACTGCACCATGTTTAACCAGCAGTTCTGCAACTTCATAGTGACCATATGAGCAAGCATTATGTAATGGGACAAGTCCTCTGGAAACAATTAAAAGAAAAGAAAATTTCTCTTTAAAAATAGGGTATTTTTTCACCAAGTGATATAAACTTAAAACACAGTGCACCTTCAACAATGAAACTGTAACAAAAACTTCATTCTCCCCCCAGTAGTCTAATACAGTAAGAGTACCTATTGCCAAAGCAGTAAAAATGCAATCAGCAGTGGCACTGAAGAGCAGTAAAAAGACAGGGCCAGAGAAATCCTTGACACTCTAGTCTTAAGTACTGCAAAATGCTTTTGGATATTATGAACATCATTATTCTAACAGAAGTTTCCATGAAAATAAAAAAATAAAATGTCTGAAGAAAGATGGGATGCTTATCAGCTAGCAATATTCAAAAGCTGACAGATATTACTAAAATTGCCAAGAAAAATACACATTTGAGCACTTACCCCTTATCTTTTGCATGCACATCAGCTCCATGCTGAAGAAGATACTCCACAACAGATACTCTGTTATATCCAGCTGCAAAATGAAGTGGTGTAGACTGACGGCCCTCAATATCTCTGCAGTTCACACTCTGAACAGTACATAGCTTCTGTGAATTTCCCAAAACAAAACATATGTCACTAATTATGTAGTGTTGGCACTTTTAATTTAGTTATAGAATGTTGTTATACACACCTAATTTTGATTAACTGTTTTTATTAAAGAGAAAATTTAAAATTTATTTTTACGTAGTCTTTATTTTTCATAGATCGTGTCCTAAGAAAAAAATCCACCTGCTCCCAAATCCACACCTGTGACTTGTTTATATAAGGCAAACATCTGGAAGTGGTGAATATTATAGTCTGTCATCTGTAATAATTGTGCAATATAAAGGTCTTAGGACAGGGATCACAACTCTCAAGCAGTCAGTGAAGGGCTGTTTGATTGCCTGCTTTGAGAAATTATAGACTGAGATATAATTCTGTGCTAGTTTTGGCTGGGGTGGAGTAAATTTTGTTCACAGTGGCTGGTTTGGGGCATAGCTGGGACAAGTGACCCAAACTGACCAAAGGGATATTCCTGACCATAGGGCATCACACTCAGTAGCAGAATAAGGAGGAAGGGGGGACATTTGGAGTGATAGTATTTGTGTTCCCAGTATGGGGCTCTGCTCTCCTGGAGATGGCTGAAGACCTGCCTGCCCAGGGGAAGCAGAGAATTAATTTCTTTGCTTGTGTGTGCAGCTTTCGCTTTCCCTATTAAACTGTCTTTATCTCAACCCACAAGTTTTCCAGCTTTTGCCTTTCCAATTATCTCCCTGATCCCACAGGTGGGGGAGTAAGTGAGCAGCTGTGTGGGGCTTGGCTGCTGGCTGGGGTTAAATCATGACAAATTGCCTCCTATTTTTAAGGACAGGTTTAAGCTTACTTTTACAGTATCCACATCTCCAGCCTTTGCAGCCTCCAGCAACTGTCGATCTGCATCAGAATTACCTAATGGGATCCCTTCTGCAAAATAAATGAGGTTGCATGACAGGTAAGTGTAGATAGCTGAAGGGATTTGTTAAGATAGGAAATCATTTGAGTTTTTTTAAGGGAAATCCTTGAAATAAAGTTAACCAATTACAGACAGGTTTTGTCTTTGTTCACTAGCTACAACTATAGCTTGACAGAGCTAACAGTGTTTGCAAAGTTGTCTTTAGCAACATGCTTCCTATCTGTTTTGAAGTACTGTGGAACCATTCTTATTTCAGTTTCAGAATTAGACTATATCAAGTTTACCTATATGTATAATGTCCAAACCTTACTCTTGAAAATCCTTGTACACTGTTGCCTCTGCTCACAGATGCAAAGGAGACAATTTTGCTTTAGAAATTAATTTTCAAAATTCCCCACACACTATGTCAGGATTTTTCTAAAATTATTTCAGGTGGCCATGCCATGAACATTCCGAGCATCTCTGACAATCTAGAGAGTAAATGATATTGTTAACCAGGGAATGCAACCCCACAACCCAGTACTGCCTCTTGAAGAACACATTTTTTTTTTACTTGTCTTAACTCTTATTTCTTGACAGCACTTGAAATGGCAAGTAAAACAAAGCACTATAGCAGATCTTGAATTAATCAGCATACCCTGTAGCAGCTGCTGCACGCTTTCAGTCCCCATTTGTAAGGCTGTAAAGCCCTGCAGAGACACGATGGAAGGATCACATCCAGAACTCAGCAGCAACCTGCATGTCTGAAGATGACCACAATGTGCTGCTCTATGAAGAGAGGTCTGGCCAAGATTATCTAATGCATTAACCTAAATATAATGCAGACAAGAGATACCACCATCAAAATTTAGCATTAAAGATGTTTTCATTGCTGACTGGGAGCACTTCACAAGTATTCATCTTACGTTATTAAAAGAACATATTTAGCATATATCCAAAGGTCATTGTAATTTTTATTGCACACAAGTTCATGTAAAATCTACCTGTCACATAGTTCAGTCTAGCTTCTCGCTGTTCATATATATTTCCTACTTTTTTTTCCTTACACATTTCATTATTACTGCTGGACAATGAAGCACTGAATAAGACATTCAAAAAATTTTCCATTCACACAGAGAACTACAACTGCATTTCAAACATTCATTTAAAACAATGATCCATTTGTAAGGCTGTACTGATGGATTGATGGCCTATATCTGAAATGTATAAATCTAGAACCTTCCAAAATTTATTATTTTAGAAAAGCCTGTCTACTTGGCTGTCCATTCTCATAGCATGAAAACCCATATAGTAAACAAATGTCAACAAAAACCCCTGTGATACTCATACCTTAGCTTCATGTTTCACAACTACTTCAACAACATCATTATGAGCCTTTTCTGATGCCACATGCAGTGGAGTCAGGAAGCTTTAAAAAAAAAAAGGAATAATTCAAAATGTATTTTGCAAAATCTTCTAAACAACCACTTAGGAGTATTCATTTGAAACCACTCACTCTTTTGTTTTTTCATTGATGTTGGCTCCTTTCCTCAGCAGAAGTTCACATACTTGTTTCCTCTTAGGATATGGAGACGCAGCAGCACAGTGCTGTGAACATTAAAAAATTTAGGATTAACAACTAGCTAGCAATATAAAGGCTTTATTGCTTGCTGATCAGCTGGCAGTTAAGAGCTAGTGGTGTAGAAAGTCAACAGAAAAAAAGCCCCAAAACATGCAGAAGCTTATTAATTTGGAAGATTCCAAATGTGCTTTTGGATTTACTCTGGTATTTTCCAGAGTTCCCTCTCCAATAATTGCTGGAAACCATCAAGCTTTACAAACATAGCTTGCTGTTGCTTAAAATGAGATTATTCTACAAAAAAGTAATTCAGACAACCTAAAAAGGCAATTTAGGTTAGTCTTAAAGTTAAGTTCAAAAACAAAGTATTAATCAGTGTTATTTGTTTAACTAGACACTGGATATTCCAGGTTGGTCTGAATTACACTCTTCAGTACCGAGATTTTTATTTCTAAACTATACTACAATATAAGCAAAATCAGTAATAAATCCTGAAATATTACCAGTGCTGTCTCATGTGTCTGAGGATGCTTGAAGTTCACTGTTTCCAAAGACAGATGTTTCTTTATGCGAGCTACATCTGACTCTCTTGCAGCCTGTAGTAGTGAGTGACCTTTGAATTCATCTTTAAAAACAAATAAATACATAGCAGAAGGTTACGAGGTTGGCCTGAGATGGATCAAGAGAATTGTTTCTTTCAGTTAGACAAAACTATTCATTTTATTCAGCACACCACAGTACAGACATTTTCAGCTCTGACTCAAGCCTTACATCACTTGACAGAACTTGTTAGTTAAGTCAAAACACCGTATGAATTTTGCTTTGTTTCTAAACCAAAGCCAGAGATATCCAAACTGGCTGAACAAGATCTATTTCACTCCCCACTTTATAGGTTCTACTGTTCACATATGTACCAAATCAAGCATATATAAATCTCTACTTCTGACCTATCATTGGAAAACCATTTTTAGATGCTAACACGAAGTCTAATGTAGTATTTACTGATAATTTTTGTACATATCCCAGAAAGTTATTGTTTGACCACTCAAGGACAGAATTTGAGGTCACTCTCTGCAACTCCTTTAGTTCGCTGGACAAAAATCAATGCTTTTCATCAACTTCTTTGAACTTTCAGTGTTTGTGGCATACTGAAATATATTCAGCATTCTAAACAGTTATGATTTTTCTTTTCTTCAAACAAAACACTGTGGAATAAAAACGAGTATTTCAACAGGTATGGAAAATGACAGCGTATTGGCAAGGTCGTGAGGGAAAGTGTGTATTCTGGGAAGAAAAGCTACGAAACCCATCACAACCACATGACTGTAAAACTGACAGTAAAATTATTTTAAATGCCTACATTCAGAAAATCTAGCAATCTCAAATTATAAACAGTGAAATGTACTGCTCAATGTTGCACAATGGCTTGGAAAGCGTAAGCATTTTCCAAATCTGATTTCTGGCAGGTCACTGTCTAGGGAAGCTAAATACACATCACAAGCTATAACTATAGAACTGATCTCACTTTATACTCACATGCTAATCGTTCTTTTAATTGGGGTGTTGGAGCCAAATCAATGGTGCTTTTGTTGTGACAGTTCAACAGTGTTGGGTCAGCACCATAACTTAACAAAAGAGAACATACTTCCACCCTGTTCTTAGAAGCTGCTTCATGCAGAGGGGTGAATTGCCACAGATCCATTGCATTCACACATGCTCCATGCTTAAAAGGGAAAGGGGTAAAAAAAGATGCAACATCAAAACCAGATCGTTAGAAAAAGACAAGGTTATTAGTTTTAATACAGTAGACTGTTAAAATAAAAATCAATGCTTATATGCAAACTGTTTCCAAGACACTCATTTTCAATCTATCACATTTAAGTACAAGGTTCTGCAAGTAATGGTCTTGGATGATTAATGTACGTGGAATTCTTCTCCAGTAACATTTTGACTGCACCTCGAGTTCAGTCTGTAATCAAGTCTAATAGGACATGCTTTTTCCCATTGCTTCTATTAAAGCTGTATGGCTTTGCAAAAAGTAATTCAAGATTCTCTGGAGGAGAAATCCAACGTGGAATACAACTCTAGCTTAACAGTTAAGACACACAGTAGTGTATAGCCAAAAGTTCATTTATGGATTTTTTTGGGTCTAGCACCACCATTGCAAAAATTCACTTTACAACTGGCCTCTGAAGTAACAAAATCATGACTATTTATACTTACTACAATACATGCTTATTTTAATAATTTTTTTTACTTATTTTTTTTGCTGAAAAAAAATAGAAAGACACATGGAATTAGTGGGGGGCTTAGTCATCCAGGATGGAACAAGGGCTATTCCCTGAGCATCCAAATGTCTGAAGTTATCTAATAGAACACCCTCAGCTGTTATAATGATCAGGATTTGCTGTGGCAGCTAAGAATAGATATAGTTCAAAAATCCCTTGGTGGAAAATGCAGATTATTTTGCAGGCCACATCTTCAAGCCACTAGTTTCATGTGCTTCATACTTATCTTCAAGATTAACATAATCCAGATAAACCACTTCAGTTACAGGAGTTCACTTATGTTAGGAAAATTGACATGTTTCTATTTCTTTTTGGGGTGAAGGCTACAATTCAGGGCCAGAACTGATGTTATAAAATTAATTTCCTCAAGAGACTGAACACTCTTTAATTTTAAAACATTTACTATTTTTACCAGGTTTTTTAAAACATCTCTTATTACTCTGCCTTCTGAAATATTCCTCTACCATCAAATTCAAAATATCACTCAGTTTTTAGGGTTTTCTTTTGGTGGAATTGTTTGGGTAAGGGTAGAAAGGTTGAGATAAGCAGTACTTACTTCCTGGTACAAAATATTCAACTCTGGAGCAGAGAGAGTTAAAAACAGAAAGCACATTTATAAAGAAAAAGCTTCCTTGCAAGCAGAAGATTCTGTAGCTCCAGCTTAATAGTCACTAACATGTAAAGCAAAAGCTATCTATTGTGAAGTTTTGTAAATCTAAGTACCAAAAAAATATGTAACTTGTATTAGTCTATTATAAACCGCTCTTATTTAATAATATTCAACTTCATCTCTTCAGAGACCAACCTTTACTAGAAGCTCTGTTACTTCATAATGACCATAGGAACAGGCATTGTGAAGTGGTACCAGATCTCTATACAGAAGAAAAATGAGAAGGATGATTATTCTAGCACACATATTTCAATTCCAAATGCATCTATAACATTGCAAATGGTACTATGCTGCACTTTGAACATTTTACAAAAATAATATGAGAGATGATCAGATGAAGCTGAGGGGAAACAGGAAGCTGAAGAAGAAACCAGAAAATCCCATCAGCATTTATCAGAACAAACACTTAAAATTATCAGAAGATGAGAAATGAATTGCATTGTCTCACTGCAGATGAGCTGGTTTCACTCAGACTTGAAACCCTAAGCAGGAAGAACTATCTGCAGGGAATGTTCAGGAGTGACCGTAATTATATCTTTTTTTTTAATATCTCCTTGCTTGAGAACTAATCAAGTTGCATTTTTGTCATAACAGAAAGGTTAAAGATGACAGAACAGCCTCAAGTTGGAAATTCTTCCTAGTTAAAACAGCATTATTGTTCTTTACTTCATCTCCTTTCTTAACAAATTCTGTTAATTCTGAACAAAAGAAAAAAGGAATGTACCCTTTATCCTTGGCATGTACGTCAGCCCCGTGCTGCAGTAAGAGCTGTACTATTTTTACACGGTTATACCCAGCTGCTAAATGTAATGGAGTAGACTGAAATGAAAGAAGGTAGAAGTAATCAGTAACACAAAATCAAGGGTTGATTTTATTCTTTTTTTCAAAACTTGTTAACAGTACTAAACACTGAAGTCTTTAAAGATTTACAAGGTAAAAAAAACCCGAAAAACAGAGTGCTTGAATCAGATATTTGATAACTATGTTCATTGTTTACTGACTACTCTAGTCAACATAAACACAAATCCTGAATTTACTCCATCACTAATACATTTGGGCAACTAAGGTCCTCTGAAAGGATTTTTGAGTCCTACAGTCCATTTTTGTTTTTTAGCCTACCCTAACTAGAAACACTTTGCTGGCACAAACTATGTCCCTTGTGAAAGGGGAAGTAAGGGGGCCATTAGAATCAATAAATTATGAAGATATCTCCCTGCCAATCAATAAAGTAAGTTTAGAAATTATCAAAGGAAATTGTTATCCACATTTGGGAGTGCAGTAAGTTAGTGGGATGTGGGGGAAACTTAATCTTCTCTTCCAAACTCTCACCCTCCACAGAGCAGACAGATAACTGCTCTGTAATCATTTCTAGTGAATGCATTCAAGCACTCTCAGCAGCAGCACTAAGGGCACAGCTACAATTTAGTGAGGAGAAATCTTATCCTGTACATTTAGATACCCATCTGCTGAACTAGGTTGGTACAGTTCCCAGAGGACGAGTCTCATAATTAGAAGACAAGAAAACAGAGACACATCAATGTTTTGGAGATCCCAATATCTCACCACAAAGCCTCAAAAAGGGAAAGTAATTAGATCAAAACTTAGGTGAATGAATACACATACCTAATAACAACAACAAGGATGCCAAAAATTGATACTCAATAATCTGAACCTTCCACAGGCTAGGGGGCTGAACCCAGAAGATTCAAAATTTTTCAGAATGGAGATTTTGAACATTTGTATGTTCTTTCTTTACCAATACTTACAGTGATGAACAGCTCACTTGCCTAGGGTGCATGGCAAATAAGGGGCCTGTATCTCTCTGACAGCAATAAGAACCTATGGAATGGCCCTGTTTCTTTATCACTGCAGATATGAAAGTCAAGCCAAAGTTTCAACTGAAAAGGTGTTTGCTTATTGTTCCTAGATAGAAATACCTACATAGTTAAGATTAAAAAACAAACAAAAAAAAATCATCTGGTCGCTAGAGAGGTGGAATCTTATTTTCCCACACAGAGTGAAGAAAATAGACAGATTTTATGTTTAACATTTTTAAAATCTGGTCAAACAATGACTGTGAAACGTGTAAGAGAGAACTAATTTTAAATCAGGTTTTAAACAAAAATACCTTTCTGCCATCACTTGCATGACAGTTAACATTTAAAGGTGTAAGAAGAGACATCATCTTTTCCTCATTCCCACTCCTGAAAAACAAGATATGAAATGGGCAGAAATATTTTTATCTTATTTGTTAGTAGCTTATTCTGGGTTTATATTTTACATTGCTATAATGTTCAGCAGATTTTAAGCAATACATTCACCTCTGTATTGTCAGCATTAAAGGGAAAACAAAAATGCATTTACACAACTACTTTGGTAGTTTTATTCACAGAAAACAGCCAAAGCTTAGCATCTAGATGGAATGACAGCTCAAAAGACAATATATACATTAATTGCACACAATTTTGAAAATATAATTCCAGATATCTTCCAAACCTACATACCTGGCACTTTCTAAGAGTTCATCTTTCTTGTATTCACCTAGAAGACAAAAGGGCTTTCTTCAGCAATCAAACAAATATCTATATACGTGAAATTCACTACTTATCCTCCTCTTCTAAAATTTTAGAGAACACGAGTGCTAGAAGTACGTAAAGGCACACCTTTCAGCACTTAAAGGATGCTCACAGAAAATAGGAAGAATGATTTTTTACTGTAGTGGGTTGACCTTGGCTGGACAGCATGTGCCCACCAAGCTGCTCTATCACTCTCCTTCCCAGCTGGACAGAGGAGTTTGGGTCAGCTGGCCTACTTGTGCCCCTACCAGGATCTTGCCCTTGACTGGGCATGGGGAGGGTGGTGTGTCAGCGCTGCCCAGCAGTAGCCAAAACACTGATGTGTTATCAATGCCTCTCTAGCTACCAATGCAAAGCACAACACTGTGAGGGCTGCTATGGGGAACCGTACTTCATCTCAGCCAGACCCAATACATTTACACAGGCAGACAATGACAGACAAGGGGAAATGTTTTTAAACTAAAATAGGAGAGATTTAGACTAGATGTTAGAAGGAAATTCTTTACTCAGAGGGTAGTAAGATACTGGAACAGGCTGCCCAGAGAAGCTGGGGATGCCTTGTCTCTGGAAGTGTTTAAGGCCATGCTGGATGGGGCTCTGGGCAACCTGGTCTAGTGGATGGCCCTGCCAATGGCAGGGGGATTGGAACTAGATGATCTTTAAGGTCCCTTTCAACCCAAACCATCTGAGAGTTCATTACTGAACTAGCACAATAAACTATCCAGAACACATGCCATGACTGAGATGATGAAGGCCATAAGGGAATTTCTATTTAGAATTATAAACCAGGGAGAAGTTAGAGTAGCATCAAAAAGACAAAACCCAAACTATTGTACTATATTAGTTCAACTGTTGTTAGTCATAAAGTAATTTAAAGATTATCACTTACCAGTCAGCACTGCCTTTGCAGACGGGTCTGCTAAATCCAAAGCTGTTCTTCCATCTGTGTTCCGGATGGTTGGTTCAGCACCGTGCTGCAACAATACTACAAAAATGCCAAAGTTTTCCATGAGAAAGCAATTCTACAAGACAAGGCTTATGAGATATATCATTACTGTAAGCTGCAAGCAACAACAAAAAAAAAAAAATCCAGTTCCTGATCCTGATTTCCTCTCTCAGATTTTTAATGTCAGATTTCCCTAATGTCATCTGTGAACAGTTTATCCAGTGAAACATGCCTACACACATTTTATGAGAAAAAAGCGGAGCAGAAAGGGAACGACGACAGACTGGCAAGAGGCAATCTCAGCTGAAAGCTTATGACACACTACAAAAAACCAGTGGCAAATTCCATCATCTCCAGAGCATGCTGATCCAAATCCATAAGCGACTGTGCCCTAAACTGTATGCAGCAGTGACAGGCTGTGCATCTTGCACTCATACTCAGGTCAAACAGGCAATGTTACATATACAGCTCTCTCTGGCTGTGCTCCTTAAAGCAAAGAAGAGCCAACCACATAATCAAAAAATGTTTCTTGACCACATATCTTAACTTTCTACCTCTTCTTTAAGAAGTTCTTCACAGAAACTGTGTAGGCAAAACAAGTGGTCAATATAACTGAAGTTTAGCTCCATCTTAACTAATTTAACACAGCTGCTACATATAGACAGAATGAATCCATTATTAAAATCAGTTTTTTCTTTTCACTGCACTGTGAGCAGCAGCAGAAGGCAGCATAAGAGTCTAAGCTGAAATAGAACAAAATTTAGCTCCATCACATCACTCTGTAGTTCTTTCTCCATGATGTCAATGTGAACCTTCATAGATCAGCAAATATCAAAAACAGTGATATGTAATAAGTGACATATGAACTTATGTTTACAAAAGATTTTTAGTTTTAACCCTTATACTAGCCATAGCTTCACAGACTAAAAATGGTCTTTAAAAGGTTCTGGATTTTTCACAGTGAAAACAAATGAGTCAGTCACAGGAAGAGTGGGAGAAAATTACCAATGCAGACATCTGTCTTGCCCTTAATGGCAGCTTCATGAAGAGGAGTGTAATTCCAATTATCCCGAGCGTTAGGATCTGCACCATGCCGCAAGAGAAGATTGACGACTTCAGCATGACCAAAAGAGCAAGCATTGTGAAGAGGAATAAGGCCTCCATCATCTCGGGCATGGACATTGGCACCACTCTGAAGCAAATATTCAACTACATCCTTCCGACCAAAACCTTGAAGAGAAAAAGGGAGGAAAGGTGTCAGGATGGGGTAAGAAAATTCCATGTCCACATGTACAGATTAAAACAACAAACTTAAATGACAGCAACCACTCTAAATAACAACCACAACTGGCACTGTTTACTAAAGGAGCATTGACACACTAAGGCTGTTTTTGAAACCCCTAAAAATTAGATTAAAATCAGTAGAAAAATAGTCAAGATTACTGGAACAATGAATAGGGCTCCCACAAGTCAACAGCTTCCTGAAAATGTAACAAAAAGAACAGAACAGTGACAACAAAACCTATTTTTTAGTCACTTTATATGGCTATTCAACTGAACAATATTTTATGTGATACTCTGCCAACCCACAGCCAGTTTGTGTATGGACCAATGGATGAGCCCTGGGAACAGTAAGGATGAGACTGGCTTCAAGCCAATGCATGTAGAGTCCAAGGTGGAAGTGTTTAAAGCCAGGCTGGATGGGGACCTTAGCAGCCTGGTCTAGTGACTGACATCCCCGTCCATGGCATAGAGGTTGGAACTACATGATCTTCAAGGTCCTTTCCAACCCAAAAAATTCTATGATTCTATATACAAATCATATTGTAAGCTTTTAAAAAAAAATCCATATAACAGGAAAAGTATTTCACAGAATAAAGTTTCTTGTTTTTTAAAAGAAGTAAGTAGGCAGCACTACTCTCAGGTTAAGACTAGAAGCATGGCTATTTGCTTTCTAAGGAACAATTAACTTAAAAGTGTACACAGATTCCATCTTTAAAATAATCACTTAAGAAAGCCCTTAGGGACATAAGAAGTTTAACTGACACCATTCTAAATCGAAGAAATTTATTACGAGAATATGCACAACCATAACTTAAACATATTCATACTCTCTATTTTCAGTGAGGTCTAAAATTATTATAAATATTTGACCCTGACTGAAGAACAAAAATGCTCTTATACATTCTCAGGCACTTTTTTACAAGCCTGTTATTCAAGTTAGTGGACAGCAAAAAATATACCCACTGGTACATCTGGGCTTAGAAATATATCATAAATAAGGTAATTGCTCTTATAAAACATTTCTATACCTACTATTTTTCAGTTTCAGCTGAATCTTGCATGCTTTTTTTAATGGCAAATAAACTAGGACAACAAGCTGTATCTTGTTTGCTCCAGTATCTCCACAGGAGGCCAGAAAGCCTTAGGATTTCTGCTTGTAGCCATTATGCCCATCTGGTTATGTTCCAAAGACCACTGCCTACAGAAATCCCTCAAAGGTTCCATGAGTGTCTCTGTGGGTCTCAGGGATTATTATGGCAGTAAGAACCGTATTTTGATATGTACCACTCTTCTGTCAAGTACCTGCTGGGAAACAACCCATGTGTGCAGGACTTGATCTTCCTTGCTTTAAGTATCTGACTTAGAAACCGTTTGCCTAAAAAGATCAAGACCTGGATGGGGATGAAGTTTGGGCTTTTCCCTCAGACAGAATAACCACACAGTTGCCAACACCACTGATACTCAGGTTGTAGCAAATTTAAACTTTGCTACAAATCATCCATGGAATGTCAGCAGGTAGGTGTTAAGTCCCTGCAACCATAACCTAAAAATGATGTATTGTCCTGATAACAACACAGTGTTTCAGTGACAAAGCCACCAAAGCATATGAGAAGTGACAGCATTTCAGTTACAACTGAACTTTTAGTTTTAGCTTAGTTGTGACTCAACCTTTTCATAGCATGTTCTTCACTAAAACTGACTTCAGTAAATCCCTCTCTTGGATCAAGAGGCACTTTCACCACCTGAAGCTCACAGAAAAACCCAACTGCCATTATTAAGCAATTTCTGGATCCTACTTGATAAGAGAAGATATTGTAGACATATATGTCAAAGAGAAAGAGGCCAGAAAAAGTATTCAGAAAAGCCTTAGTTAAATTCTAACTTTTCTCCTCTTCCCTCAAAAGTCTGGTAAGGAACCACATTCACCACAAATTCGTCATTATTATAAAAATCAGTTTATGTGAAACATTTTAATCCCAGAACGAACTTCAAGGTGGTTTCAAGTAAAAGTCACAAGGCTATACTGGTGATGTGCTTCAATTTTTCAAAATACAATACTAATAACACAAATCTTAGCTTACTAGCACTTTGCCTATGACAGAATCACAGACTGTACAGCAAAATCACTTTTGAGTCTCAACATGACACCTACCCACCTTGCCTGTCCTAAGAGAGAATGGGAGCCCAGCTCACTTGGGATAAGAACTGGATCAGACATGTGGTCCATGCAAAACCCATTTATCTGCACTGGCACAGTAAGCCATATTCACTGCACATGCATGCATATTTCTGCTGCTGCTGCAAAAAATCAATACCCGTACATATACCCACGCACCCATATTATCTATATACTAAATTTTACGTAGTGTATTTCTCATTCTTAAATACTTAATAGCTTTCCTACCTAGGCATTATAAATAACAGTATTTATAAATACCTATTAGGTATGATAAATACTGTTATTTTTTAATGTGTCCTGATTTGTTTTTTACCACTTCAAGCCTTTAAAACTTCTGCTTTTACTCTGAATGCATACTCAAAATTTACTAAATTCTTCGAGAATCTACATAAATGAGACTTTTGCAAGCGCCAGAGTTCTGCAAACACATCATCAAAGCTGTTATTTGATGACAGACGGCTTGGTATTTTCTTCTTTGAGTACCAAAAAAACGTTTTCCAGGACTGCTGCAATATGTTAGAAAAGCCTCTGATCAAATTCTCCATCCCAAATTTACACATCTGGTAGCTAAGCCACTCATTCTTATGTACAAGGCATTCCTATCCCTCAGAGTGTTTTTGAAGGTAAAAGGCCAACCTTAGCAGGAATCAACTCCATAACTGAAAACCAGCTGCAGTGAACCTCATAACAGGCACAGAGAATTCACTCAGATCCCTCTATTTAGTACAGAGGTTCGATCAGATACAGCTCCTGAGCAGCCTGCAGCTTCTCTCTGTGCAAAGCCTGCATCCATTCAGAAAATGCCTCCAGTACAGCAACACCCCCCAACTACCTGTATCTAATTCAGTGTTGAGATGAGCTCACTTGCATCACACCAATTTTTTTAACTTCTCTCCAGCACCGAGTGCACTGCAGGGATTCCTTACTTCCTTGTGGAAGTATCTGTACAAGAGGGCACCATATATGGAAGGAGAATTATTTTCTCATCACATTCTAAAGGATGCATGCGTGCAGAGGAAATGACCAAACTGCACAATGGTCTCTCCTCGTGTTGTTTTCACCACGACTGGAAAGCAGGGAGTGCCTTTGCTGACACAGGGCAGGCAGCCACTACCTCCTGTATTAGTTCCTCTTTGCCATTAGTCAGCTGCTGCAAAAACTATTTCAAACCACAACATCGTGATTTTTAAGGGCTGGGGATTTTCTTTGGCTCTTGAGCTTTTATACAAAGACCACCAAAGTGGGATCATAGCTTGCAACCGTGCAAGGTAACTGTCTTATCATCATGAACATTTGGATTTTTTTGTTGCAAAGAAGGAGGGGTGGCTACTCAGGACCTCCAGCTGACACTCTTCTATCATCTGTGACAACTGAACACCTCACTGCACTTGCTCCCTGACCAGCTACAAATTTTTAGCTGACAATTCCTGATTATAAACCATAATAGAAATGTGTAACTGTATATAATTAAAAATGTATTTATTTACAGTCACTATGTGCCACAATTGACATTCAGCTAATACTGATGAGATGAAAAGGTAACAAAGAACTGAGCTTCAATGCTTCTCCCCTACCCTGGGCATTCATATTTTTGATGAATTTCAGATTGCAGGAATGGCATTTTGGTACTTGCCAAGTCCCTGAAGTCTTGTGATACTTTGAAGTTTGACACATACTGTGGTGAAAAAGACTGGCTCGAGCAAGTATATGCAGGTTATAGTGGGAAAGGATGGAGCCCATTTTATTGTGAAGGGAGTGGGCTCCTGACTGAATCTTCACTAGAACTTACCACTACAAAATCCGAAGAGCAACCTTCCCCAAAGCCCAATATGTATTATCTCTGATAATGACACATGCCCAGGGAGAGCTTGTAGTGGTTTTTTTTTTAATATACTTTATTTTAAAATCCACCTTTACAAAATGACACATGGAAAAAGAGGACTTAGTTTTATTTTTTTTTAAAATTGCTCGGTAAAATCTGTGAAAAGTCTTAAAAAATAGAACCCAAGTCCAGACCCCAGAATGCCACTCTAAAAAAGGAAAAAAAGGCAATACAAAACCTATCAGTGTATTTCAACCCCATCTCTTCCATATAAGAAGTCTCAAAACTGAAAGAAACTAGTCAGAAAAGTTTTGTAATGTATTTTCTAAGAACACTAAGCCAATTAGTATAAACAAAACAGGAATACAACAGATTTTTGCTTTCACTTCCTCGAATGGAATTCCTTTAGAGGCAGAAGACAAAGGAAGTTAGTATTACTCCAATTGTGAGTAATGGGGTAAAGGCAAAGCAAAACAAAACCAGTAACTCCCAAGTTCGAGAGTTACTTAAGTCCACCTTTCACATGGAGTCTACTCCAGGTGGGCTGACAACAGTGGAGTTCGACCTGAGGCAGTAAAGAGTGTTAAATCCAGAAATGATGCAAATATTTTATACCACATGTTAACCAGAAACTTTCAGCATCTCCTACAGTCTGGTGAGAGGAGGAATTAATTTCTCTCTATCAGGTCTGGAGAACACTTAAGCATGGCAATGGTGTTACTCATTGACACACCAACATTAGAAGTTGAACTACGTGAACTTATTGCTGTGCATTTTTTCAAACAAAAATCTTTCTGTAGATCAGGAGTTCTTTAAAGTCAAGACAGATCGCTCCTATTCAGAGAGATAAACTAGGTCACTATATTGAATGAGAAACATCTTAGGCACCCAAATGAAGCCCAAAACAACCAAAACCAACCAAACAAAACCCCTCGCTTCTCCAAAAGGCTCTAAAACATACACATTTGTTTAGAAGTTCAGAGTCAATTAGTGAAGAGGCAGGACTGCTGCATATAAAAGAATAGCTGTAAAATTGTTTTCCTCTGACAGGATATTTTAAGTTGCCTCCGGGGCTCTCTTATTGATCTAGTTTCTTAAATTTATGAAATGCTGCTGCCCTAAGAAGGCTTTCAAAAACTTAGACCTCTTAGGTCTGAGTCAAGACTACTTAACACAAAAAAAGGACATCTTAAGTAGAAACTTTTTCTAAGACAATTCAGTAAAGAAACGAACATCTTTGTTACTATCCGTGCTCAGTCAAAAAGAAGCTGCTGTCTTCTGCAGCCTGCCAGCCTTCGGGTCCTACGTCTAAGGCTGTAATCAAACCAAAACCACCAACACAAAAACAAGTTACAGTCAGGTCTTTGTCTGAAAAGGTGGGATACAATCTTCTGGCCTGCTGCCAGGGAAAGCAGTTGTTCTGTGACGTCAGTTGTTTGCGTACTAAAGTCTTGAATTAACAAAGTCCACTTGTTAAAGATAAGAATGCAAAAAGCTTAGAAATGGTGTTATCTGACAGGGACCTTCATGGGTGCAATTCCAAAAACGCGCAGGCCTGCAGAAATCCACCAGAACTGTACCTGGGACAAGTGTCCCTGTCGGAGCTCACGTGTCACAACATGAACAGAACAAACCCCGCTCCAGATGTCCTAAAGGCCAGCCGAGGTTTGTTTTTTTTTTAAAAAGGGGAAAAAGGGAAAAGGAAATAGACCGAGAGCAGACGCCGCTGCACCGCCCGCAGCCCCCACCGCGTGGGTGACGCCCGGAGCGGGCCCCGGGGCCGGGCAGAGCCGGGGGAGCGATGCTCGGGGGGCGATGGAGCGCCCTGGACCCTCGAGGCTCGCCCGCCCCGAGCGGCCCAGGGCTTGCCGGCGCTGCCGCGGGCCCGGCCCGGCTCCCCCCGCCCGGTACCTGCGGCGAAGTGGCAGCGCGGCTGGACTTCCTGCCCGCCGTTGTCCAGCGGCTGTCACGTTCTCGGGGCCGGCACCAGGACCGCTTGACCCGCTCCACGTCCCCGTTCCTGCAGGCCTCGAACAGCTCCCGGCCGGCTCGCCGCGCCGCTCGCGCGCATCCCGGGTGCCTCAGCCAGGGCGGCAGTCCGCCGCCCGCGGCAGCGCCGCCCCGCCAATGCCGGGCCGGGCCGGGCCGGGCCGCGGCCGCGCCCGCAAGCCCCCGCACGGCCCCGCACACGCTCCGGGCGGGCGCTGCGCCCGGCGGAGGGATCCGGGCACCGCCGCCTCAGTGCGCAGGCGCGCCCGCCGGGAGCCTCCGCCCACCGTGAGGCCCATCCCGAGGCCGCTCCCCGGGATCCGAGGGGCGTTTGTGTGCGTTGGTGCTGGGGGGCCGTGAGGGAGCAGCGTGAAACACACAACTCACACTGCCTGTCTTTAACCTGCTGCCCTCTCCTTCGTAAGGGATGGTGATGATGAGCATAAAAAGTACAGGATAGCGATTCGTCCCGCATTCGTTCCAAAATGTGCCCGTGCTGCTTACAGTAATTGAATGTAGAGTAGGAGGTGATGGCTGCTCAGACTGCATTTTGGTGCTAATAACTTCATGATCCTTGCACAGTTACTTACATAGCAAAGTACTGTGGCTCAAAAGGAAGTTAAGTGATGGCATATTAACTATGGAGTGGAAATTATACAATATAAATGATGTAGTTTCCTTTATTCATCTTGAAAAACAGGTATCAGAAAATACTATTAGTTGACTGCCAATTCAAGGTTTTGGAAGACAATGGAAAGCACCTCCTTCCCTCTAGTAACCCTCGCCAGCTTGATGGAAAAGCCTGACCCTAGATGGGACTGACTAGAAGAGGATTCAGCTGATAATTTTGAAATGTATTTTTCCACTCAAGCCATATTAAAATGCTTACTTTTGTAAAAGATAGTTGAATAGGGCCAGTAGCTTCCAGTTCCAAAGGCAGAGATAAGTACCTCCAAACCCAATTGAACTTGCAGACTATTGTTATACTAGGAAAATCAGTGACCTAAGAACATGGAAAGAGATCCAGCACATTTGTACAGTTTAGTCATTTACACTCTGTCAAACATCCTTGTCTCTGAAACAGGGCAGTTACATCCAAATTGCCTCTCCCTGGTTAGTGCTACTGCCTAAACTGTGCCTAGGAATTTTTTGGTGGGGGAGACTACTACCTGTCCCAGATCCACACTATGCTATAGTAGCAGATCAAGGTCCAATGCCTGTGTTTGTGTCCTCACACTGAGGACACAGTTTGCTGATTTACACATATCCACAGTAGCAGTGTAACAGAAGAATGCAGCCAGCACAGGGACAGAAACCATCTGCTTTGACAAACACATGATGCCTTGGTCATGTGTGTTTTCTGTAATCCCACTGGCTTTTCTCTGTGTCTCCGCTTAAATTACAAGCTGTGCTCAGCAGGCAGGAAAAAGTCAGGCTATGGCCAGAGTCCCTCGATCAGTGTTGTCACACATACATAATTCATCCACTGCTTTACATGGGGCCATAATGTTTCAGCATAAACTGTCATCAAATGTGGCTCATAGGCCTGCAGCTGTCCCAGACCTTCCCAACTTCTCCAAGGTATGCATGATGAAAACTTCCCTTTCTACATGTAGGCTCTACAGACTGAAAACAAGACCTGCAATGATGCCATTTGTATCCTTTGTTAGCACCATCAGTTTAGCTGGAAAAAATATACAAGCTTTTGCATTCATAAACTATTTTCCAGGCCTACAGAAGTAGTAGTAAATGCTTTCATTTACTACTTCATTGGTTGCTTTCATTTCAAAATGGATGAAGTATCTAGACTGTGTATCTTAAAGTCTGTGGAAGTGTAAATACCTGTATAAATACAAACACAACCTGCTCCTCAGGTCTTTGAAGTAAGTTTAAAACCGGAACAATTATTTCACTACTTCACTATAAACTCTATCACTGCTTCTTTCCTTGGCTAAAGGAGTTATCAAGTGCTAATGAAAAAAAAAAAGAGTTTGAAAAAGAGTAGGGTTATAAAGAGCGTGGTCTAAAATAAACAAACTCCCCATTCTTTCCACATCACTATACCCAAAAGGTACTATTATTCTAAATTATCTATGACCTGACTTCCTTTTCCAGTATGTCTTCCTGATAGCTTGAATTTGAAACTGTGGTAGGTATCTGTGAATAGAAACAATTTAAAAAAAATATTATACTGTAAAAGCAGGATTCAATTAGCCTTGAATTCATTGAGTCAAACACGCAGCATATTTTAGGACTGGTGTACTAATAGCTTTCACAGTGACTTTTGAGATTCACATCACGTAAAAAATCCCTACTTTTAATTTTATTTATACATTTCTTTATGTTACAAGAAAATAATCTGTAAAATCCAATGTTTTTCTTCCATCTTCTGTACAATAGTATGGTCAGAAAACCATAGCTGAAATATATGCCAAATCCCACCCAATATACGCGGTAGAGATTGTTCAAGATGCACCTGTGTCCTAGTTAGGACAGCTGAGATCAGTTCATCATGGTGGGTGTAACCCAAAACTGTATTCTATAGCCTTCCATGTCATTTCCCAGAAACTAGACTATTGTTGTCAATAGACTATTCGCACCTTCTGCCCATAGAGCCTGACTCCTCAGGCTATAAACTAGGTGTTAAGAGGCCTGTGAGATAGGAGGATGTTTCTGTCCTCACACCCTTTGTGGAACTCCCCGCCCTGAGGGGAGCACTGAACATTCCTGCCTGAACTGGAGGATATATAATCTTGGAGTTTTGGAACATTTTTCAACCCACTCGTGGGATCCAGAGGACGGCTGCATCTCATCGCTCTCAACCAGACTTAGACCACCACTGGACTGCGATCACCAGTTCTGGCCAGACTGCAGCAGCTCTCCCACCAGCAGGTTCTTCCCCTCTCCCTTTACTTTGGACTCAAACAGGGCCCAAGGAACACCACTTTGTTCAGGCCCCAGGGTACTGGGTTACACATTTGGGTTTTTGTGGGTTGAGACCAATTGTTTGTTTGTATTATTGTACTTACTGTATTATTTTAATAAATTGTTATTCTGACTTATAATCTCTCCTTTGAGTTGGGTTCATTCCCCCTGCTGGTTAACTTTTAAACCAGCACAACCTGTTATCAAGACTACCCGAGAGGCTCAGCCATTAACAGCTTGGAAACATTTGACTGTTATTCCTTTTAGTGTAATTTGTATTATACCAATGGCCTCTACCTTTGCAGTTCATTTATCCTAGTGGAGTAATCTGGCCTAATAGAAAGAAAGTATTTTGGAAGTGTGCTCAGCTTGTTTAGAAACATGCTTGGTTGGTCGCTAGAGGGCAGGAAAGGAAAGGAGAAAAAAAGGGAGGAAAAAAAACAGAAAAAGAGGAAAAAACTAAGAGGAAAAATAAAAATAAATAGAAAAAGAATTAGAAAAATAAAGAAAGAGAGAGACTGCTGGGTATGGACAGACTGAGGCAGCCTTTAAAAAAAACTTTTCCTTTGTGCTTAGGAGACTGTTTGCTGACGGCGAGAGACATTGTCCATGCCAATCTAAAAGGAAGGCAGTCCATTAGATTTAGGATTTTCGGCTGTCAGCCATTCATGTCATGAGGATTTCTCAGCTCTTTCTAATTGGTCTCTGCAGTGCTTTGCCTTGCTCTTGGAAGGAAAGTAAAATACTAGAATTAAACAGAACATTTTAAGAGCTCAGAAATTTAGCTTATTTCAAAAGGAGAATGATTTTAAATTTATTCCATTTGAAGTATTTCCAGATGAGACTTGGAAAAAAAAACCCAAACCAGAGATAATTAATATTGAATATCAGGAAATAATAAAATATTCCTATAAAGATAAGAGTTAATTTTGGAGAGAAGTAAAAGGAATCTATTGTTTGTTACTAAATTTTTACAACTATAAATAGAAATGTTCTCAGTCCAAGATACTTTTTCTAAATTAAAAGAGATGCTGATCAATTTAAGAAATATGAACTCAGAACAAAATCAAAGCAGGCTGTAAATCACTGAATATGTGTAGCAGTGGATCTTTAAAGAAACTTTCTCCCTTCCCTTTCTTATTCTATCCATCAAGTACTTTGGCTATGCATCTTAAACAAGACCTGCCAGTCATCTGTGGTGTATTATATGAGCCAGCTTTGTTTTACCAGCAGATGGGGGTAAAGTGGAATAAATATAAAATGTTGTTCTGGAAAAATAAAGGGATTAAAAAAAATGAAAGGAGACATGGAGATGGTGAAATGTTGAGAGACTGAGCATTGCAGAGAGGAGCAAACACAGAGCCACGTGGCCCCTCTAGGAGATGGGGATACACTGTGAGTTGTTGATGAGGTTTAATGGTGGGTGATTTAGTTATCAAAATACTGTATCTGTGTATGCAGCAACCAAGATAATTCATCAGCTTGGTGACCACCTGTGGTGACAGCAGTTAGAGAAGATTCTTTTTGGTGGTAGGGAGAAGCTTGTGATGCTGGCATTAGAAGCACAGATAAGTGTATGAGAGTTCATGGAAACTAGGTTACACAGAAAAAAAGGCCTTTAGTCCAGAACCCTTGTGATTTATTTAAAATGATTCCAGTTTTGCTGTCAAAGTCTGCTGGAGAGAAACATGTCTAGAGGGCTTAAAGGGAGCTTTTGTTTGTTTTTCTCTAGTGCCTGGAACATTCCAGGCTGACAGAGAGCTTTTTTAAAAGCATAGATTCCACACATGCAAAGCAGAATTACATGGGGTGCCAGCATGGGAACATGGCAGAGACCTGGGAAATTTTTATTTGTTATTGGTAGGAAAGCCACAAGCAGCAGAGGAGCAGTAAGGCCAAAGATCAGCATTGTCTAGGGATGCCAGCAGAACAGATTCATTTGTATCTCAAAGAGGTACAATAATACGAAAATGCTAAAAGTATTTAAAGGCAAATTAGGGTGTCTGTCCAACCATGACATATTCAGCTTTTCTGAAGCCAATCAAAATAAAAAAAATTGTGGGCTACTCAGGTTATAATCTGCATAGAACTCACTGAGGTACTAACAGGGAAATAGCAATTCTCTTGAAAAATAATCTTAGAGGGATAAAATTTCAGAGGAGCAACAACTAGCAAGAGACTCTCCATGCATTTAAATTGCAGTTCGAGTGACAATTATTTTAACAGATTTCAATATTTGTTTCCTATTGCAATTAAAAGCAAAAAAAAGAAAAAAGGCTGTGTGGAGGTTCAAACATCTTCACAGTTTATCACAGGCATCTAACAGAAGCATCCAAGTCCTCCAAGTAATTAACAAAGCAGACAGGTTTCTCAGTGATGCACTCTTAATTGCCCTCTGAAGCACTGTAACTCTTTCCATTGATGGCATAAGAAGCCTGTACTTTTAATTTCAATACCTAAGTTAGTTGTTGCCTACACTATGCAAACACCATACAGAGCAGACAGTGTGAAGGAAAGCAAAGAAGGAACTAAATGCAATGTTTTTTTAGAAAGTGTTAGTCTACTACTCCAAATACTTGCACATAGATTGGCAAATTGTGATGCCACTCTCAAGCTGTTATTTCAGGACAGATCTTTGAGAGGCAATTTCTCAACAATTCAAATGATGGCTTCTTGGAACAGCTAGTTTCACAGTCCAGGGGAAAAAAACCCAAACCCTAGGCTATTCTTGACTTGAGCCTAAGAAACACAGTTACTTAGTTTCATCAAGAAGTAATAATTATCAAATCCACTAAATTTCAGTATTTCTAATGGAAGGCTCCTGATGAAAAGTAGCCCATGGCACTGAGAATAGAAACTGAGATGAGAGGAAGGAATTTCATTACAGTGGAATTAAAATCAGATATGAAAACAGTAAAATCCTAAGACTTACTGTGAAGAATATATTTATGCATGGTTTTAACTGAGGTACAGAAAGTAGGAAACAAGTTCAAATGGTTGTCGGAGTCACACTCCAACACACATTGTCACAAATTGTCAGTAAAAACCAATAAAAATAAATAATACTTTTTTTTCAAAGGCAGATTATGAGACATGAACACAGTTATGTATATATTCTACTAAGCATAAGTTATCATGGAGCTAAACCAACACATGGCAACTAGAAACTTCTCCTTTGGGATGTTGGTAGCCTTTGTTTATTGTTAATATTATACACTTAAAGGATGGGAAAATATTAGCAAGTAAAGTATTGTTGGTTTCCATCACAGTGACATAAATGCATTACAATGTAACATTCATTTATGTATGTATAAAGCCTTTTCCTGGATTTTGTATTTTCTAACAAAAGAGGGAAAATTTTAGGCACTTTATTCAGACGGTTTATTCTAGGATTATTTCTGTGATCCACTTCTTTCTGTAATTATTACAAACAACTGAGATGTTTCTTCTATATAGTTTATAGAAAGACTTGTATTGATCCATAGAACACAATTTTCCCATTCATTCCAGAAAAGTACTCGTTTTCTTCTTGCATCAAACATACCTTGACTGTTGAAATGTTGCCTTGTGGTCACTCTCTCAAGATCATGGGTCCACAGTAATGTAATCTTACTGCCTAAAAATAGCAAATCGTAGTGCTTGTATTTCACCTGGGCCTGTGATGAATTTCCATGACATGTGCTCACTGTGTACTGGGACAGCACAGCCAATGCCCAGTACCTGATAAATTCCTCTTTAGATGGCAATATTTTTGAGGCCTTAGGGTAATCCTATGTCATGGGGATTTTAGCTATCTGGAACATACATTTAAAAGTTATCCTTTTTGTATTTTAGGGTGACTGAATCAATTTCTTTATAATTCAAAAATGGGTCCTTTTTACTTGACACAAATGCTAACTATTGCTGCTAAGATGAAGTTACGCAAGATGTCATTTCAATATCAAGGTTACTTGGGGTTAAAACTAAATATATCTCAGGTTCTGTCCTTCTGGAATCCCTCCAGGAGAGTGAATGGTAATCCTTCTCTCTTTCAATTCTTTGCCTCATTTGGCCAGGCCCCTTGGTCTTCAAGAGAAGAAGTACTTAGCTGAAGGAGTCTCCTACCCCACTTCACCTGTAAATGCCCAGTGGGAACCTAACTTACTTTCCAGATCCACCTCATGACTTGAACAATTTCAAGGCTGGAAACAGAACAGCTGAATGGAAGATTAGATTGGTGTGGAGGAGTGGGCATGATTAAGACCTTAAAACCTTAAAGACATCTGAAATCCTATCACTGCATACAATATACAGGCACACAAATAAAGGTCCCACAGGCATCTAACAGTGAAATAGCTTTCTCACAGCAGGTTACTAACTGGTTTTCTTCAGAAATAATTTAACTAATGATCCTTTCTCTGTTGTCTGGACAGCTCATGCAGCAGAGCTACTTCTGCTTTCTTGATACTGTCCATGCATGGAAACTCTTCAATGTGGACTAGAATAACCCTTGCAGTGTAGATGATGTAGCACCCAGCTGTTCTTGTGGCCTACTTAACTTGTAAATGAAACTCCTGTGCAATAGATAAACACTGGACACGAGTTGACCTAATTTATATTTGTTCCAAGATAAATTACATTCCTTGGAAAAAATACATGGAATGCATGCCAGTTACTAGGGATCTTTAATTGTAGGCAAACAAATTATTTTTATCATTGAAGTTAGTTTGACACAACCAGCCAGGTATTCAGAAGGTGCAGAGCACTGAAGAACTGATGACAGTGTATAAACAAATGGCTCAGGGATTTTGTTCTCTATACAGGCACTTTGTGACAGTATCTAAAAAGTCTATTAGGAATATCAGTTTCACATTTTATAGCTAGATTGAGTGATTCAAAAGCAGCCTCTGCTGTAGCAAAGATCTGAGAGGCTGAAGTGCAGACTTATCAGAACAACTGATACATGCCTGTCCTCATTTTATCCAAGATAGAACAATCACAGTAAGTAAACATCAGGAGGTATTACTAATCCTCAAATTTAGTCAAAAAAAATTTAGCAAAACAAACTTGGAATCAAATAAAATCATATTTTTTCTGAGCTGTTCTCATTTGGCATCTACTCGGGTAACACAGAGAGGGCAGCTCTGGAAAGTTGGATTCACCTTACAGAGAGTATGATGTAGAAACTGCCCCCTGCATTTAACAGCACAGTAACACCAGCTTCTGGGGGAGAACTGGTTTGCTTTTAGCAGAGACCTCACGGAGTCCTGTAGGTGTAGGCCACCTTGGCTAAAAACTGAACC
This sequence comes from Manacus vitellinus, assembly GCF_001715985.3. Taxonomy (NCBI): domain Eukaryota; kingdom Metazoa; phylum Chordata; class Aves; order Passeriformes; family Pipridae; genus Manacus; species Manacus vitellinus. The sequence goes on along the minus strand of NW_021939122.1, from coordinate 8,080,723 downwards.
AGTTATTTTTTCCCCAGGTGGCCCAGTTTTGGTTAGCAAAGTATTGTAATATTTGGAGTAGTCATATTGACTTGCATAGAGGGACCTGCATATGGGAAGTTCAGTAGCATACCTAAATGCTTTGCTAAGTGAGCTGCCAGTCCCTTTAGAACTGGAGAAGAATCTGAAGGCTTTGCTTCTGTCCTGGCAGAAGAGAGAGAAATAAATAAATCTTACAATAGATTCCCTTAGCTAACATTCCTCAGTACTGTTTTATTTATCTCTGGACAGATTTATAACATACTTTGATGCTGAGCTCATAACATTCTTAAAAGGAATATTTAATGTCTCTGAAGAGAAGAAACCTTTTGTGTAAGAAATCAGAGACATGCTTCACAATAGTGAGAAATGAAACAAGTATTCATGCTACTTGCATTGCTCAAAAAAGATGTGGGAAACCATAGTGGTTAAACTGAAACTGTACTAAGGGCTACCCCGAGACCACTCCCTAAAGTAACAACCTTGTCTGTTGGAAGCACAGGCTAAGACATTGTGTGAGCTGGTCCCTCACAATGCTGAGACTCCAGCACCTGGGGCCACTGAGGCTGCAGGCAACTTGTGAGGCAGCAGGATGGATGGAAGATGGACAGGGAGCACAATACTAATGTACATACAGCTGTCTTGTCTTTTTTATGGAGGTAATTACCCTGTTGGGATGGTAGAAGAGTTCACTGTAGGAATGGTAGGAGTTAATTTAAGAGTGAAGGATGAGTTAAGTAGAAGCAGATGTGCTGCAAAGTGATATTTGAACCACCCAAATAGTTCTATCAGCAAAATGGAGTAGTCATGACCTTATTATTATTACTCTAATCAGAAATGTGTGAACTCCAAGCTATGCTCCCACACAGGTCAAGCTCATAGTGTTACTTTAGATAGAGATCTGAATGTATGGACAGAAGTCAGCTTGGCACAACACTGAAACTCATCCTTTAGGAAAGAAGCCTAAGGGACTGGATTTTACCTTTAGTTACTGATCTACTTCAGAAATACACTTTGTCTTCACGAGGAAACAAGGAGTCCAAGATTGTCTGTTTGTATTTTGAAATTTCCTGGTTACCCATTTTTTTAATTTCTAAGTTACACTTTGTCCAAATACTTTAGTCAGAGGATTTAGTGAGTTATTTTTTCTTTTGGGCAAACTGCCAGTGTCCTCTTTTAAACCACTGCTTCTGCTTTAGCTGATGCCAGCACAAATGTGAAGGCTTAGGTGACTTCATACTCTCTGGACAGGGCTTCCAAACTTAAAAGTATGTCAAAGCTTTATATAGCCCCTCTGTATCTATATTGGGAGGAGTTGTGTGAAGCAGATAGGTACGTAGTCATTGCGAGTACTGGCAAATTCTACTGCTTTTTTTACTTTTGATGCCAAGCACTGATAAATCTTGGAACACAGCTGCTGCCATTTGGAAACCCTGCCTTCTATCTGTTGTTCAGGGAAAAAGAAGTTGAGTGAAGAGAAACCACCATAAACATCATGTGCATTATGTGTCAAAAAGTTTCACAGTGAAAGACTTTGGTTTTTCAGGCCAAAATGGTGCTTTTGTTATGCTAAATACTGCCTTAGAAATATGGCTAACAAATTACCTTGTAATTCTACAAAACCAGGCTATTTTGTACCTTGCAAAACGCTGAGGCACTTAAAGTTACTAAATGAAACCATTAGCATAAATATTAACCAAAAATCCGAAACAATAAAAAACTGCATATAAAAGAAGTCTAAAAATTGTTGAGATTTTGGGAGGGAGGTAGATATTTTCACTAGTGAGTGACAATGATCTGCACTTTGAGGCTTCTTAATAGGAAAACTTATATTGCTTCTCTTGTAGGAAAAACTATGTTTGGGAAAAAAAAACCCAACAAACCAAACCCAAGCAATAAGAAGAGAAAGACCTTCCATGATTTCTTAGTATCTTGACTAGTGTTCATTTCACATTCTGCCTTTCAATTCAGGGGTCTCTAAACAGCTTATTAACTAGCAATTTTACTGTCAGCTATTGGAAGGCTTTAAATGATCAAGTGATTAACAAGGGAAAATATGACAGAGGTAAGAGAATTGGGTTTTCTGTCTGAAGCTTAGCTTGGGCCAGTTGTATTGTGCTGTGTGCAAACAACAACTTGACATGGGCATTGACATTCTAGGCTAAATTCAGAAGGAATTCAAAGCAAGGCCACAGTGACCTGCAGGGATTTATTTTATCCTTTGCTATGTGCCTTTTACTACCTTATATCACTCTCCCAAGTTTATTTATATGAAATTAACATCCTCCTATTTTTAAGTTACTTCTGAATATGGCATAGAGCCCTCCCTTTAAAAGATACATTAATAGTTGTGCATTTGTGCTGCCAAATCTGCACGTGTTTGCAACAGATCCATTGACATACTAACCTTGCTTTTGCACCTGGTGTGTTAGCATATGGTAGGACTAATAGCACTGTTACAGTGAGGCACTGCTTTGGAGCTCACCTTTTAAGATGCCTCTCAGCTGCAACTGAGACCATGTCTGGTCTTAGTCATTTTTCAGGACAAAAGAGTTCATCTGAAGTCCTGCTGTGTCTGCAGCAAACCTCTGACATGACCCAAAATGAATTAGGACTCACTGAATCAATTCTTGACTGTCTTTGTTAGCTACACATGAGAGGAGGCAAGGATGGATCTGATCCCTTCCCATGGTGTCTTCTGGGCAAGAAGGGCAGATTGAGCCTTCTGCTGTATTCCCTTCTGTTACCTGCCTTACCTCAGTTGAGTGATGAGTTTTCCACTGTGGAGAGTTCAGCCTCGAGGCTGGCACACAGCAGCTAGACACTCTTGTGACTAGCACAGCTCCTCTAACTGCAGGGACAAAAAAAAAAAAAGAGAGAGGAAGAGGAATGGGATGTCAGGAAAAAATGTGCCTCTTAAAATGTCACACACCATTTTAGCTGTCACCTTTTCCTAACATCTGTGTTGCATCTCCTGAGGCACATGGCAAAGGAAACAGAGCGAAGGAAGGGTAGTGGCTAGCATCACCTCTGAATTAGAGACCTTGTGCTTAGCACTGCTCAAGGACACTGAAAGTCTGGTTTTTTTAGTTTTGATTTTTTTTTTTTAAATAAAGACCAAGATTGAATTTCTATTAAAGTAATGATGTTTAGATAAAATCAAATGTGCCTACAAAACACTTAGCCGCAGGGAAAATATAGAACTTATGAAGACTTCAAATATCCCTTCATATTTAGACAATGTATTTAAATAAAAAGATTTTTGCTTAGTTTTTTCTTGGCACATGTTACATTTAAATTATGACCTATGCGATGGGGGAAAAGGATCAACATGAACTGGAAGTGTTCCCTTATGCTTCCCAAGGAAAGTGTAGGACTCCACAAAAAAGTGCCATGTCAGTAGCCATTTCAGGGCTCTGCATAGAGACAGAAGAAAGCCTCTGAGATATGGAGCCTCTAGCTCGACTTGTTTCCTAGCCTGACATCCTTTTTTTTCCAGCATGATTTCCTCCTGCTCTCTGCCTCCTACTCCATGTTAGAACCAATTTAATAGGTAATTCCAGACATTCCTACTCAAAAGTATCCCCCAGCAGGAAATCAGTGCCCTATTTTTCAGATTTTAAAAAAGCAAGCAAACTAAGTGTTTTTTTCAGAATGTATGCTCATATCTCTCCTATCCACTCTATATGCATGGATAAACTTTTGCATCAGCCATCCTATCATCTACCTTCTGGGCTAGGCTACCAAAGGCAAATTTAAAGTGGATGAGTAATCAATTATCTGCAAGAATGAAGTCTCAATGGCTAATTGAACTCCTCTCCTCATAAGACTTAAAAAGGAAGAAAACTGGTTTTAGATATGATGCTATGTATCAGCAATGGAGTTTTAGTAGTAATTAAAACATTGTATGACATAACAGTGGCTCAAAGAATTCTATGGTAGTTTGCCTACAGGTTCTTGAAGCGTATATAGTATGGTATATCCAAAGTCATGTTTCCCTCCTGCTAGAAAGTCTTGTTCTAATTCCTTGTTTCAGATCTTTGGCCATCTGCTACTTTTGATAAAGCATGGAAACATCACCATTCAGCTGTTAAAACTTATACCAGTATGAATCTGCAGGGAAAGCAGATTTGCTCAGCTGATCTGCTGAACCACTCTTTTTTCTGTAAACAACACAGACAGATGAAATAAATGTTAGGCAACACTTCTTGAAACTATCATAGTTTTTTATGGTGTTTCTTTTCAGCATTGCAACAGATTTAAGTTGCTTTTTGCCATTCAATCTGATTAAATTATACTGGTACTGAAGTACAGAAATCCACATATTCAAAGGAACCCTGTGCTCCATTAAATTTTTGCAAACTATTGTGGCTGTGGGGATGATGCACAGTGAAAGTATAATTGTCTCCAAACTCAGAACACATCCCACTGAATGGCTTTCTAAGCATCCCCTTGCCCCATCAAGAAAAGACTGGTAGTAGGAGTTTCAAGTGGGAGTTTCCACCCTTGTTATTAGCTGCACTGTAAGGGTTACACACTGTGTGGTAACATTGTTCAGGGAAAGATTTTCAGGAGTATAATTACTCTTTCAAGTTCATATGGATAAAGAAAGGAAATGATTCTTAGAACAGAGGACCTCAAAGACCCATGAAAGCGAGAGAATGTATCTCTATAGACTTAGCTGAGAACGTATCATTAGAAATGTCAGCCAGAGAATCATGGCAGGAACCTTCTATATTTATGTGGTAAGATGTTATTCATCACTTCACAAACAGTTTGATGTGCTTACACTAGAATAGCCCTTGTGTTTTCAGAAAATCTACAATTTCATTAGGCACAGTTGTTTCTAATCAACATGGCATCCAACTGTAATAGGTTTATACAGTTTAAACAAACCAGAGATTAATGTTTTCTTTTGATAAAAAATGGTAGAAAGGAGGTTTTCTAATTTTGGCAGACTGATGTAAAAAGAAAAAAAAAAAAAAAGAAATGTCTGAGTCCAGGAAGCTCCCTGTCCTGGATAGAATGACTTTTACCTGCAAGAAGGATTAATTTGCCTTCATTTTTGTATATGGCTATCATAAAAACCAGGGGAGGAGCACGAGCCTGGAATGCAATTTACAAAAGCTATGGTGTGCTACAGACTATATTATGTATTTTGAAAGTTCTATCTGCTGTTTAAAAACACAGAGGACAAAACTAGTGCTAGATTGCCTGTAAAGGTGATAACAAGGAATGGTAGAAGTAGAGCATACTAGAAGACACATTACATACTGATGAGTCTAAGTCTGATCTAGACCTTTTGATTTAGAACAAGATCAATGACAGAAAGCAGTGTCATGCTCCTGTGCAAGCATCTGAGAAGATGATTTGACAATAATCAAGCATGCGTTTAGACTTGCGAAGCCTTAGGAGGTAGCATGTGTATCAGCATTCTTGGGTTTTGGATAAACAGATAATGAATCATCACTTCTCTTCCTCTATCTGTACTTATATTGTGTTACATAAAAGGGCCAGGCATACTATTTTATTTTCTGGTATTATACCTGCAGGGCATTCTTAACCTGATTTTGGAGCTAGCAGTCCTGGTAATAGGACTGCTAAATTTCTAAAACAGACATTCCATTGACCAACACCCCATCCTGCTTTCAACATTGCTGTGCTATGACTAGCAAAGAAGTTTCTCCTTAAATACCTTCTTCATGGGATATTCAAATACAGACTGTATAAATTATGAATATGGCTATTATCTGGAGAATCCCAATGTGTAATACATGATGCCAGTAATAAAATGGATACATAATTTCTATGCTACCTGTTTTATACAGAGCTAGAATTTATTTTCTCTCACGCTCACTGTCTTTTTACTGCCCTGAGGAAAAAAGCTACCAGTGGAAGAACTTTTCTTTCCCCTTGGGGCACAGAGAGTTTAAAAAAGTTAGCAATCTGGGTTGGATGGAAAAAGATTTATTAACCTTCTATTTTGTAAATATTTTACTTTCCTCCCTTCCTTCACTTGCTCCCAAAGGACAGAACTACAACTTCCTCTCCCATAACACCCAGTTGATATGGTCAGGCCCTGGCTCAGGAGACAGCCTGCTCCTGCCCTGTCAGTAGGCTACAAACTGCCTTTACTGGACTCCAGAGAGATCCATGGGCCTCTCCTGTTAGAGCTGTGCAGTTTTGCACACATAAATATACTGAAGAGAAAATATACGGGCACAGGAAAGAGAATCAAGAACTTTAGGATGGGTTTTCCTTAGCCCAGGAGAAGGTTGTGAATGCCATGCCACTCATACCGTATGTTATTCTGTGTCCCATCTCATTCTCTGGGAAGAGATCCTTGATAGAACTCCTTGCTAAAGGCAAAACGGAAGATTGGGCTGGTTTGTTTGTTTAATGTTATGTTTCCAAGAAGCACTCTGTTGAACATTTATTCCTTTAAACATTAGAATTTTGTAACAAAGAAAAATTTCTAATTATCCCTGGTTAAGAGAAGCTTTTTCCTTTTTCCTAGTCTGGGAATAAAAACCAGAATTCCTTTTCCTTTCCAACACACTCAGTGCATTCTTCTTCAGATAAATGCCCTCAAATAACTCTTCATATCCTTAAATAGTACATTATGACTAGGAAATGTATATCAGTGTCACCAAGGTGAGATCTATGCCACTGCAGTAGAGCGCAGGCTAGAAGAAATTAGTGCATGGGCTCCGTTTTGCTCAGTGGACAAAGTTCATCCTGTTGCCTAGTTAACATAAAATGGTTAAAAAGAACTAGCCAGAAAGGCTATGTTGAGCAACCTTGAGTGGTTTGAAGCCAATTTTTACTAGTGTAGGAACAGCATGGTGGAAGAGCAGCTGTGATTTTTTGCATTGGATGGTTTTTTAAGGGGCTTTATAAAATAAAACTGAAAGGTTGCCATCATGAATGCTTAAGTGGGATGAGGTAAAGTAGTAATGAAAGTCTTAGTGGCTTTTACTAAGCTAGCTGGGCAATAAGGCTTGGGTAACAGATTAAGGGACATGAAGTGTGATCAAATGTAAATCAACAGCATGAGAAGTCACCCAACCAAAATTAATTAGAAGAAAAGATAGGAAGATGGAAATTGCAACATGTGTGGAAATAGAGTTGTGGAAAATCTTCAGAGGTAGTGTCAGAGCAAAAGCCTCAAACAGGTTTGAAGTTGGCCTGACTGTGATAGCAAGCAAAGCAAATGGTTTGTGTATCAGCATTTTGGAGAAAACTTTTTTTCAGTTTTAGAGGTAAGCGTGAACAGTGAACAGTGAACATTTGGAAGTGGAGGCAGATGTTATATCAAAAGTCCTGAGAGCCTGAGACTGCAATAGTCTATTTACAGAAGTGCAATATTCTTTTCCTAAACGACTGAAATCATATGAGAGCATGGAGTTGGAACCCCAAAACTACTGAGTTGGAACTACTGAGTTGGAACAAAGAGTGATTAAAGAAGACTCCCACAACCCACAAATAAAATGTACTTATTGTATGTCAAAATTCCAGTGAGATAAACTGCTGTTTCCCAAACAAACCAAACAGCCTTGAAGAGATTGCACCAACTTCTATGTACCAAACTGCACAGAGCCTTTGCCTCAGCAAACAAAGAAGTTCTGCTTGTATTTTGTGTATGAGAGAACACCATGGATCTGGTTTTAAGTCCTGAATTAAAGGCAAAGTGAAATGTTTATTCCCCTCCATGGGGCACATATGAGGTTGCATCTTGATGCCTCAGAGCTTTTGGGTTTTTTAATTTTTATAGATTTTAGAAGTAGATGTGTAGTGAATGCAGATTTTAATGTAGCTGTATTGTATCCCTTACCCTGTAGCATAATGTTTACACATACCCAACCCTACTATCCCATCTCATATCAATCCCTCAAAATTCTGTGAGCGTGTTCAGTCTTCTTTTCAAGGTAGAATTGTAGAAAAAAACCTTAAGGCCTGGACCAGAAGATATCACACAGCAACCTTCAAGCCCAGAACTTTGGAGGAGCTCCAAGGACCGTACATGCTTTGAAGAAGATGAAGATGAGGAAGAAGGTGTCCCAAACACCCCCAGACTCAATTCCCGAAGGGGCGTGTCAGGGAGTGGGAGGGGGCAGAACCAGGGGTGGACAGACCTGGGATTGGATGGACCTTATAAAATCATAAAACCACTGTCTGGGCGGGCGTGCAGGGTATGTATTCCTCTAGGCCTAAGGACTCATTAAAGCTCCTGCTCTCTTTATCTTATCTCCTACACTAAATTGGCCTGGAGGCTTTTTCTCTGCAGTCTTTTAGGCAACCTCTGGAGAACTGTGTTCAGTTTCAGGTCCCTCAATAAGAAAGCCTCATGGATTAACTGGGGTGAAGGCAGTGGAGGGTCACCAAGATGCTTAGCAGACTGGAATGTGCTGCAGAAGGTGAGGCTGAGAGAGCTGAGTTTGCTTAACTTGCAAAAGAAAAGGCTAAGTAACAGCAGGTCAGAGTGCAGCCTCCCACTACTAAGAGGGAATAGAGGAAGATGGAGCCAGACTTCCACTTGAGATGTACAGCAAAAGGAAAAGAGGCAGCTGTCACATTGCAGTAAAAGAATTCCAGACAGATAAATGGAAAAAATGACAAGAGGTGTTAAGCAATGCCACAGGTTGCCTAAGAAGCTGTGGACTCTCTGTACTTGACTTATTAAAAGCTCAGCTGGACAAGCAACCTGAGCAGCCAGATCTAACTTTGAACCTAGTCCTGTTTTGAGGAGGAGACTAGATTAGACGACCTCAAAAGGCCTTTTGCAACCTCTGTTATTCTATTACTGCAATTCTCCAGAGAAGCATGCAAGAGTATTCTCACTGATTTAAAACCATTTTTGAAGATTGCAAAACTTAATGCATATATGGAGCAAGGACATTTTGACAGTAAACCATCTGTATTCTGGGAAGCAGCATCCAAGAATAACCCAAAGAAACCAATTTATTGCAAATTTGGTATTTAGGCCACAAATCTCTCTACATCCAGGACAATAACTATTTCCCCTCCCATTGCAGGATGAAAGGGGACCAATGATGTTACAGCACTTGGATTAAAGAGCTTCATTCTTTCCAGCAAATCTAAAAATTAAATGAATCTCTGCATGAAATTTGACCCTTGTGAAACTGGAGAAATATACATATATATATATGTTATACATTCAAAAAAGGATAACTAGGTCAGATCCTAGGAAACTCAAATTTTTTGTCTTATGTAGTTAGAAATTAGACTAAATCTGAAAGATAAAAGATTCATTCATCTCTTAGACCAATACCATAGAGGAGAGCTTTTTCCTCACACAGAAAATCCAAGAAAAACTTGACACAGAATTTCACTGTACTGCTTTCCAAGCCCCATTCTTCCCATGTAATAGACAAGACAAAAAGAACCTTGTAAGACAACCTAAAATACAGGAATGGATCAAGTCTCTTGGGTGGCAGAACAAGAAAAAGAGTGTTATTCAGACCCTTCAAAGGCTTCTAAGCACTCTGGGTGAACATATTGCAGCTGTTAGCTGGGCCACTGTCAGATATAGCGATGCTTAATCAGGATGAAGGTTTTATTCAACATAAGTCTTACATGAATGGTAACCATATTGAGTAATCATGTGGCTCCTGCAAGTCTGTAGGGAATTGTGCACATTCGGATAAAGAAATCACATTTTTCTTTGAGAGATTGGAAAGAACAAGGATACTTCCCACATAGCTGATGGAAGTGTCTATTCAGCCAACATTTGCTTGTTCACACAGCATTAAACATAAACCAAATTGCACAAAGCAGCATTTCACTTACTGTTTTCTTTGGAAAAGACTAGTCATCAGCAGAGGTAATTCCTCCACCTGGGCCTAGGAAAAAGAATACAGAATAAACACTGATTATCTACACACAGCAAAATGATTTATATTTATGAAATGTTTGACCACAGAATATCAAGGTTCAACCTTCTTGGGTGTGTGGTTAAAAATAAAACCCACAAAAAATTGAGAAAAGGAATGTTGTAATATTGAAAAACTGTATTTCTTTCAAACATCTAGGAAAGCCTTTGCATTCTGAAAAACTGATCTATATATATAAGCCAGATTTATAATCATGTATAAAATATATGTATGTGTTTTGTTTTCTGCACTTTTGTGAAAAACTTCTTGGGAAGTTCAGGTTTATTCCAAGAGGGAATACCTACGTTCATGCTTTTCCTTCTTTCAGTTTGCTTTCCCTTTTCACTCTAAGTTGCAGCAATTTATACGTAATGTGGCATTGTCTTTATTTCATCTTACTATGTACTAGCAAAGCAATTATACTTGTAACAGGCTGCATTTTGCATAAAAGCTGTTTAAGGAATCTTGCTCAAAATATCCTGAATTTAATGTAATCACATTACATTAAATATTCGAGCAGCCTGAGATACATTTTCTTGCTTTTTCTATGTCACTTGTTTCAGAAAGCAATGCACTTCTCTTACACTTTACATTTCCAAAGTGATGACTCATCTACAATTGACTAATCTATCATTAATCAGTCTTAAAAAGCTTAGACATTTCAAATCAATTTCTAGCTTCTAATTCAGTCCAAAGCTTTCAGTTTCAAGGAATTTAAATGCCTCAGATTTAAATGTCTTTGAATTTAGCCTTACAAAGTTCCAAGAATGGCAAGAACTTGCACTGTTGACTGAGATGAAATGAGACCTAGACCCTCTGCCAATGCTCTATGAGTTAGACCTCTGTCCTGTTGCTGTAAGAAAACATAAAACCCATCCATCTTTGCATGTGTTTGGTTGCACATGCTTGCCCCTTCCTGTAGGGGATGGATGTGCAGTGGGGGCACTGCAATACTTTTTTCCAGACTTTTTGTGATTTACCTATTAACAAGTGATCACAATTTACAGATGTGTCGGTGAGGGGATCCCAACGGCTAGAGCATGTTAGGTCTGGTTGAACCATGAGAAATGGGCTAATAAAAATTCTAAGAATATAAAAAATATATTTCTTTCTCATATGGACTGTGCTAGTGATGAAGAAACACCTAAAACAATGACAGAGTTTCCCAGGACAAGTTTCCTTTCTATATATTCATAACTATCAGGAATTTTCAAAGTTCACCAAAGGGTTCTGAGAAGCAAGTAAAGAAAATAGTCTTCTGTTTAGACTAAATAAGGCTTCTGCTCACTGTATTTCATCAGATAAATCAGTGATTTCAAATTTTCAAAGGCTCACTGGCTCAACTGACCAGGCTTGCTATGTACCTCAATAATTACTATTTCCATCACAGTCACATTCATAGAAACTTGCAGCCAAACTAATTAGATAATACACATTTACAAAGATCAGTCTTAGTAGCAGACGGTAAATATTGAACAGAAGAGCTCAGTTCAAGGGAAAAAAAAAAAAGAAGGCTGCTGTAAACTTTGTGTGACAGAATTACCCCTGGGCCTGTCATTACCGCAGATATTCTTTAAATTCTTTAAAGCTCTGTCTCATTCACAGGTGTTGTGGGATGCTCTAGGAACAACATATGTGGATATATTCTTTGGCCTAGCAATTGATTTCAGTTTCAAGCCCAAAATCAAATCAAAAACTTCCCTATTGAATTGCACAGTCTAATTGCATTGAGCTGGCATTGCTCTCCCACCCAGCAAACAGCAACAATTTCTCAAGGGATGCAATCACTATGCAAGTGAAATGGCTATCTTTTTTTTCTCTCTGGACTTTTATGTGACCACTATAAATGTGGTCATGACTTAACTTTGCTCTAAGGAAATATTTGCTTATCTTTGCTTCAATACGCTTCAATTAAATGCTAAAGGCTATTCTACTCTTTCTATATCCTCAACTCCAACATATTTCCTTCCTTCCCTTCTGAAGCTGTGGGGAAAGACAGCAGGGAAGCAGAGCAACCTGAAAGTAATAAAGTCATTTAGAGTAAACCACAAAAACTTTGTTTAACTACTCAATTTCAGAACACAGACTGAAAAAAAAAGCAGCTCTTTCATTTTTAATAAAATGGCAAGAGCCAACAAACAGATGATCAGAGCAGCTCATTGCTGCCTGATAGCTGATAGAAAGGCATGATCACTCATTATCTGCTCTCAGAGCTGCTGATTGAAGGGTCTCTGTTAGTTCAGGCAAGTGAAGAACAGTGAGACCCAGAAAGGTATCTGCATATAAAAGCATTCACTTTGGAGCTAATACCACATATTTGTCTTTAAACAGAACAGTGTGAACTCAAGTGCCTGTTTGTCACCGAGCAACCTCAGTGAACTCCTTGCAAAATGAGCCTGTGCCTTACATTGCATCTGGATCATCTAGGCTGCAAACTGTTTTTAAAAATATACATTTAAGGTTTAGTGAAACTATGGTAGCTATAATAAAACTGTATTTACTATTGCTAACTTGTTGCAATTATTTTACTATATTGAATGTGCAACTTATTCAGGAAAAGACAAGGAACTAGTATGGGTGATCAGTTTGGGTTTCCTTGTTACAGAAGCAGTTGGAGGTACAACTCCCTATGATGGATCTTGATTTTATAATCAGCCCTGCCTCTTCCAGGAATATATTTCTGCCACTGTGCACTTAAAAATGTCAGAAAAGCTGAAATGCCACAAAATGCTGTCAAATGCATAGTAAGACAATGAATGTTTTTCCTCTGGTACTCCCATTTTAGCATTTTCCCATTTTCCTATTTGAAAGGTAAGACAGACAGATCTGCTGATGACAGAAGAGCTGCTGCAGAACCAAAGTATCTGGAAACCTGAGACCTCTATAAAAAGCACAGCTAGGGAATCATCACTGACAGGACAAACTGGTGTGCTAATTCAGACAACCCTATCAGTTTGCCTCGATTCAGGGATGCCTCCTCGGATGAGGAAAGAGTTCCCTGGCCCTGCACAGTGCTCTCTGCTTGTATTGGCAACTGGAAACTGGGGCACCAGTCCACGGCCATGAATGTGCTCCAGATTACCAATTAGGCACAAAGTTGCTGTATCCAGTCCATATTTACTGACTTGGGCAATGATCTCCACATGAAAGGCTCTGCATCTCAGTACTTTTTTTTTTTTGCTAAGCATATAACTTTAAATAATCTTTCATTATGTTTTCCAAGTCAGGCAAAACAGGTATTTTAACACAACAGGAGCAAAATATTTCATAGCAGCAAACAGTGCAATGAGCTACTACATAGTACCAGAAATATGTGTAGCAAAGCCTTGAAGTAACTCCTTTTGTGCAGGTTTCAAGCAGCTCTTATCTAATGCCTGCAGATAGTGTGATAGAGCAGCCTCAGCTGCTGCACGTGATCTCTGATAATGCAGCAGCCCAGCTAAATGGTGCTGTGGGGGAAGTTGCATGGACAAACATTCAAGTAGCACAGGCTCATAAAACTTCTCCAGAGTTATTAACTCATTTTTTATAATGGGTAAATAGAAGAGATTTGATAACTGCCAGCCATGTGCCCAGTCCTCCCTTATACCCATGGGAGGTGCTGGGCCTGGCTTACTGCTGCCAGGCAGGCTGCTGGAGCTGAAAGTATTTGTAGTTCCTCCTGAAGAAAAATTAAGCCTTTGCAACTAGTAAGGCTACTAGCAAGGCTTCCAACACACAGGTACTGTTTTCTAGCACTTTCTCTAGCAAATGATGAGAAAATATCATCTGTTTTTCAGGGGGAGCTGCAGTGACCAAAAGATAAGGTAAAGAAGAGGAAGAGTAATGGGAGCAGCAGGGATGCAACTCGAGAAGCACAGGACCAGGGAAGGTCGTCCTGAATAACTGGCACCAGGAAACAGAGCAGTATTTTCCAAAGCCTTGTCTGCATTGCCAGTTAGTGCTTCAGGCTTCATCTGTGTGACACTTAGTGTCATGTACTGTCACGAAAGGCAGGAACTTCAGTCACCAAGCAGCAGAGCTAAGAAACTGAAGTCTTACTGTCCTATGAATACTCTCATTATACGTACAGAGACAGCATACTGATCCATGTGCCATGCATCCATCAGCAGGAGCCTCTTTGGAGCCCCTGCCCTTCCGCAGCTCCGCAGCCGCCCTGCGGGGGCCTCGCTCCTGCCGTTCCCTAAAGGACGGGAGAACACGGCAGTGCCAGACCGGGGTGGGGGGAAGGAGAGGGACCCCGGGGGTGTGTAAGCACGAGGGTGGCACGGGCACCCCCGGCCCGGCCTGGACGCAGCGGCAGCATCCATCTCCCCCGCACGGCCCGCCCGGGCCGGGGCGCCCCTTGGCCGCGGGCCGCGGCCCGGCCCCATAAGGTCGGCGCCGGCGGGAGCGGCCCGCGTTAGCAGCGGCGGCGTGGCGGTGGCGCGGCCCCATGCACTGCACCAGGTAAGCGCCCGGCCCCGCTCCGCCCCGGCCGGGGCTGCGAGCGGAGCCGGCCCCGGGGAGCGCAGCGCCGAGGCTCCCTCTGCTCCGCGCCCCTCCGCCCCCGCGGGTCCCCTGAGCCCGGGCAGTGCCCCGCGGTGCTGTCCGACCCTTCCCTGGCTGCTCGGTGTTGCCTCCTCCAGCAGCCTTTCTCAGGTTGTGCCGTCGGCTTTTGCCTGCTTGGCTATTTTTTGTTATTTCGGGTTTTTTGGTTTGCGGTTTTTTTTTTTTTTTGACACTGCAAAAGCTCAGGAGCAGCGGGTCACCAAAGTTGCAGAGAGAGTATTTTTGAAACCCGAGTTCTTTTTCTATTAAAGCAAAGCAAAACTTCATTAGTTTGATTCGGGTACTCTCGAATCTCTACTACTTATTATGGCAAATACCTCCACAATAAAAAAAAAAAAAAAAAAAAAAGGAGGCGAGGCCAGCACAGATTCTACTTCGGTTTTGGCAGGGCTCTGGAATACCAGGGAGAACTCTGGGAAGCAGAAAGCTATTTTATTTAAGTGGCAAAGCCTCTGCCTTTCTATGACTCAACAAAATTCTGCATTTCCAGCAAGGACTGCATCCATTTCAGTAGGGATGTGCTGCCTTCGAAGCCCCTCTTTACAAATATTCAAGCTAACTGGCCTTGAATGGGCCATGTTCTTGCATAGTAATTGTGATATTCATCATCTCAGAGCATTATGAGTAAGCCTTTACAAATAAAGCTGTAGCATTCTTATTGAATACTTGCAGTAGGCTTTTGTCATGGTCTTTGGGGATTATCAAAAGTTGTTTTTAAGCCAATTCTTGAAGCATAAGGAGGTCTCTCCCCTCCTCCATTTTTTCCCCCTCTTCACTCAGCAGTCAACATTAACAGTGCAAAGAGCTGTATTACTTAGACCTGGGTTAATAGCTCATAGAAGATATTTCCAAAGGTGCTTTAGGATTTTTGTTCATTTGAGTTATTCAAAATAAATGTCTAAAACGTGGACTGACGGTTCAAAGCCACAGTGTGATGGTTCTGCTTCAAGGTACATAGAATCCCATTTGATGTTCTGATGGGATGGTCAGCTTGCTTAATATAGTGCTGTCTCTCTCCAGAGATGAAGCAGCTGATCCAGCTTGTTGGAATTTTAAGACCTGGGTTAGAGCCTCTAAGAGGGAAGCTAAAGTGGATGAGCACTTCCACTTTAACTGGATCTGTTTTACTGGTTACTAGAATGTTCTTTTTCCTGTATTTTCAAGGAAATATGTTCAATTAGCTGTCACTAAAATCTGTTTTTTAGAGGTTTGCATAAAGCAAAGATTTGAATTGAAGAAGTTCAGGATTGGCAAGAAATGACTGGCTAGTCTCACCCTAGTTCCTTAGGTAGAACTGTCAATTTTAATTTAGGCTGCATTGTTTAAAGCTGTGCAGAGACAAGGCCATGAATAATTAAGAGAGTGGATGAAGCAAATATGCATTCTTAAGAAGCTTCTTATCTGATGTAATTAGCAAAAACACAGGACATTATTATTTCTTTCAGAATGATCCAGGTCTTGGACCCGAGACCCTTGCCAAGCTCCATCATGCCTGTGGACATGGCCATGAGAATTTGCCTAGCCCATTCTCCACCACTGAAGAGCTTTCTCAGCCCTCTCGAGGACTGCCAAAGAAACAACTTTGTGAACAGACTCAAACCTCTCAGACCATGCCTGCATGTGAAACGTGACTCCAAGGATCAAGAGAACGACTGGAACCACTCGCCAGCCCGAGCCAAGAAACGAGTCGTGTTTGCAGACTCGAAGGGGCTGTCCCTGACGGCGATACACACCTTCTCTGAGTGCCAGGAGAACCCTGGATGGGATCTTCAGTTTGACCTCTTAGACATTGAGCACATAACATCTAACTTAAAACTGCACGAGGAGAAAAACTTGATTCTGGGTTTCCCTCAGCCCTCAGCTGACTACCTGGACTTCAGGAACCTCCTGCAGAAGAACCTGGTCTGCCTGGAGAACTGCGCCCTGCAAGAGAAGGTGCTGTCAGGCACTGTGAAAGTAAAAAACGTGAGCTTTGAGAAAAAGGTTCAGGTTCGAATTACTTTTGATACGTGGAAGACCTACAGGGATGTTGAGTGTGTGTACATGAACAATGTTTACAGCGATTCTGAAAACGATACCTTCTCATTTGCCATCGACTTGCCTGCTGCCATTTCCTCTGAAGAGAAGATAGAGTTTTGCATTTCTTACCAAAGTGAAGGACATACCTTCTGGGACAATAACGAGGGTCAGAATTACAAGATTGTTCATGCAGAGTGGAAGCCTGATGGTGTTCAGACACCCTCGGCCAAGGAAGACTGTGTAGATCTTCAAACTCCAAAGAGAGGACAAGAGAGAGAGCCTGATCAGCTTGGCAGTCCGAGGCTGTCCAGTGGCCTCTTTCCCCAGTGGCAGAGTTTGGGTCGGATTGAAAATTCATCACCATATTGGTGATCCATAATACCAAGGACTTGTTCTTCCATTTGGCAACAGAACAGCATTAGTTTTCTGGTTCACATACTACATGATGAAATCACCTGGCAGGTTTTGTTTGCTGTCTGAAGAAATCCAAATTCACTAGTCTGTGGGACTTGTTAAACCATATTATGCTACTGAAGTTCTTAGCCAAACCTTATCCTTGGAAGGAAAGAAAACCGAGATAAAACACACGCGTATGCCACCTAGTATAGGAATAGCATGCCCGTATCTCCAGTATATGCTGCTTTCTTTCTGTTGTCAGGTCTCCTGGGTCACTCTAGGGGAGAGACTTGCAAAGTAGTATGGAAGGCAATGGTATGTTAGCAAGCTGTAATAACTGTATGCGTGAGAGTATGTGTGTGTGTACAGGGCTGTTATATTAACAGAATGTCACAATTCACATTGCACCTATTAGGAGTGCAGTAGATGCTGTCAAGAGACTTGCTATGAGCCTCTATGTGCTTGTAGCAGAGGCAGGTAGGGATGCATTGCAAAGATTTGTGGCTTCAATATAGGTTAAGAAACTTGGACAGGATAATGGAGAAGTAAGAAAAGAGGAAGAGGTAGAATGTGCTGTATAACTTGGAGATGTGCAATGTTCTAATTGCTTCTTTCCAAAGCTGTTTTTCTAAATCCCAGGGGAAGTTCTAGGAGATAAAAAGACTAAAGAAAATAAAGCAAAGTGAGTGGTGGAAGTGACTATGACTTTGAGAAGATGTCTATCCTCACTGGCTTTGAGAATGCCTTGCATTTGATAACAAATCTAACCTTGACTTCATCATCCTACTCACTTAGCAGACAGATGGTTACCTTTTAATGTTAAAAAAAAAAAAGTGCTTTTAAAAAAAATTTTCAAGCCACCCTAATATGCCAGAAATGGGGTCAGGTGACAAAATAGCAATTTGTAAATTTCTTGATCTGTAGCAGCATTAGGTGCTTCTATTCATCACCTGATCTAATCTTACAGCATCTGATGTTTGAGTATCCTACTCCCAATTGCAACGTTAGCAATGACTTTTCACAAGTGCATAACATAGGCAAGGTCCTTCATATTGAAGACAGTGAATTTAGTTGCACTTTGTGAAAACTAATTTCTTTTAAAGAGCAAGGCTGCTACTAGTTTTTTCTAGGCTGAATATAGGCTTGCACATAGAAAACTGTTCTATTTTACCTCATTTTTGAAGTTTTTTTTTTAGACTTCAATAAACTAATATATATTTTGTATCCATATGCTTATAATTTAGCTTTCTGAGCTGTCAAACTGTAAAGGTGATCTGTGTTTCATGCAAGACTTGTCTGAGAAATTGTCCAACACATGCTCAGCGGGTGTGAATATTGGCACACCTTTTAGCTGTACAGAAATGGTGTTAACATCAAAATATAAATCACATTTTTGTCCACAGCTAAGAAGTATAATATCCTGAGTGTGAAGCTATTTGCAGTGCAGTGAGATGATAATTACTAAGGTGAAATAAATCTCCTCCACTAATTGCACTTTTCCGCTATGTAATCCTTGCTGTTATGTGTGAACTAGCCATTTTAAGAATAAACTTTATTTTGATATACCTGGTTCTCTCTTTGTCAGTATTTTCTCAACTTCTGTAAAACAACTCAGTTGTGATACACGGTACAACCACTTCTGTACCATGGGATATGCTAAAGCTGGCTATGGTATGGCATCTCAGGTCAGAAGCTGGCATTACCCTGAAGACAAAATCCTTCACTAAAAGAGAGGTCACTAAATGAGAGATAAGTGGCAAGTTGTGCCACTTAAAAAAACCCCACTGTATCTCACTAAATTTAACTTGAGTATTTTTGTTTGACAGATTCTGTCAGGGATCTTGCTATGCTGTGGGCAAGACTGGCAGGAGTCTGTCTTAATCTGATGGCCAGACTTACCTGCTGAGCTATAGCATACTTGGTGCTTGGATCGATGAATCTAGACAGCAGCACTTAATGCTTTCTGGCTTGCTTTCACCTTAGCTTGACTAGTTATGCTGCTGCTTGGGACATTGAGAGGTTGAATTTTCTCCTCTTGTATGCAGGAATCCAGCAGAACTGCCATCAGTACCAAAAATCTCCCTGCAAAATGAGGTGTCTGTCTCTGAGCCAGCCGTTCACTGTTGCCCCTGCACCATGGGCCTAACCTCACAGTCACTTAGAATGGAGACAAGGGTGCATAGTTTCCAAGGGCCCTAGTCCCCTGGGGGGGCTGGCAGAGGGTTTTGATATATCCCTGATTCTCTTTCATGGCAACTTTGAGCAGCACAGAGTCAGAAGAGGCTAACCAGCACGGGTTGCACACCAGCTACTTCATGGGGGATTTCTCAGTACAGTAACTCAGAGACAAGATGCAGTTTAATTCAATCTGTTGTACACAAAATCAAGGGTTTCCCAGCAAGAGATCTAGCTTTAATTATGGAAAAGCAATTCCCAAAAGGCAGAAGACATAGAGCTAACAGCATTTTGCTGACCTGAGGAATGAATTTAGAGCTTCCACATTGCAAAGCCTGCACTGAATGCAGAGCCCTCCTTTCCCCAACACTATCTACCAGTCTCAAACTCTACTATGTACTACACTGGGTCTTACTGCTCAGGAGCTCTTATGATACATACTGCAGCACCAGCTCCCTGCTCTAGAAAAAAGTGAACTGAAGAGAGATTTGTAACTTAAGTGGTTTGAAGGCTCCTCTGCCTTAATGTGGAACTTTACTTCAGTGAACCAGATGCCAGGCTACTGGTTAGAGCAGAAGCCTTCCAGCATGAGAGGTAGCTTTTCTTAGCCTCCAGCTGGGTTTTGTGACCAGCCAGCCCAACTGTCTGCCTGACACATAAATCACTTAAAAATACCAGGAGACAAGTTCCTTTGACCAAGCCTTGGCATTAAGCCAGGTTCTTTGCCAAGATGCCTTGCAAGGTTTTACTTGCCCAGCAGACAGTCAATGTAGTGTTGCTCTGCAGCTCCAAAGCCCTCCCTCAGCTGAGAGGGTAAAGGATTTCTCCTTTTTCCCCTCCTTACCAAAGCAACACAGTTTCACTCCTTCCTCTTTTAAAACAGAGCTAGTGTTTAACACTAAAGCTTGCATCCATCAAAATGGTAACAGGCTTCTAGAGAAAACTAAGGTATATTAACTGAAAAAAATATTCATCTTACAAATGTATTTATCAGACATGGATAAAGACATCACCACTGGAAAACTGTTTTAGCATCTTAGAAATCTGCCCTTTCAAACACAGCCATTCCAAAAACTGGAGGTATAAAGCAGATGTGGTCCTTGAAACACAGCTTGCAACCTATGGTATCATCTCATTCTCTTAGGAATTTGCTTTTTCAGCTGGATTGTAGGTTTGTATTTCCACCACTAATATGACAGAGTGAATGACTGGATTCACTCCTATAGCTCTGCAGGTCTGGCTTTCAGTTTTAGCCTATGGGTGGCACAGTACTTACAGACTTTATTCTTCAAACATGAGTGTTTCAAGTTGGGTTCCTAATAGCTGTACTCGCTTTTGGAAAGCTAGATCTAGTTTTTCCATGCAAAATTAAATTAAAATTTTATATGAATAAAGATCTGTCACCCTGGAAGATCAGTGTATGAACATTTCCTGAGAACATAATTAGAATTTTCACAGGCAATTAGTGAATGTCTTTTTCTGTAGTTATATATAGCTAAGCAAATTACCATGATTTATATGGTAAATCTGGTATATTAGTGGTAATGTGGTAGATGCTACAGTATTAAATAGACATAAAGCTACAACTCACATCCCTTTCAGACACTTCTGAGCTTTAAAATCAAATGTAATCCAGAATAAAATGTTGCAGTGAGGCAAAATAAAAGAAGGTAAGGATGTGCTAAATCCTGTTAAGGGGTCTCTCCTGTTTCAAGAACCACCCGTACTTCAGCCTTTCCCGGCTGGCATTCACTTAACCTGTTCTTACAGCACTTCAGTGATGGAGGCCCCACAAGCTTTCTGATTAGTCTTTCCTTGTCTATTCTAAGAGTTTCCTGAGGTCTTAGCCTATCTGAAATTAAGTTCTCTAGTTTCTTGTTTTATTCCACATAGGGAAGAAGAAAAAACTATTTCTTTCTTTTTGCAATAGCCTGCAATGGCTTGAGAATAAAGAACAGCTTTCCCTCTTCTGCCCACATCCCTTCTCTAGGCTACATAACACATTTCATTAAAATTGATATTTTGACTTTCCATCCTTGTTTGGAAAGAACCTGTTAGACTTTTGGATTGTCCTTGATGCAGAAATATCCCTCCTGGCTATCTCTGACGAAAGCCTCATGGTGGGGTCCTCAACATCACCAGTGAAAGCTCAGCACAGCTCAGTACCTGTTTTTCATAGCTCAGCTGACTTCATCTGTCTCATACAATAAGGCCTGAGGAATGTATGGCTCATTTCTGCAGCACTCGATGGCCTGTCTGTGAAGCTTATGACAACCAGGCAGATTGAATCAGTGATGCACTTCACTGGCCATTTATTCTAAGGATGACATTATATACAATAAGTTGGCAACCAGAATTGATCCAGGGGAAACGAGTAAGTATCAAACAAGCAATCAAATGCAGTATAGCAGAAACTTTAAGGGTGCAAGAGAAAAAATTGATCTACAGTTTAATGTACTGTAAAAGAAATAAATGGGAAAGAATAAAATTAAAATTATTTGCTTTAGGGGTGTTATTGGGGAAATATCTCAGCTATCTCTTTATATTTCAGGTCATCATAGTATTTTATATGTTTTTGCAGCACCTTACTTTTAGGATAAACATGAAAGTGTGAGAAACAGAGTCTCGAGGTATAATAAATTTCCAAATTGGTAGTAGAAGCAAGCAGCACTGGGTGACAGAGGAATCTAGCTCCAAGACCTGCTACCCCGATACAGTGTATGTGTCTGGTACTTATTTCAGACATCCCATACATATTCATTACATCACATACATACACATTTTACATCGCTATTCCAGGTATTCAACATATGTTTCTTTTTACAGCTAAGACTAATTTGTTATCTCTACAACAAGTTATAAATTCATATATTTCTCGACAAAAGATGCCAGCGTTCTACTGACCTGACCTAGTTCGGCTATAATTGATGTCTAGGAGAGCATGGAAGGAGATGGTCTGTTTTATGTCTTTATGGGGGTGCAATTAAGTTCTACAATCCATTTGTTTCCTTCTTTCCTGAGGTTACATTAACTCATTTGTTTTCTATTTGTTTCCTTTACTGACACAAATTATGGCTTGTGTTTCTTACAAAAGTGTCTGTTGCTACACACTTGGCTGCAATGGGAGTGACATGGCAATTCCCCTCTCTTGCAGAAATGGTAAAACAACACAAAAACCTTCACACAGCAAAACTCATGCCCTAAATAGTCCACTCATCCCTGAATCACACACACAACTATAGTTAACCATAAAGTCAAATCTGTGAAGTTATAATGCCAAAAAGCAAGTATCTCTTTTTTTTTTTTCCCAAAAATGTCTCTTACTGATATCACTTTGAGAAAATATTTTACAGATTAATCCAGAGCATGCACCAAGTGTCATTAACTGAAATCAGGGAAAGGTCAGGATGAGGTGGGTTTTTTGGGCGTGGACTTTTGGTTTTGTATGTTTGTGGGTTTTAAATATTTTTCTTCACAAGGCTTTGTCTTTTTCTCCTGCTTTCCTACTCACAATCTCCCTCCAATTTTTCCTGGCTGGAGCTAATTCGACATTGAACCAGGAGACACACAGGTTCTCAAGGCATCCAGCTGCCTTACTTGAGCCCAACAGTTACAATAGAATTTATAGTGATATACAAAACCCCCCTCCTGCCAATGCTCCAACATAAAACTACAACACACCAAAAAAAGGAAAAAAACCAACCGAGCAAAACACCCAGCTATTGTTCTCAATTTAAAGCTAATTACACTCTGCAGGTCCATCAGGTCAGGTGTCAAGAATGTTGTGGTACAGCACAGACATCTTTGACTTGGCTCTGAGCACCATAGCAAATCCACTGACCCCAGGAAAACAGATCTGTCCATAAACTCAGAGTTCAGCCACAACCATTACCAGTCACCCCTCCTCTACCTGTAAGAAGATCAGGCCACTTACTGGTACAGCGCAGAAACACACAGGAGCTGCAGAGTTGGATAGGTAGAGTTAAAAGATAATTTTTGTGTTCAGGTGACAGTCATATGTCAAATATTGACACTCTTCAAACTCTCCATCTAGCAAGGGTGAGTGATGGAAGACCTCCTAACATTTTCTCCTCCACTTGCCTTGGAAGAGACAGCCTTCCACAGTCAGAACCAACCTATGGTCTCTGTGTCTGTAACTATCACCTCAGCAGCTGCACCACCAAAAGCATTTCCCTTTGCACTGCATTGGGAAGTCAAGAAATGTTAACTGCCCAGCCCTAGAGTTTCTTATTTTTCTATCAGGCTATAAAATCCTCCTTTTCTTACCTGACATACTCTTCCAAAAGACCGTGGGTATCTGAATTTCTGAACAATATCACTTTCAGAGGTCTGTCATTATTTTTGTTCAGGAAGGACACCAAGGCATTATATAATCTCAGTATACAGGATAAGTCTGTCCATGGAAAGAAGACCCCAGCAACTGAGATAGGAAGGTTAGGACCACTCACAGGTCCTAAGGACAAGAGCTAGGAACACTCCCACTAGAAAGAGGTGGAAATGATGCTTTAGAGACAGGTGTTATTGCTAAAGCAAATCTCCTTCAGGCCTGATGTCAGCCTGGGGGTGGAGGGTTAGAGCTGCACTAGCAGCACCTGAGAAAATGGGTGGTTACTTGATAAATAACTGAATTACATTCCTTCCCTTCCAAATCAAACCTTTACCGTGTTGGAGAAAAACAAAAGGGGTGTTTCACAGGCCCCTATCTTTGCATCCTAGGTGTACTGGGACCAGTTGCTCAACTTTTTGCATTGACTCATGTGAAAGCATAAGTCAAGTCACCACTGAAGAAGCAGCTGGGCCTGTGCTGGAGTAACAGTTGTGGGTACAGGTACAGTGTGTTTCTACTCAGCTGGAAGAGAGAGCCATCAGGCAATAGCTCAGTGATGAGTATGAGTGAAGAGTCTGCTCCTCTATTTCAAAATCCATGAGCAGATGCATACTGAAGAACTCAACTCTGATATTCATTCTAGCTAGTAATTAGAAAACCAGTATTTTTTTGTTTTCAGTGGATTGCAAATGTCAAGTATTATATTATTATTCTCAACATCAGTTACATAAATAACATTGCATTTTATTCTAGCCAGTGAAAAATATGCTTCTTCTTAAGTATAAAATGTCATACAAATGCTACAAGTGTACACACTGGGCATGAGCAGGTAAAGGTCTCATCTAGTCATAGTCTCAACTGACAGAGGAGGTTGTTCTGCTTCTCACACTTCAGTCATTAATCAGGAGGGGGAAAAAGAGAGGGATGAAATGTGTTTCCAAGATCACATCTTGCTAGCTGGTTATTAGAGCTCACATCTTAACTCCTGCCAGCTCAGGGAGGATGACCAGGGCATGCGCCTGAGCCAAGTTCAGGAGAAGCTGTTCACTCTGTAGTCCTTCTTGTCTCTTGTGGTAGTACAGGAAAGAATTACTTTCTGACAGCATGGCAGTGATGAGGAGATAATCACAGAATCAAAGAAGGGCGAGTGTCAATCACAGAATCACAAAGAGAGGTTTATGCGGTTACTTTAAACAACAATCACCTTCCCTGGGCTAAAAGCTCCTTAAAGAAGGCAGCTTTAGGAACTATTGTTCAGAGGTTATGTACTAATGCCTTCCTCAGCCATTGGTGAACATATTGCAGCAATGTCTTTACAAGGAATAATTAGGCAAAGACATATATTTATAGTTAATTATTATGTTAGGGCAGCAAGAGCAGAGCGAATTCCAAATATAAAGTATTTCCCCCTCTTCCTTTCCATATGGATTATATTAACCCCCCTGGTGTTTGCTTATACCTCTTGGGAGCCTTTTCAAAGCATTCTCAGCTCTGGGATGTAATGAGTGGCATTGCTGACGTGAAGATTAAAAATGTAAAGCGTATTTGCCACCTCCTGTTTTCAGATTAGCAACAGAGAAAATAGTCCTTGACCTGCACATAAAGCCAGAAGGTCCCAGGGGATGCAGCTGCAGTGTGAGAAGAGAGCCCATGGCAGGTGGGACAGAGGCAGAAGTCCCTCTGGAGCTACAGGAGCAACTGGAGGAGAGGGAAGCTGTGGATCATGGCCCTATCAAATGCTCATTGCTGGGAAGGAAATGTGTTGAAGTGTTATTTCAGGAGACAAGAGGAGAGTGTTTTGTCTACAGGCCAGGTAAAGGATTGGACTACAGCTTAATTAATATCTGCAGTTGTTAGCAATCAAGTGGTTTGAGAAAATAGTAAAACCCAATGATTTTCACTGAATGTTCCTGTTGTACAAAACTAAAAATCTTTACTTAAAACAATAAAGACAACAAAAAGTGTGGGTTTTTTTCTACTCTAATTAACAGCTCTAGCGCTTGCTTTCTGAAGTGGCCTACAGACATTTTCCAGACACCATTCTACCTGTTTTCCAATTCATCTTGTTTACTGAGTACTTTTTAAACCCTCAGGGCTTAGCTATTAAAGCAGTACTTATAAAAATGGTCTCTCATGACATTTTTGAAGGATATTCTCAGACGTCAGGGCTGCCACACCACTCTTGCATGACTAGAAACCAGAATAAATTCCTGGTATTTTAACTTTATTTTTGTACTGTTCTTTTGGTAAATAGAGCAGTGTAATTCATAGGTACTTAACTTGAGACTTAGGTGGCAGAGGGACATTTGCCACAGGTTTAAAAAAATCTTGAGACAGTTGTGGATTTTTTTTCATTTACGGTTTCAATTTTTGTCAGAGCAACTTCTTGCTTTTCCTGCTCTGAGTCACAAGTTTGTGCAGAACAGAATGCAGCTCCTACAGTAATTTATGTAAGGATTTATTTATGTGCCTTTATGGAGATAAATCTGCACAGTGGTTTGGAAGGTATTTTTTCCCAATTGATTATGAGTTTTGGCCTTCTGCAAATAACTTTTGATGTTACTATGAATTTGCTGGTTTTGTGGCTACACTGGTAAGGGAGAAGTGTCTGTAGGGCAGTTCCTCCTATACTAATGCCAGTTCTGCTGGACTTTGGCTCCTTATATTCAAGCATCTTTTGTTCTCCAAAGGGCATTCCTTTTCAACACCATAAGCCTGCATGGTTTCCTAGACAGTTTGGATTTCCCTTCACATAATGGTGCAAATTAAGTGTCTCTGTCCTTCAATAAAATTGGAAAATGTGTGACTGTCTTACTGGCAAGAAGCACAGAAGTGAAAAAGGACAGAACATGGACTGAAGTCCCTGGATATTTTCCACCATCCGGTCGTTAATGCTTGCGCAGCTCCTCACTTCCCATGCTGGCTGCCAAGAAGAGCTCAGTCAGCTCCAAACACAGGGTTAAGGGGATGGCTGGGTAAGGGACGGCTGGGCTGCAGCTCTGTGCTTCTGCTCAGTGCTTTCTTTCCTCTAAGGAGACACTGAAATAGTCGTACTTCCAGCATCTGCTTCCTCTTAGACATCTATTTTACTCCTACATTTGACAGATGGACCAGTGATGGGGAGATGAGTGCTGAGAGCCTCCAGCTAATTTCACTGATTTGGAAACATAACTGAGAAATACACATATTTTTATCCCTCACTTCTTTCACAGGTGTTCTACTCCTTCATTCAGCAAAGGCCAGAGATACAAATCAAATTTGAATTTTGTTTAGGGAGGAGTGGAGTAGAAGATGGAGGTGTGGCTGATGTAAACCATTTCACCCATTTTCATGTTTCTGCAGGCTTGAATATTTCAAACACAATTAACGAATATATTCTTAGTGCAAAGACTGCTTCTGAAGTAGAAGGAGCTCTTTTTTTATTTCCGGCTGAATTTCTGACTCTACACTGAACACGCAGTAAATAGTTAAGATTTCTCTCAGATAGCTCTCAGCTTTGTTGGTCAGGCAACACAGTAATTCTGTCATCATACTTTCCTCTGTTCTTGGACTTCTTGCAAGTTTTCTCTTCATGCATCTCCAATTCCCAAACTTGCAGTGAAGCTATTCTCACCTTCTGCCCTGCCTGGAATTCACAGGCTGTATGTGCTAGTGTGAATCAGCAGTAATTAGATGTCATCTGTAGGAAAGACAGTGGTAAAGGAGTTGAAAGCGATTTATCAGAACACTTTTAGTAGCAATATCACCGTGGAAAATCATCATACCTGAGTCATCAGGTCCACTTCACAGTCGCAGGCCATTGTGTAATAGATATCTATCCTAAAGGCTTTCTGGAGTAGTCTGAAATACCCTATCCCATTATATTTAGACTGAAAATTGAAGCACTATGGAAGGGCAGGGATAGTGCCTACGTGCTGTGAGCAATTTCCCGTTGTCAACTGTCAAACGTTCTTCTCTCGATTCTCTCAAAACACAGCCCTGTAGTTAGAAATCTTTTGAATTTGATGAGTCAGTGCACGTAGTATTATCCTGGCACAACTAAGGCACTAGCAATTAAACCTTATTCTCCAGTTGTTCTGCCCTTTTAATCACTGCCAGTTCTCATGTGTTTCTGGCTTACTCTGCTTGCTCTGAAGGAGCTGGAGGCAGATGACCAATCAGGTGTCACAGAGATGTGCCATCCTGATGTCAGTCTAGCAGAGTTAAATCTACTGTCGGATCAAAAATGATATGATTTATATAATGAATCCCCCATGGGGTTATGTTGCAACATCCATTAAAACAAGAGCAAAACAGCACTGCATACCAATACCATAAAAGGAACTGCAGCTAGTTGTGTGATTGGCTTAGTTAGTGTTATAAATTACAGTAATTAGCAAACTAAAGTCCAAGTAATTTCTTCCAAAATGTAACTATTTCTGATTTCTTTTTAAAACTGTAAGGCTGGGAGTAGCTCTTTATGGAGCAGAGGGGGAACCATCACTGGACTGAGCTGCACAGAGTAGATTGTTCTGCAGGACATGTAAGTCTGCAGGATTCCTGTACAGCCCTGCCAGCACTCTAACCCTGTGTGCAGGATCTTCCCCTTCTGGTTTACCCTTCCAAACAGAGCCTGGTAATTACGTGATATTTTATATGAGATGAATCAGTAAAGGGTCAGCATGAGAACAAGAAACTTGTAGTTTGTGGCTTAAAGAATGCAATGCTTAACATATTTTGCCTACAAGTATTTTACAGCAATGACATGCTGTCCTCACAGTGCTTTGTGAGGCCAAGTGGATAATCTTTCCTTATCTCCTAAATATGTGTTGTGTAATACCCTGAACAGCATTTACAGATGCTAATAAAACCAGTATATTTTATAGAGGTTCAAATTTTACAAAATTGCATTTCATTATTTGTTTGCTTAGTATAAAGATGTTATATTCTGCAAATACTCACTTTAAGACTGACAAGATTTTGAAGACATCTCAGAATGCAAGTGCTGGGCTTTTAATGTAAGCAGAAGAGACCGTCTGAATGCCAAGTAGGGAAAGATGCGAGTGGAATGAGAGTGCTGTGGCCGTGCAGGGGGAGTCAGACCTGAGAGCAGACATGGAGGCTGCTGAGACTGTAACTGGGTCTTGAACATCCAACAGCTTTTCCTTACGGTCAGAATTGAGACTGCTTGTGCTCTTCCTAATGGGAAACAAGACATTTCAGGATTATCTCTGTGAAAGCTAGATGATTATAGAAACCATTCAGGTTAGCCAGTATGAAAATGTGGGTCAAGTCTTGCTCCTCTCAATAACTTATTTTACATTTTATTTAATTGTACTTCAAAAATTTCTCTTAAATCAGTGCTGCCTTGATGCTTTTGGTTTTTTCCCTCTTTTGATTTTTTTCCTTAAAATTCTGAATTAAAACCTACATATCTCCTTTTAAGATTCCCATTTCTGTTAAATAAAAGAAAGAGAAAGATGGATAAAAGGACAATAGAGACTAAGATTAAATGGAAATGGGTTTTTGGTAGCTTGGCTCTGATAACCCCACTGTTACCTCCCTCTTTGCCTCTTAAGGACTGAACTGCAAACACTGCCTTTTGCAAGCACATGGAGTTACTGAGTTTTCTGCTCAGTATGTTTCCGTCCTCCAGGACTCTGACAAATTGCAGGCACTGCATACTGTGAGAAGCATCCATAGTGCACAAAGCCAGTCAATGCCCCCATCAGCAGTTCAGTTTTAGCACTTCACTGAGACCACACAGAATGGTGGATAATTCAGATGGCAAATTTGCCAGGTGGAGCATAAGCTGAGGGAGCTCTTGCAGCCACAGTGCAGCCACTCTCATTTCTAAATTGTCACTAGCTACCCCCAATGGAAGGCATCCAGTTTGATTCCATTTCACATCCAAGAAAAATTGAAAAATATCTTCTAGGAGCATCTCCTGCCCATGAGCTAATATTCCCTCCAGATCTAAGAGAAAATGCTTGGAAACAACTTTTTCAGGATATTCCATTGTGCAACATAAAAAGAAAACTTCCTTGCATATAATAAAAAAATAAATGTCTTAACACTGTTTAAAGTATCAACCTGTCTTGCCCTGCCCTATGAACACTTAAATATTTTTAAATTGCTCTTGGATAAAATGCACAAGCAATTCCTGAAGATGTCCAGGGGGAATGTATTCCTCCACTTACCTGCAACAGGACTGAGGTTTCTCACAACTGAGATACCTTTGGGGCAGGCACTCCCAGAACCAGGCAATTGTGAAATGCTAACAACAGAATCTGAAGCTGCTATAGACAGCATCTGCCTGTGGGCTTTAGCAGCAGCTAAATGGGAATCAGGGGAGCAGAGGGATTTGGATACTAAAGTTCCTTTCTGGATCTGGACCTCAGTGCAATGAAGTTTCCACTGGATTTCAACAAGGGGCCTGTTGTTTGACCTCTGGTTCTTCCTTCACTTTCAAAAGAAAGGTGGATGCATAGTAAGGTTGCCAGATGCCCCTGATAATACTTGAAGTAGAGATAAAGGGATTAATGGTTAACTTGTATGTACTTGGAGGAAAGTGATTTTCATGGAGAAAATGGCAGATTCCCTCTCAGAAATGTATACAGTATTTGCCTTTTCCAGAAAAAAACACAGCTAATTTCTGTATACAGTTTTGCAGAGTTCCTATACAGTTCTTAGGTGTGATAAGTTACATTTTTTCCCAAATATGGATAGATTTATTGAGCATTTAACAATGGCTAGAAGCACAGTCTACACTGAAACATGTATCTAAACCTTGTTTAAATGTAGTCAAGATGCCAAAAAATATTTTTCCCTAATAAGAAATAAAGCATAGTCATGTGTTGCTCTGATGTCAGTGATGCTGATGTAGCAAAATATATATTCATAAATTTGTTTCACTAGAGAGTTCCATAAGGACATGACTACCAAATTTCCAAGAAAATGCCACAAAAGATCCCATATGAAACAATGTTCCAGCTTCATTTTCAATGAACAGGGTTTTCTTTTTAATTTAAAAATGAAACATCATCTGAAATATACATACACTTACCCAAGTCGTGGATTAATCAGGCCCTGCTTTCAGCTGCTGCCTTTATTATGCCTTCATAACAGAAAGTATTTTATGCTCACCTAAAACACAGCTTCATCTACTTTTATCTTTTTAGAGAACTGATGGCAAAGGTGAACACACAGTACGTTCTAATAGCCTCATTTACATATTTTTTATATCACAATTCTTTTGCTTTATCTAGGTTGTCCCACCTCATCCTTATTCTGGATAATTGAGCAGTGAGTGTACAGCAGAATTGAGTAATGAAGAAGAAATATCTCAGGCAGAGACTGTACCCCCAGTAGCTTCCCAGGGACTTTCAGGGGGGCTGAAGAGAACCAAAAGTGTGCTAAGTCAGGTTTGCACCTTCTGGATCTGGTCCCAGCATAAGAAGAGCACAGTGAGGGGAGGAGCTGCCCTCCTTTATTGAGGCTTTGAGCAACACAGTCTCCCTGAAGTTACTGAGAGACTCAGTTGGTCCACAGAGCACTTTGGCCACATTTCTGATTATCCAGCTTGTCCTCTAGACCTTTCCTGAGGTCAGTCTGAGTCACAGACTGACATGTGGGACTACAGGGGCAGTGCAGATGGGCAGACTATTGGGTACATGGCTACATAAGGCTTCACAAACAGAGCAGGGAAAGGGGGTGTGTATCTTCTCCCCAGCCACTTTACAGCACAAAGACTACCAAATCCCCAAAATATACAGGGTCAAGTCATAGGTTTAAAAGCACAGATATTAAGATTATGAGAAGGAACCACAATTTTAATCCCTAGCAGAGTCAAAAGACAGATGCATTTCTAGCCTTAAATCTTTGAAAAGTGAAGGCTACATGGCCTCGCAGTCTGCCCTCTGGACTCTGGATGCTTCTGGGATCTAGTGGTCATAACATAAATCTCAGAACCACTAAATGAGCCTTGGAAAAAAAAAAAAAGAAGAGTAATTTAAGAGCTGAGGAGAAATGCCAGAAGTGTCAGTGGTAGACATTCTTCCCTATTCCCAGCCCACCAGCCGTGCTCAGTGGGAGGTTTTCTTTCTGGAGCTGCATTAAAAACACTCTGTCCTGGGCTTGAGTTCCACATGCCCATGTCAGAGCTTGCCAGAAGGTACTCATTTTTATGCTCAATACAACAACTTGATTTCAAACTGCAAACCACAGACAAGCAGAATCTTCTGTCTCCCAAATAAGAAAGCCTAATTTCTACATAGAATCTTAAGTTCTCCATGTCTCTTGAGACAATTGCTTAGAGGAAGTAAGATAGAGGACAGCCATCACTATTACTCCAGGCTGAAATCTGTCTTTGCAGCAACTAGCTCAGTTGCCTCTAAGCCATCCATCCAAAATACTCATCTCACCAACAGGACTTAGGGTTGTGTAGCTGACTTTCAAGGGCTGTTTGTTAAGAGGACTTGATGTAGGGATGTGAGATCCACAAAAATAATCAGGGACGTGTAGAGGCTCAGAGTGTAAAGGTGGGTCGTCACAGGACGGAATATCTCTTCTATAATGAAAGGCTAAGAGGGTTGAGATTGTTCACCTTGAGAAAGAGAAGGCTCCAGGGAGACCTTATTGTGGCCTTTCAGTACCTGAAGGGGGCTTAGAAAAAAGATAGGGACAGAATTCTTAGCAGGGCCTATTGTGACAGGATGTAATGGTTTTAAACTAAAATAGGGTAGATTTAAGCTAGATGTAAGGAAGTGCTTCTGCAGAACTTATCACTTCTTGAGAAACATCTTTCTGGGTAATTCTCTGAAGAATTCATTCCGAATAGTTCAGAGAATCATTTCACCCAGTGACTTCAATTTATCCCATATAAACCAGTTATATCTAGAAAAGTTGCAGTCAAACTCATGTGATGCCATCAATGATTTATGTGCAGAGCAGCAACAAAAGAGTAATAAAGTTAAAAAGTAATGAGAGGTCTAGCAGATGGGCACAGCACCAAAATAAACATTCTGATAAAAACACAGATTCAGCAAACCACCAAACCCAACAGATTCTTGGGAGTTTGGCTTTATTTGGGTTAACTAAGTAAATTTGCTAAGAATGTTGTTAAAATATAATACGAAGGCACAGAGCATGCCAAGGAAAGTTCAACATAATCTGGATATAAGAGTATCAGGATATCAGAGAAAAAATGCAGAACATACTGTAGCTCAGTTGCACTTTGCCCCCATCATAAAAACTCACAAATCCTTCTAGAAGAGTGACCCTTTCCCACAATCCATGTCACTAAAACTAGATGCAGCAATGGTATTTGTGCACCCAGAGCCTTCAGCTGCTGTTCCTCATATCGTGCCTTCACATTTTGTATAAAATTGCTTTTATTTCAGAAAACTGGGCTCAAACTTGGGAAAAAAGTACAGTAATGCAAGTGTATAAAATACTGCGCCATGTTAATGGGACATGGCAACTTGGCAAATAACTTCTCCTTAGTAAGAGTTTTGGTCAACTTGGTTCCTGTTTTCTGCATCGGGATGGGAAATTTTAGATAAATAATACTTTCGTATTAGGGAATGTGATCTAATTATCACTGAGTAATCCAGTAGTAGTTTGGGTGCAGATTCTGAAACTCAGCAGCTCCCTTATTTCCCATACCCCAGAGCCTGGAACCTGCTCACAGATGAGGGAAGCGAGTAACCCCTCCTTTTAATCAGAAAAGGACATCATAATAAAAGATGATTTGAAGTGGATAACTCTGCTGCACAATCCATTGCAAACTACAAATGAAATAGAAGGACTGTCAGCAGCATTGTTTTCTTGTGAACAGAAATAACATTTAATTGTATTTTTTTGAGTTAAGAAGATCTGAAAGTTGCCTCCAACTGCAATTATAACCTGTGGATGACAGAATGTATTTCCAGAGACAATCATCTGTTCTGGGCAGATAATGAGATTTACATGGCCTGAGATCAAGATCAAATTTTAGAAACACTTTCAGAGAAATCTTTCTAGCATAATGGTTTCTCAACAACTCTAAGTCAATCCAAGTACAAGGCCCCATAAAAAATTTGCCCTGCCCTCCTCCTTTGTCTGTTTGTTTCCTGCTTTCTACTGGACCTGTGGGACCAGGCAGTGACAGGAGCAGGTCACCCATCCACCTGTAAAACAGACTCATTCTTTGCTGGGCTCAATTTTCGGCAGAACAACAGCTTTAGTTATGGAAGTACTTTTGAACCATGTACAATTCAAATACTTTTTTTGACTTCTGTAAATAAATAAGCTGGTTTATCCTGCAACAGCAGCAGCTCAGGAGGATGGGAGCTGCAGTGTGCTCCCCACCCAGCCCTGCATGGTCCCTGGTGCCCAGAGCTTGCAGCCTGGAGCCTACACCCACCAAGAAACTCCTGGCCTCAGGAGGAAACTCCTTGACTGGGAGCAGTCTCTGCTGCCAGCTTAACGTCTACATCTGAGCAAACTTTGTAGCGTGAGAACTTAGGATGAATATAGAGTTATAAAAGAAAAATATTTGGTAGGCAACTTGTAAAAGTAGTTTTAATCAGAAACAAAAGCTGAATACTATACAAATTAGGAAATTTAGGTCACAGGAGTCTATAGAGGAGTTTTCTCAAATATGCATTTGTTGGCTATGGCTGCCTCAGTCTATCAACATTTTCTAATTTAAGAGGGGTTTATATAAACACAGCATGGTCTCTAAGGTGCTGTTTATGGTCTGTCTGGTATAAATATTTATGATCATTCTAAAATTAGTGATTTTTCTAAAGTGTGCTCCTGTTTAACATAGCTCATGACAGTTTCTATGGTAAATATGCAGTTTTGTTTCTTAAGGGAGAAACAGAGGCAACATAGAAACCCACTGTAAACAGTGTTACAATGGTGGCTAATCAAGGGAGGGTTGTTCTCAGCTGTGAACTCCTGCGGACTCTCTCCTGTCTGAGAAGAATTCACTCCTACACGCTTTTCCCCAGGGTACACAATCATTTTCCCACATGACCATGTAAGCACATCCATGCCACACAGCAATATATATAGGAACAGAGTGCTGGGAGGAAGCACTGGAGCCTGCTGCTGCCTCCTGCAATAGAAGGCGCGTGATCACGCGGAGTGCATCTGCTTACTCAGATCCGGTGTCAGAAGGATAATTCATGTCCTCTCTGCACAAGTAAAAATAAATTGGGTTCAGACTGAGTTCAACAACCTAAGATTGCATATTAGCAGTTACCACCTTTCCTGAGAGGTAAGGCACTTTTCAAGTTCCCACTATCAGGAAAGCAGCCAGATAAGAGCCCAGTGCATGATCAGGGGCACGGTGCTTGCATTGAGGTGACTCATACTTATTGGTCGTGACTTCAGTGGGCTTTTGTGAGCCATGACTACAGTATCTTTTAGCAGGATTTCCTTGAGTCACTGGCCTGTCTATTCTAAATCTATAGATCTATGGAACCTGAGCAAGTTTATAGAATAGACTGTTCCTGTTCGTGTACTGCATTATGAATTGTAAAGTGCAACTGTGGGTAGACTGTCAATTAATTTCTATCTTAATCTCTCTTTTGAATAACAAAGCTGTAATAATAAGTTGTAACCATCTCTTTGCCAGATCTTGCAAGTAAAATCTACTCTTAGTATAGAATTACCAAATAAGAGCAATAAATGACTGCAAATTATTATGAACTTCCAAGTCCCTGACCAAATTCAGTCATTCAGTGTCCCTTCTTCCTCTGCCTTTTCCCTTCCCAGTCTTCTCACTTGATACACTGCTAGGAACACGAACTTCAGAGCAAGAGCTAAACGAGTTTGCTATGGTCCTCCACTTGAACCACTTCAGCAAATCTCAAACACAGAAAAAATTAAAATTCACTTATGACAATTTACCAAGAAGACAGAAAGCCGGCGAACGTGAAGAGACCAACCCACTGCCACAACTCAATCTGCACTTGCTGACAAGCTGGATGATGAATGTACATTTGCAAATGGGAATGAATTTGTCCAAAGTGGAAGAAGCTAGGCAGTGGTCATTGAAGTGGAAAGAAATGGATTCTAAAAACAATTTGAGATCACAGGGAATAATTAACTGAACATTGTATTATTGTTTATAAATACCTGATAGTTGTGGTGAGAAGTAAAGAAGAACAAGCCAGACTCTTCTCTGTGCTAACAGGACTGTGACAGGACAAGAGGCAATTGGCAAAACTGAAACACAGGAAATTCCCCTTAATCATAAAAAAACCTGCATTTTCACTTTGGGGTAATCAAGCACAGAGAGATTTTGGATTGTCTACCCTTGGAGGTATTCAAAGCTGGAGTAGGCTGAGACCTGGGCACCAGCCCTTGATGCAGCAGCTTTGAGAAGAGGACTTGGACTTGATAATGTCCAGAGGTCCCTGCCAACATCCACCTCTCCGTGACTCTACAGTATTTACACGGAGATCAGAAATATGAGAACTCTTTGTCAGAATAGAAGGACCAGAAACTTACCCATGTAACAAGATTCAAGTAATAGGAGCTGATAATAAATGATTTAAGTAAACTGCAAAGTTCTGACCATCTCACTTGCTGGAGCAATTTGTTAAGCACTATTGTGGATACTCCATCAACACCAATTTTGAAATCAAATTATACTTTATTCTAAATATAGTGATAGGACAAGGGACAGTGGCTTTAAACTGAAAGAGAATAGGTTTAGATTAGATATTAGGATATTAGATATTATTCACTGTGGGGGTAGTGAAGCACTGGAACAGGTTGTCTAGAGAAGTTGTGGATGCCCCATCCCTTGAAGTCTTCAAGGCCAGGTTCAATGGGGCCCTGAGCAACCTGGTCTAGTGGAAGGTGTTCCTGTCCACGGGAGGGGGGTTGGAATGAGATAATCATTATGTTCCTGCCCAACATAAAGCATCCTATGACTGCATATATTCAGCTAGGAACTATTTCAGTAAAATCCCTGGTCTAAGCTGCAATGTGTTTATATTAGGTTATTTTTAATAATGGTCTCCTAGTTAATGGTTTATTCTGTATAAAGTATATTTATAGAGTTCATAAAAGCACATTTCTGAATGGGGCCTATGTTCCAGTGAATTTAAGCATCTTGGTACATCTTTCAGCTCATGATTTTCACTGCATTCTTTTGGTCTCAGAAAACTGAAAAAATGCAAAGTACATTTTTTGTCACCATGTAGGAAAACCTTACAGTGAGAAGATCAGTGGATATGCTTTTTTAACTCCATAAATACATCTTTAAAGAAATGAAAATACCCCTGAAAAAGAACATATAGCACAATAGAGCCCTGTATAAGTCCTGTTTCTCCCTGGAGTGCCCTGCAGGATTGGTCTTCACAGGGAAAAAGTAGTGATGTATTTCTTAGGCTGCGGTCTTAAAAAGTTTTTAAGAAATGTCCTAAAGTACAACTGTAACCATGATGCCAAACTTTGGTAATGCCTGTGAATTTGTGTATTCCTTCTGACTATAGAGGATGACCAGGTGTTCATGGGCACAGGACTGAAGCTTACAAAGAACTTTTGAATTTCAGGCTGGCTTGGAACACGTGAGCACGTGAACCCGAGTGGCACATTTTCTAGTTCGCTGTGTCACTGGGACAGCAGCCAGTGCATGTAGTGTGTTGTACATTAACAGAGTGTCTAAAGAGGCCTACTTCAGTTCAAATATTTTTCTTGTAGATAGCACATCGATTAGTCTGTGAGCCTCTTTGTCCAGTTATGGTGTGCTGCAACCATTCGGGTTACAGCACCAAGTTTGCTGCTCATCCCGTTTATATGAAAAGCAGAATATCTTTCCCATCCCTCCCTTTGACTGTGGCAATTTTCAGAAATGAAGGTTATACAGCTTTTCAGCATCTTCTGTGGGATGCCTGGGTAGTGACAGCCTGGGCTCTGCACTGGCAGGCCAGTGTGGCAGACCAAGAGAGAGAGCTGGAGGATGTTTTTCACAGCCAGACCAAATCCCTTCAGACACAAAGAGGACGTTTTTAGAATAACTAATGTTCAATTAGTGACAGGCTAGACAAAGCAATGCATTTCAGAAAATTGGTACTCAGGAAGGAAGACTGGAGATACCAGCGAAAGAGGATTGTCAGCTCTATGGAGCCATATTAAATATGTGCTGAATCTTTCTAAAACAAAAGAAGTAAAACTAAGTTGGCTAAAGCCACCAAGTGTGTTTGACCTTTCTTCCCTATAAGCAAAACCTTACACTTGAGCTGGGGCCTCCCTCATGTGAAAAGAATAAAAAATACCTTGCTTCCTCCAGTACTTTTTTCATTTCTAGAGTTGGGGAAGATGCTGTTTGTAATGTGTGTGACTCCAGCCTTTCACCCTAATCAGTGTGGCCAGAGACCTGCCCCTCAGATGAGACTGTGTGGCAGATACACCTCCCTACAAAAGCAAACCTCTGCATTTTTAATGCCTTGCAGCAGCCTGGAACAGACATTTGAATCTGCAAGAATTAGGGCTCAGAAGTGACCAATGCACCTCACCAGCCTCCCCACCACCACCCCTTGAACTCAACTTTCTTTATCAGAAAACCAAACAAAAGTATCACGTACACATACACAAAGAAGAACATAAAGAACATTTCTCACTGTTACAGTTGCATTGAGTCTCAGATCCCTTCTTCCCCACCCCCAGACTCCCCAGGCCCCCAAAAGTAAGTGGAGAGGCTGCAGCAACCCTGGTGCGACAGTGCAGAAAGGGCACAACTCACTCTCTCACATGAGCAAATTTCTGAATACCCAGTGTGGGTAAATTAAATACCAACATTATTTGCTGGGACTGGTGCTTTGTTTATGTGATTCACCTGCAGAGTTAATTTCGTAAAAGAAGTGCAAACAAGCACTGTCTTTTTTTTTTAAATCTGAATCTGATGACTGGCAGAGTCTGCAGCAGCTTCCTGGGCTTCTGAACAGTGGGTCAGCTGCCCAACACAGAGTTAAAAAGGTATCTCACAGCTTGTACAAAGAAATTGTTGTTGGTTTTTTATGTATTTTTTAATTCCTTCTACTTATGAAAAAAATAAAAGGAGAGGAGAGGAAGAGGAAGCAGAAACAGAAGAGGAGAAGGAAAGAAATTCACTAACTTGTAAAATTTTCTGATTTTTTAAAATGCACCAGCATGATGTAGAAGCAATGTAGAAAAAATTCTTACAATATATTAAAGATGCAACCATTCAAATTTTTACTAAAAAAGCTACATTCAAACCCCAGGGGAGACAAACTTTTTTGATCAGCCTCCATGTGTTTGCTAATGTGCAGATGTTTAAAAATATGTATTTACCAATCAGAGGTCATTCAAGTTTAATAGATCAAATAGAAGCTGTAATGTCAGTTAAAATTTAACAGTCATCTTCTCGCTTGTGTGGCTGCAGACTTTGAAGCCACGGCCAGAATCAAGTAGGCGTTTTCCATGGGACTCACCTGATTTGAGTTTGGTTAGAGAGTAACTTTTGAAGGACTGCCAATACAAATGATCCGTGTTGATAACATCTGCCTTAAGCATGGTGAAATGTCTCTTGGATCCAATTCACTAAACCATTCTGTCCTCTTTGAGCACCTTTGAAGTTAAAAAAAAGAGACAAAAACTATCGACAAAAAACTTCAGCAAAAAGTTTAGTCTAGATTGTTGACCTCAAATGGGGATTACCAAAGCCCTTTTTATGTTTTATTAAATAAAGATATTTCCTCTAGAGTGATGCTAATTAATAACTGTCTAATGGACTAATTTGAAGACTTCACAATGGGACTGAGCAATCAAAAGCAGAATCTTTTCTCATTTAATCTGCATGTGCTGCTGAAATAAGTCTTTTAGACCTCTGTCCCAGCTCTTTCAGGATGAATTTGGAGCAAGGAAGGTTGTTTGCAAAAACAGTTAGATTTCCTTGCTGGAGCTGGGATGGCACTGGTATTCTCATTCCCTCTTTTTCTCCTTCCTTCTCCAATATAGTAGTACCATTTTTTTTGGGTATGCAGCTTATGCTGAAAGTACCACAGAGCCCAGATGTGAACAACTACAACTATGCAACAGAGAATTTTAGTCCATACTGGGCTTTAAATGTCTTGTTTAGACAGCACTTTGACAAATGGGAGCCTGAATATGCACTGTACGTACCTTTCTTTGCATCTGGGAAGGTGAAGGGAAACACTAGGAACATCTTTTTGGTCCATTTTTCTCAGTTTAGTTTGTGCCAGTATACAGATTTGAGGTTTCATCTGGAATTTCAGTACAACCACTTCTCTTCATTTGTGGCAGGATTTCCTAAACTTCTGAAGGCCGATCCTCCTTCTGTAGGAAAAGGAGCAAGGTCCTGGCATTTGGCAGCTTTCCTGTGTGCTGCTGAAGCTGTGCATGCTTGCTCCCCATCCCCATCCCCATCCTGACCCACCTCAGATAACCCTGAGGCACGTCAACACTGTTCTGTGCTTTGTTTTTTCAAAAACATCACCTCAGATTGCCCTTTCAAAAAATGACCCTCCCGACAGTTTCTCTTTAGTGTAAATATTTTAAGACGTCACTTGTTGCCAGTGTGAATATCAGTATTTACCCCATCTACACACCTTGTGTCTGACACAGATATCTGCTGATATCCTATTAGTCAAGTATTATCACATTTAAATCCAATTATCATTAATTCAAAAGATGGTCAGCTGTGAAAGCTCTTCCATGATTTTAGAGGCTGGAGATAAGTGTCACAGGTTCAACTTTATGGTTTTTTTTGGTTATAATTAGATGCTGACTTCATTCCCAGAACTGAGAGGATGAAATGCTCTAGCTCAGGCACAAGCATCACCAAAATGTTCCAGGGATCTCTGAAGCCCTGCAGCAAATTTCAGACTCTGCTCTGTGTTGGAGATGTCATGAAACAAACTTCTAGCAGAATGAAGAACCTCTGCTTTCAGTAAAACTGACAGTACCCACCAAAGTGTGTCAGCACATACACAGTGCTTCATTTCCACCTGCCTGGTTCAGTAGCATGTGTAAACTTCAGTTTTGTGATATGACACTTAAAGAACTACTGTTGGTATGCAAGGAGATGGCAATAAAGCCAAAAGCTTTTGTTGTGACCTCTGCAACAGAAAGCAAAAATTACTTATCAGGTTATGGGAGAAATACAACTCCTGACAAAACCGTGTGCCATATGTGAACTACAGGAAATGCTTCTGAACTGTGAGAACTTTCTTTTTCTTAACAAATTTTAGAATACATTCTCCCACTAATGTCTTCCAGAAACATGACTCTGCTGCAACATCATAAGCCATTCCTTGGCTCTGTGCTTTTTGTATTTCTACACACTTTCCTGGATGCAGCTCTCAGCTGAAAGAGATGGGCTGTTTCTGCCTTTAGCAAATAAAAATGTAAACACTCCGCAGTTTAATGAACTAAAACCATGTCATGCACTAGAGGTCTTCCCTTCCTCTCCTGCCTCCCCAAGCAACCTATTCAACTGGCCTCTAAACAAGTGGTTAAACTTCTTTAAAACAGTATTGCCAAAAATTAAATCAAAGTGGCTTTCTTTCTATCTTCATACCTACTAGCTATTAAATATGGAAATACCTTGGGACTCATTGTCTGACAGGCAGTCCTATTGCCATTTCAGTCCCCTAAAAATCTGTTCATTTTTTTTCAATCTAAGAACAGTAAAAAAACCCAACAAAACCCAACAGATTATTTTAGGAAAAATGCATGCACGTTGCTTAAAACATTCATAACAAATTTAGGAAAATACATAATCCTCACAGCTGATATATTAAAATTCTTTAGCTAAGAGGCATGAGGTCAGCTGGCCAGAGGTTTCCAGAAAGCTGGTATGTGAACCAGTAGATGCACTTTCGGGATACAGAAAACACAAACTCATCTGCAAACAGCCAAAATGCTGCCTGTTGTTGCATACAACCCTGTTCATGTGATGCAACCACACAGGTTTCATCCACCAACACTGGAACAAAAGCCAACCCTGGGTAGTTACGCCACATAGTAAACTTTCAATTACATTTAAACAATGAATACTTATATCCCAGAACTACACAGCTGTAATAGGAACTCAGAGAGGATCCACACCACCACAAACACTAAGAGTGATACTTCTCTTCCAAATGCAGCCCCTCAATACACCCCTGAGTTTTGAAGTGCACTAGTCAGAGTCTCTCCATTGGCTCTGAATTTGATCGGAGCTGTTAGTCCTCCTGGTTAAGTGAACAGAGGTGGCTCTTTGCCATCCAAAAGCAAATGCCTCATCCAATTCTTCCTGAAGTGTTCAGAATAAGAAAATTGTATGAGGTGTTTTCATTTCAGTGGCCAAAATCCTCATTCTGCATAATTGGTGTGGACAGAAATTAGTGTGTCATATTCCAGTAGTGGACTAATGTAGCTCTGTGTGGGATTGATTAAATGCGTCAAAAAGATAACATGTTGATAAGGTTTATGTTATTCAAACAATCTATTTTGTATTCTTTATTGCGACACAAATATTGCTCAAATAAAGGAAAATGCAGAACCAAGGCAAATGTTCAACGATTTTTGGCAAAGAAAAGCCAGCTGAAAGTACCTATGCCATACCTTTGGTATCAAAACGACCTCACTTTCAGCAGGCAGATAAGTCTGATTTGTGGCTGAGCCAACCTGCTACACACTGCTTCTGGGTCATGATGTCTCTTTCTCTTTCCCCTAGTCACCCAGGATAGGGAAAGCGTAGAAGTCTGGTACAAATTGCCAATATAGAAAGTCCAAGTGAGCTCCTGCTAAGCAGGAATGGCCCCCAGGAGTTGGACTCTTTTCTGGCCACAGTTTTCTCCTTTCGAAGCATCTCCAGGATTTTGTTTCTTAAACATCCCTGACCCTGCCTGCCCTTTGCTGCCTTTGCCAGTGTTGTTTTCTGGTTCTGTTAAACCCTCTTTAGAGAATTTTGTGACTACTAACATGGAATTTCATGGTGTTAATATTCCTAGCAGCAGTGCTGGGGCCACAGAAAGTGCCAAACAGTGCAAACCTGACCACACCTTAGCAGTTGTTGAAGGGCAAGAAGGGCTCTTGCGGTCAAGAAGTGGTGGCAGACAAAAGGCAACTTGGTAAGAGATTGAGCAACACTCTGGCACCCCAGCATCTTGCTTTGACCCAGGAATAACAAAAGTTGAGGCTGGCTGCAAGTTTGTGGTATTATTTCACTGACTCTCACAGATTCAGGACAAAGCTTCCCATGAAGAAACAAAACAGTCTCCTGGGATAATGCTGGTTTGTAGCAAAACCCTGCTATCATATATAGAGACATAGGCTGCACTTTCTTACTGTACAAACTAAAAGTCAATAGCATAGAGATATGTGTTCCAGCTTCCAGACTTATTCTGCTAATGCAATGCTACTAGCCCATGTCTTGGAGCAAACTTTCCTTGGGAATAGAACACCCTTCCGCTAAAATATGGTGAAGGTTTGGTCAAATAATTATTCCATGTGTAAACAAAGTCAGATGCTTATTTAAGAACACTCTTTAAAAAGATGAATATGGATCAATCTTAGGGGAAAGCGATCAAGAATAACACATTTCTTGTGAGGAAAATGGGGCTGCTCTAATATTTATCAGCATCATTCTTTATTGGTGCCATCAGGTTTCAACAACTGACTAGAAGTCGTGGGTTTAGCATCCCTCAAGCATCAGTGCCACACTATTTCAAGAAATTGAAAAGGATGCCCAGAAACACAAAGCTTGTTTCTTAGGCTGTGAAGACATAATTGGGAGTAGGCTGAGCCAGATGCAGAGAAACATGAAACAACCATATAAAGGCAAAGAAAGTCTGTCGTAATCACTGTCTGAGTTAAATCTGTTTTTGTAAGAAGTGCGTCAGCTCAGCCAACAGAAGCTGGCAGCTATGTGTGTGCAGCTAGTTTTTCCAAAGGAAGGCCAGAGTAAAACTAGAGTGTTTATTCTGGCATCAAGGCACTCTTACCCCAGC
Source organism: Manacus vitellinus (assembly GCF_001715985.3). Lineage (NCBI taxonomy): Eukaryota > Metazoa > Chordata > Aves > Passeriformes > Pipridae > Manacus > Manacus vitellinus. Next base: position 8,037,365 of record NW_021939122.1, on the reverse strand, counting down.
TGAAATCTCAGTTATGTTTGTTCTAAGTCCAGAATTATCTTAATTCTACTGTCTGGTGTCCTTCAGTATCCAGAGCTTTTACTAAAACTCAGCACTGCTCACCCTTTTTCATGTGGGGAAACTGAAGCCCATAAAGATTATCTGATGTACTGTCAGGTCAATAATTAACAATTTTGTTGCAGCCTCATTTGAGAAAATTGACAACATACCATAATTTCTGGGTGTAGGCTATTTGCTCTCAAAACAGCACCCTAACAAAGCTCACCAATGTTTGCAAAAGGAGTGTCACACACAACCTATGCAGCTCGGGGAATGAGTTCGCTGTACTAAACCCAAAAGCAAAATAATCATATTTACCTTATCAGAGAGAGGTCTGTTGCTGCCTCCATCTACACAGGTGTCATCTGGAGGAGTTACCTGGGAGCTGCAAGGAGATGGGAAGAGCATAACTGGAGCCTTGGAAAAAGCTATGGAGGGTGACTGGAATGCTGCCGTGGTTGAGATTGAATTCCCGGGGAAGGGACAGAGCTAAAGGGACCCCCATGCTCTACTGAGGGGGTGTGGGTGTGGCTGTGTTGTGACTGCAGGTGCTGGAGGTGACATGTGCAAGGAGCTGTGGGTCTGCTCACCAGCTAAGCAGGAGCTGGGCAGGTTGGTGGGATGATGGTGAAGCTGCCTAAACCTGGGCTAACATGGGCACTGGCCACACCATCTTGGTGTCCCCAGGCTCAACAGAAACTGCTGCTGCACCTCCTGGTCAGCAGGGATGGATCCTGTGGAGCCACCAAGCCCAGACCAGAGCCAGACTCCATGTCCTTCTCCCCATGCCCTGCAGGGCTGCACTTGGGTACTAGCTGCTGCCTGCTCTAGGTCCCATAAAAGCCCTGATACAGAGCCAGGTGCTCTGCACAAAAGCCTGGTACAGATCTCTGGAGCTTCAGGCCAGTTCCTTCATCACAAACCCCCTTCATTTTCCATCAAATCATTCACACTTAAACTGCAAGGTATATGATGGTGTGTGAAAAGAAGAAAAGAACAAGAAAAAGCCATGAAAGAAACCTAAAAACTGTAATTCCTTTATGGAAAAATCTCACAGAATACAAAAAAAAATAAAAGGCAAGAATTTCATAAAAAGAATCTAACAGAAATTATAATGAGAAGTCTACAGAATTTTACCAACAACTATTACTTGTTCTTTTCATTGAAACCTTTATTCCTGCTAAAGAGTTCTGCAGCAAGCCTGAAAAGACCGCTTATAAAGCATTACATTATCATTTGGACCTTACATAAAGATTGCCAGGGAAATTATTTCCTTCTGCAAATCAGCAATTGCATATTTCAATTTGAATGAGATAGCTCACCTTTAACATTCATTATTATGGTTCTAATTGAATAGTTTTATGAAACATTCTTTTGCTACCTTGCAAATGCACTTCAGTGAAGTGAAGCAAGATGGGAAAGATGATTACCTTTGTATCTTTAGGTGATTGCCCATTAAACACACCTGCAATGTGAATGCGCATTGTCATCTAAGTTCCCCCAAACATATTCATGTTTCATAACATGAAATGAGTTAAATTCAGAGCTAGATTTGTATCTTTATTCATGAAATGCCAGCTGTGATAGAAGTATTAGAGATGTTAGCAACCAGCTGTCAATCCCAAAATACCAGTGAATGTGATAGCCCACTAGGTGGAAATTTAATAACCTACTAAGCTGACATACCACGTCCGTTGTCTAATTGCTGCAAAAAAGGACTTTGGCATCTCAGTGATCCACAAGAGACTTATCTCCCAGAGAAAGCAGACACAAAATTTATCAGAGCCTAAGTTTAAAATATGGTATAATTTTGAAAATTGTATTATCCAAATTTATCATGTATGTATCAGCTTTGAATTTAATCTCGGTATTAAATGACTTTTCCCCGGAGATGTACCTTGCCAGGAAGACGTATTTTTATTACTTTCCTATTTGATTTTTGTAATACTGATCCTGAGGCAAGCTTGAAAAAGCAGCATCCCTGTCTGCTTTTTGCAGAAAGTTTGTGGATGTTGAAAAAGGTCTTAGGAAAGGATAATTTACCAACAGATACACAGCTTTCAGATCAGATTTAGCAAGATGACCAGCCTTAGGGAAACAGAGCAGGCCTTGCTAATGAAATCCTTTCCTTGTTATTGCTGTATCCATGACCTTACAATTTGCATGAAGTGCTGCCTCTTGCCATCAGCTGCTCAAGATGCTGATTCTTTGCTCTTCAGCAGTAAATTGGCACCAGAGGGATGAGCAGGCCCCTACAATGTGCTGTGGCTGATGTGGCAGATGAGCCATTTCCATTTAGTGGTTTGGGTGTTTGTTTGTTTGTTTTGTCCTGGCACCTGATAGATAAGTTGGCTTTTGTAATCTTCTGAATCCTGTGATCATTCATGGTCTTACTGCACTGGTAACAATACAAGATTTGGGAATGCACAGGGAAAGAAAGCAGTATTTTACCTTGTGTGCCATTGACCTCCTCATTTGTCTAATAGTGCTCAGAAGTCCAACTGCTGCAGAAAGAAGTGTGTGGACCCTGGGGAGTGGGCTCAGCCAAATACACTTTGCTCATGGGAGGCTCAGAGGCAGTTGCTGTCAGGGACAAGGCTTAATGCAAACCTAAATACACAAAGTAAAAAATTTTAGGTAAAAAGAACATAAACTCTGGTTTCTTTCACTTTATACTCCATCTCTTTGCAAGCTGCTGTGCTTGCATTTTAAGAGAAGGGTCTGCAATGAGACATGACAGTCAGAGTATTGGAAAGGTGCTGTAAGAGTAGTATGAAATAGTATTTTCACTTGCCTGAAGCATGTCTGTGATTGCCAAGTCATGCTAACACACTATTCACAAAGTCTTGTTACGGAGAAGGCAGGCTGAGAGCCTTGGCACAAGAGGTTGTTCCTTCAGCTGCAAATCCAGTCCAGCTCACAAATAGGCTTTGGCTCCATCCTGGAGGAGCAATAGTGGGTCACCTCAGTCCCTTCCCCCGTGGATTGTTAAATTATTTCCTTCTGAAAATCAGCAATTTCACACTTGAATGAGAGACAGTTCACCTTTCACAATTTAACAGTTCACAATTTAACAAAGTTAAATTAAATAAAGGTAAATTAAATTATTGTTCTAATTGAACAGTTTTATGAAACTGTGGGACTGGGACTGAAGATGCAGACCTCTACCAGGAGAAAGCTCTTGCTCATGGACCAGACCACCTGCAGGGTCAGAGGAGGCAGAGACCATGAACCCAGCTTTAGGGAGACACTAGGGTACTCTGTGCTCTAAGCAGTCTGATGTCCATAATGCACAAATCCCAGCATTAGTGGAAGCTATGCTGTGATTCAAGAATGCATCAACTATACTTAAGATAGAGGTAATTAGGTGGTGAATTGCTCTTAGATAAAGAAAACATTTAACAATGATTTAAAAATTTATAATGCAAGACTGGGTATATTTCTGCAGATGAAATCCTTTCAGGGGCTTCTCTTTTGAGCAAATACTCCATCGCATTAAAGTGAGGATTATGTGAAGATAAAGCCTTAGGACAGATTCTCACCCAGTGTGAACTTGCACCTTTAGGATGGAGTATGGCTCTGCTTGTTGAAATAGCCATCTTTCTGCTAACATTCTGAATCATAGCTTTTGATGCTGACAATATACATTGACTCGAGCAAGCTCCCCACATGAACTCCATGTCCACCTATCAACAGCATTTCTTGCCTTGGACAGAGCAGACGTTCTTCAACAAGTTTAGAGAACAACTGGCAAACACCTCATTAAAATAGAGGGCAAAAGAGCAACAGACCACGTGATTAGTGGACAACCCCCCAGCTATTTCAAAATAAATAAAAACAAATTAGACTGCAGAAATAAATTTTTTTTAATTAGAAGTATTTTAAAAATATGATTTTGATGAAGTTAAAGGTGGTGAGTTATACAAGCCCATACTGAGATACCAATATAATGTATATAATGTGCCAATACAATGTACCTGCAGAAACTTCAAATATTAAAATTCTGGACTGTGATTCATTCAGGCTCATCATTCAAAACTTTAAACATTCAAAAGTGGTCAACAGTTTTGGAAGAGCCCACTCATATGGAAGGCACTGGCTGCAGATCAGGGCCTGGGTCTGTACCCTCTGCAGCAGCTGCACCCTCAGGGCAACTGCACAGAATAGAGTCATGTAAGGGAGTGATCAAACTCACCTCAGGCAGAGTTTCATCTGGAGCTAGGGGAGTTATACTGGAATATGAATAGGCACAGTTAAGCCCAAACATAGAAGTGGAGCAGCTAATTTATGGTACTATTCATTCTTACTGAATAGGATGTATGTAAAAAATGTTTCAATATATGCTGCATAAATACCTGTGGGAAACAGACACAAAATTGCTCATGCTGTTTTTCTTTTTTTCTCCACAGTACATTCAGAACCACAGTGTTCCTGCAGCTGATTGTGGTCCCTCCCGCAGACTGGAGAGTTGTAAGCCCATTTCAATCTATTTTCCTTGTCTTGACAAAAATCAATTCATTAAAAAACGAGAGGTTCCTTGAAAAAGATGCATAATATTTGGTGCAGTCGTACTTCTAGGCAGGGTGGAATACCTACAGGAATGCTATTTGCCTGAAAACAAACTCCTCCTCATTTAGAACTGGAAGTATTTTTCTTTCAAGGGTGTTATAAGAAGTAACTTAATAATATGGAAATTTAGGAATGTACAGAGGGGATAGCAGCTTTACATGGTTTTGGCATGCTGCATGCGTTGGATATAAACATTCGCAAAACATCCAAGCTTGATAAAGGGGAAAAATATTAGAAAATAAAGATTCAAACATGCTTTTTCATTGGGCAGATTGCAATTCTATGCACAAAGTTATGATTTGCATAAATAAGAAAAGAATGATGAAGTTGTTAAGTTTGGGGAACACATTTTGTAAACTAGTGAGTATATAAATAGTTGTATTGAAGTCTTTGCCAATCAAGTTTTTGAACTGAATTTTCTACAGTCAAAACTTGAGATCTGTATTGACAGCATTTTTACACGTTGGCAAGTATGGGATTCATCCAAAGCCTATCGAAATCTGTGAGCCTTTCCATGAGCTTGAATAAGGACTTTAACAGGATATGCTTCACAATGCAAATGACACAGCATTCTCAACACCTATCTCTGCAAAACTGCTTGAAGCTTTATAGTCAAAACGGATTATTTTCAGCTTAGAATTTTTCAGCATATTAAAAATTCAAAGTTTCAAGAGACTCCAGATGCTTATTTTTCAACACAGTATTCTTCAAAACTGTCTATATTTCATTTATCTACATGGAAAAAACCCAGCTAATGAGTAGAATAGAGAACCAGAAGTCAGGAAAGGCATGTTGGATTCAATTCTGTATGTGATTTTGTGCAAAATAGTCTGTTCTTTGGTGATGGCAATGGTTTCCAAGTGCCATAGGCATGCTCTCCTCCAGCACTTGAAATGCAAAGATTTTTCTACTGAGAAAGTCTGCAAAAAACAATTAAACTTTTTTCTTCAATTATCTGCAACCCAGAACAGATTTTTCCAGAAGAAATAGCCTAGAAAGCATTCATAATTTCATTGGCTGGTGTGGTTTCTGCAAATACCCACTAAAAATTACATTTACAAATCTGTCTGTAAGTTATAGAAGCTTAAACTTTAGGATGCCTTAAACTGCAGTTCTTCACACAATTACTGTACAGTGTAGAATATGGACTGGAATATCAAAAAGTAACAGTAAGAATAGGTGATAAGGTCTCTTTCACACAAGAAAATATTTGTAAATAAACTGGCATCAGGAAATAAATCCCACAATGATATCAAGCTCAAAGCCTGACCCAACGTCAGTGCTCCCCAGAGAGAAGGCAGTTTCCCCAGAGAAAATAATCCTTTCAGTGCTTCAGAGGCCAGGCAAGGCCTTGTTTGAAGGTTTATGATGTTACACAAACAGCTAAATGCAGCCCAAAGAATGTAGCATTAAAATTAGGATAAAACATGTAATTTTCTGAGTTTGATAGTAAAAAAGAAGTTAGTGCTATGTAATAACTGAACAATTTGCCATGATGGCTTTCACAGGGTTCTCTGTATTTTCATCCAATAAGGTATTTCTGGCTTGTTATTTTTGCATGTTGCTCAGGAAAATTGCATACTGAGATGTGAAGAAGAATAGTACTTTAGTAGTTAGATTTACCACACTTCCCAGAATGCTTTCCCACTCTCGGCCCCTTCTGTCCTTGGATCACACCTGCCTTGTGAGTAGGAGGGAGGGTTTCAGGCATGACTCCTGAGCATGATTAATATTTTGGTTTAGCCATCAAACCAAAAGATTTACAGAAAACAAAGATTGATATAAAATCATAGAATGGCTTGGGTTAAAAATTACGTAAAAGATCATCTAGTTTCAAACCCTCTGCCATGGGCAGAGAAATCTTCCAGTAGACCTAGTTACTCATAGCCCCATTTAGCCCAGCCTTGAACACCTCCAGGGATGGGAAGTTCACAACCTCTCTTGGGCAACCTGTTCCAGTGCCTTCCCACCCTCACAGTAAAGAATTTCTCTCTAATATCTAATCTAACCTTCCCTCCTTGAGCTTAAGGCCATTCCCCCTTGTCCTGTCACTACATATCCTTGTCAGAAGTCCCTCTCCAGCTCCCTTGCAGTCCCTTCAGGTACTGGAGCCTTCTCTTGTCCAGGCTGAACAGACCCAACTCTTTCAGCCTGTCTTCACAGGACGTGTCCCAGAGTTGAGATCAACTTAGTGTCTCCCCTCTGGACTCATTCCAATAGGTGAATGTCTTTCTTGTGCTGGGAGCTGCAGACCTCGACACAGTACCCTGGGTGGGGTCTCAAGATAAATCAAGATAACATTGCAGTGGGGCTATTTTATTTTCCTAAGGTGAGGAAGTAGAAGGCCATGTTTTACACTGAATCAGAAATGAAGCTTTTATTCCACTTGGAGAAGTTTAACAAGAGCACCCACAGAAGTTAAAAGCTAGAGCTCATTCAGTATGATGGTGGGAGTTCTCTCTGGGTGACTCAGTGTGCTCACCTGGAGTAGAGGACCAGCCTCCCTCTGCCTGATGGAAACCGCAGATTTAGGAACTCAAGGGTTACAGACAAACACAAGTTCATATCCTGCCCTCAGAAGACTGGAATGCCAGTTCCCTGCCTTGCTGGTAAATGCTCTGACCACCTGAGTGTTGAATGGAAAGAACGGAAAAGCATGACACCTTCCTCTCTTTGTAAACCAAATATTTCTCCCCACAAAGCTCATGAACCAAAATTAACCATTAAATTTTATCAGCAATTTTGGATCAAACAAAAAACTCCAGTAGACACAAGGGACGATTACTATAAGTTTGAATAGCTCCAAGTATGCAAACCCCTGTAGCTATATTTTATGGATGCTCTATTATCTTGCTGCAAATCCAGACACATTTGCTACAAAAGTAAATCATTAGTGAAATAAGCACTTACACTACTGGCTAGATAACCTGAAGGTCAAGAGCAGTTAGAAAATAGAACACTGCCCTAGAGTTACCTCTTGGTTTTTAATTTCCTTCACCCACAGCTGTGGCTCTGCTTGTGGACAGTCTGGGAACACCACCAATAAAACCACCAAAATGAAACAAATTCAAGAAACCCTGTCCTTTAATTCCTTTAATACACAAAAATGAACAAACCTTTTTTTTTTTCATGCAAGTTGCCAATGGGTGGTTCAGTATTTTCTGTGGTTCTCTCTTCACATTCTGCCTATGCTAAAAAAACAGGGCGGGAGATGGGAAAGGCTGTTACCCAGTTTTACAAGATATAACAGACAGATAATACCAGGAATGTACCATATGTTAAGATAATACGAGACTATTTTATTTGGCTGCTTTGGACTAGTAATATTCAATAATTGTGATGAAGCTCTGATCCTAACAATAAATTTCCACATTCTTTTTATATCACTGCTTTTATGTTTGATAAGCTGTTATTAATAAAAAGCTCTAAAATGGTGTTTGGTACAGATGTTTTGTCATTTAATCTGCAATAATTAAGACAAATGAAGCAATTATATCAATGTTGCACATTTCCAAAACTGCCTTGATTTAAAAAACTTCATAACAGTCACCAACCACCTGCCCGACAACTTGGTAATAGTACTTGATCCACCCAATACACAAGAATCTCCTGCTTCTTGGTTTTCTTCTTTGGTCCCAGAGCTGAAAAGACCCTGGGGTTCAAACTGAGTGAAGGAATCACAGAGATACCTACATGGACCTAATTAAGGACAAATGCTAATTGCAGAAATTTAGCACATCAGGGTTTTGCATTTATGACATTTTCAGGACAGCTCTGTGGCCACACACGAATAAGCATGCACAAGTGAAACCTAAAAAAGGCAGATAGATTGTGGCTTTTTTCCCCCCATAATTATTTCCATCAAAAGAAATTACTGATATTTGACCTACTAATCTTATCAATTTGGTAACAAACCAACATTTCAAATTTATTTGCTCACCCACACTTATCAATGTCTAGCAAAACCTGTTTTAAAAAGTTTGAGAAATCAAAACTGAATACAGAGGCAAGACTCTCAGCAAGCTTCAGCTGGGATCTGGCCTTCGGTGACTGACTGACATCAACAAGTGCTAATGAATCCAAATGGAAAAACTGAGAAGCATTTAGAGAGCTGAAGTGAAAGGCTGCAGCCAACTTGCTGCACTGCCAAGCCCCAGCTGCAGCCTCTGCACTGGCTCTGCAGCAGCGGCCCTCTGTGATATGACCTGGGCAAACAAGGTCTCCAAGCAGCATTGCCATCAGGATTGGTCAAAAACGGGTCCCCCAAGACAGGCTTGAGATAGATACTGTTAACACTTCAGCTGTCTATATATAGTCAAAAAAGTTGGGATTTCAGATGGTCCAAGACAAGCCTTGCCTCCTTTCTCATCTTGTAAGTGGAGCTCGATTTCTCAATTTAAATCTGAATTCTATCAAAGCATGTGAAACCTGTCACTAGCATGGGCTACAGCAAGATCAGTAGGGAAAAAAGCAAACATTCCCAAGGTAATTCAAATAATAAGCTAATAGCAACAAAAAGGAAGAGCAGACTGAGTTACAATGACTGATCTGAAGCTTCTAGTGTTATCCCACAGCAATTTTTCTCCCATACAGGATATCTTCAATATGTAGCTTCTGTGTAGCTCCCCAGAAATGAGAGATGAAGGATAGCAATTCTCTCCACTTCCCCCTGCCACCACCTTGAACCATTGTTTTCCATCAGCCTTTTTTTTTCAAGAGGCACAGACACATTTACAAGTTGTACCCTAGACACACATCACTATCCTTTTGCAGCACCTTTGTCTATGTTTTCTTCCTTAGTATTAGAATCACTTTGATTTATGCAGATGTGCTGCAGAGGATTGACATTGCATGCAGCTAGGCTAAGGACTGGCAAGTGAGTTAGCCAAATAATTAACCTGGGTTAGTGACAACTCAGTTCTAAAATGTCTGTTAAATTCCCCTAAGTTACCCGATGTCTCAAGAAAATACAAAATAAAACCTGAGGTCTAGTAAAAAAAAAAAGTAGAAAAAAAAATGCCACAAATAGCCAAAGGGATGATTTTCTAATCTAAGGAAATTCAAAGTGAAAGCTTCCATTTATCATTCCACAATTACCTATCTATTATGAATGATGGTAGATCTTGAACACGGTGAAAGGCAGCTTAACTATACAAAGAATGCAGATTGTTGCTGTAAGTAATGACAGCAGAAATTAACCAAGGGTTGCTGCATGAAAGTAGTAATTTCCTCTTCACAGTGCACCTGCAAGTATGAAAATGTTATACTGAATGTATGATTAAGCATAGCAGCCATGCTTATGTCATATATAATTAATAAGACCAACTAATAAAGCCAGCAACAAATAAACTGAGAAGAAATTAAAGGGCAAAAGATCAACTGAGAATATCTTTGCACCATAAAATAGAAAAGCCTTGATGCATCAATTGGTGCCCTGAAGACAGGGAAGAAAAATCCAGGTAATTTTTTTCTTTTGAACAATGATATGAAAAATGATGCAAGCAATGATATGAAAAATGATGCAATACACCTTCAGATTCCCAGCTGCAGTGCTCACATTGCAAATAGTTACAAATGAAAAACACACACAACTACAAGTAGCACATGGGAATGAGAAATCAAGCCAAGAGAGAAAAAAAATTCCAACACTATCACTTTCACATAAAAACTTCTATCCTATCTCCCGTGTTTTGGTTACATGCCTACAGTAGTTTACACAAAATAACAGGGAATGAGGAACAGAAGACACAGCTCTCAGCATAGCTGAGCTGATGTTGCCTCAACAGCTTTGATTATAGGATGATATTTAACTCTTAAAATCAAGTATAAGAAAATGAAACAGTGTTCCAGACTAATTTCACTGAGATTTTAGTTCTGCACCTTTGAGTTCTTGCCCAGCGTTACAGACTGTTGAAGAAACTGAGTTCACTTTTTGAAAGGAATAATTAATGCATATTAAATATGTCAATGATGCAATACAATTAAAAACACCTGTAAGTATGTGAAACCCATCAGTGGTAGCAACTGGGCCAGCATGGGCTAGGAGATGATCAATAGGATGAAGCAAACATCCCCCAGGTATTCCAAACACAGCTTGGTTGTAATGCATTAGGAGATTTCAACCCCTGTATGGCAACTAACAAAGCAAAGTAAGAAATTACTAACCTTGGAATCCTTTTCATATATTTACAGTAACTTCCAGTAGCACAAGCTACTGGGAAGTGAGTTTTTACCTTCCAGAATGTGCCATTTCACAGGACAGCTTAATGCATTTCAATCAATATGCAGAAATATGATATTGAATAGATTCTGAGTCCTAAAACAAACCCACCCAAACCTAAATGCAATGAGGTTGTTTATATGCAATAGAAACAAATCTATGTTTTTACTTTAAAAGCTTCAGTTTGAATGAAGTGCTTTTAATGATTGGAAAAGCTCTTCTTTCACAGTAAAAAGTGCCAGAAAAGTTAGAATTCCAAAGGAATACTGATGTAGAACATTTTACTGATTTCAGTACAATTAGACAATGCAGTAGGCACTACGCAGTGGTGTATGTAGGAAAATATTACACTTTACTCAAATGTACCTTTATCTAACATGGTGATTGAATTAAAGAAAGATAATTTCAGTTCTTAAACTCTTTAAGAAATTAAACACTAGAAAAATTAAACCTCATTAGCTAAGGGAATAAAATTAGATTTCTGCAACTAAAAAGCCATTCTATTGAACTTCTCTACAAGAAAGTAAATTTTTTCTCTTCTGCTGCTGTGCTCATCTCTGTTTTACACAGGCCACATTTATCTGCCATGATTAATTAACTTTTCTATTAATGAACATTTAAGAACTAATATGATGTATTTAGTATCACAGAACATGTCTTGTCAGGGAGTTTTAAAATCTGGGCAGGATACTTTTCCATCTTGGAATCCAGAAAGATTTGGGAAAAGATCTCTCCATAAAGTAGATAAGTGAGATGAAAAATTAAGTGCCTTCTTTGCTCAGTGTGGTATATGTTACTGGCTCATCTACCCATTTCTTCCTACTAATTAAGGGCAACTATTAAAACCCCCAAGCACTATATATGCTGCCACCACAGTTCTTGGAAACAAGGTGTGTGAGGTTACACTAATTCACCAGAAGACAACCAAAACCAAGACCCACGTGTTTGAGTTTAAACCACCCTGTTTTCAAAATGACTGTGCTTTGGCTACCTCATATCCAGCTGGACTGATTTTCCAGGGCACAAAACACAGTTCTTGCTTTCCACAGTATGGCTACTGACACAAAATAAATACCAAAAGAAATTAATGTTCAAGCTCTCTGCTAGAACAGAAATTAAAGCACATTGAGTAAACCCCCATTGACAAGATGGTTTGAATAACACACACACAGTTACAAATAGTTCTGTTCTGGTAATGCCTACAGAGACTAGTGGAGGCTGGATTGTTATTATCCATAGTATGGTAGCTGTCAGAGATCCTGGTGCAAAGATAGCTAAGGACTCTCTGAGAATAATGCATCTCTCCTGGTTAATACAAAATCATGTTATAAAGCACCAAATAAACAAAAAAACCCATAAATTAAACCTGAACATCATAGATCTACAGAATCTAGGACAACTCTCAGGGGAAGAAAATATTGCATCAAAAGTCTATTCATCACTCAGTACAAGTAACAAATCATTAAACTGATGCCAAAAAGGGTAAATGAAGCCTTGCTGTAGTAGAACACAAAACTCCTAAAACATAAAACTTATTCATTGATATATCCTATTCTTACACATATAGGTATTACTTAATTCTAGTACTGCAGAAGAGTCCAAAACTAAAGTGCTGCCCAGCTTAGTGAACTTCTTCCACCCTTCCGGGGTCTGATGAGCAACTATGTCACCAGGTTATCAGATAAAATATCTCCATCTTCCTTGACCTCAGAGTTCTTTCCTAGATGTAGTTTATATAAGGAATTATTTTTGTATCAAATATCCATTCTACAGTTAAGAATATCTACATCAGACCATAAGAACCCTTGCCATACCTGTTGTATTTTACATAAAGCCACTGGGGTTTAAAAAATTCAGTAAGAATTTAATTAACAATTTGAAAGGTGCAGATCGCTGGCGGCCCATTTTTGCTCATTAATTTAACAGCAAAACCTATCCAACTATTAATTAGAACATTTCTAAAACAAGTGAAACAGCTGTGGCAGTCCAGGCTGTTCCATTATTATTTTCTTATATACTATGAATATTTCAAAGTGCAAGGAACTTCACCATACTAGCACAGACCCTGAAGAAAAAAAAATTACAAATACACCGAAAACTTACTTGACTCAAACAAATTTATTGGAAGAGAACTATGTGCTCTAGAAGAAAAAACACACGATCATCTGACAGTTAGGACATTAAAACAGAGGTTTTTAAGAACCTTTAAGATATTTTTCCGAAGAGGGGTTCTAAAAGAATATTAAATGCCACAGCTATGAAGAATAACAATGGATATACCATTTGCCTTTGGAGCACGTCGACCAGTACCAACACCTTACTAATGCTAGTTAAGAGGAGAGTCAGACCTCTAATTAAATTACTTCAATCTTCATCTTTGCTGCCATCTGTAGGTAGCTTGAATGGTACAAAGAAGACAAGAAGAATGCTTGAATCCAGTCAGATAACAGTCCTGTGATCAGGACCTATGTCGGTGAGAAAGCATGATGTTCTTGTTACCTGTCCCTCCTGACTTTAATGTTAAAATTAGGCAGAAAAATACACAAGATAAAACATACAACAGCTTGTGGCTTTGTCTCTCTGTGCACCTCAAAATAGTCTTGCAATTGAGGTAGTAAAAAAAAATAAGGGAAATTAAGTTAGAATCACTGAACCATAGAATGGTTTGTTTGGGAAGAGACATTAAAGATCATCTAGTTCCAACTCCCCTGCCGTGGGCAGCAATGCCATTCACTAGATCAGGTTCCTCAGGGCCCCATCCAGCTTGGTGTTCAACAATTCCAGGGATGGGGCATCCACAGCTTCTCCAGACAACCTCTTCCAGGGCTTCATCACCCTCTGAGTAAAGAATTTCTTCCTAACATCCAAACCCGCTCTCTTTCAGTTTGAGGCCATTTCCCCTTGTGCCATCACTTGTGCCTGTATAAAAATTCCCTCTCCCTCCTTTCCATAAGCCCCTTTCAGGTACCGGCAGGCTGTGATGAGGTGTCCCCGAAGCCTCCTGTTCTCCACGCGAAACTGCCTCAGTTGTTGGCTCCGTGTTGAGGATCCACGCTATTTTACAGCATTATTACACTCTGGTATGCACCAGAACACCTGTAATTTTGAGTATAATTACGAAATATAATTCTTGGTGCGTGTCTGGTAGTTGAAACTTAGTCTCTTTTCAGTGAGTCATGCAATGTTTTAGCCAAACTGCTACTGTTAAGAAAATTTTTTAAAAGAAAAATAAACCAAAAGCAGAAAAGTTGATAATAATCTTAAACCCATTATGATCAGTTTTGGAAATCTGAAATTAAACAAGTGAGGCCAAGGAAATATTTGATTTAATGACTGCACAGTTTTAATACATAAAAATAGATACTTAGTAATGAACAAGTTTATACAAACCAGACTTCTTTTGTATGGTACAAAACAATAATGGAAATAAAAAAAGATTTGCTGGACTACAGGGCAAGACAAAAGAACAATAAAACATTGTTGAAGAAAAGTTTTAAAATTATCTGAGTCTTATTTCATATATACAGTGCAATGCTTTCATTTAACAAATACAAAATTTACTATTTAATCCATCAACATCAGGAAATATATAAAATGTCTTTGAATGACAATCTTATTTAAAAACTGATGCAAATACTATAGCGTTTTTAGAATTCTGAGGTAATATTACACATTAAATAAAAAAAAGTTCCAATAAATAAAACTAAACTGAAGGCAAAGTGCAATTCAGTGAAAATGAGAAGATAAAGCTTTTATTTTAACAATAATAGATAAATAGTTACTAAAAGTGGGCTTGATCCATAAAAAAATATTTTGGCTAATTTGCCATGTTTTCAGATAAACTGTATAGCTATTTATTCATAAGCCAACCTTCCATGAATCCAATTCTACAGAGAGGGGAAGGGGGGCAGTGTTTATTTCCAGATTTCTTTACAACCATATTCAGTTATTAGAAATTTAACATTGCTTGAAGCTGTCTAGTTCATTCAGTGCAATGGTGAAAGTTTCATTTATTTCTTAGCATCTGAAATCCTGTACGTTGAAATTTATTTTAAGATCTCCATTTGGGAGAAACAATGTAAAATGCAGAATTTTTCAGTGTTGCTTTTAATACTCTCTGTGCTAACCCAGTTTAGTTCTCTGCTAAAGTCAACAAAAATTTTACTACTGGTTTCAAGGACAGCACAAAGAATACATTGCCAAATATTCTAAAATATCCAATATTTATCTCTGCTTTAATAAAACAGTAAAATCACCAGTAACTCATAAAGATATAGAATAAAATCAAATTTACACTTCGCTATTGAAGAATATCCCCAACAGCTTTGAAACTATGAATTAGACAGATTAATTTGTTCATAATTTGTTAATCTGTTGATTATATGTAAATAATACAAAGAGAGAAAAGAAGACTAATATAATATCTGAGCACAGACACTACAAGATATTTAATCATCCATGCCCCAGCAGAAGTCAATGGGGAAAGCTGACAAATTAGATGCCAAAGTGTCTTGAACGATCTGGGCCTCATTCAGCTGAAAGAAAAATCTATAGAACACACAGTAGCTATTCTTATTTAAAAATACTATACTGCATGCTAATAAATTCTTTCCATTTAATGAATAAAACCCAGACTTACAATTACATCAGTATTTTAGAACCATTTATTTCCCAGCTCCTAATCTGACAACTCAGAGCAGACATACCAATTATTCGTTTCATGTAGTTTGTGCAGTGAAAAACACAAAACATTTTCTTTAAATGCTGGTCTTCAAGTTAATGGAAGCTTCAACATTCTTCTGAAATGTTATTGTATTCACTTTTGTCACAGCTTACTTAAGACTTTCAACAGAGTTGCTAAAAAAATGTTAGCATGATACATTATATCAGTTTACCATGAACTGTGGATTTAATCTTCTTCCTGAAGGCAATTCACCATATGTGGAATTTATTTTAAATATCTATTTTTGTTTACTATAATGCTACAGTAGATCTGGTTATTTTGCTGTAAAGAATGAACATACAAGTTCCTTAATACCTGTAGCTTGAACTTGAATCCCCCCAAGCTGAAAAAATACCTTTTAACACTCTTGTACAATCAAGTGTAAAAACTGAATATAGAACCTTTAAAACCTCTTATTCATAAAAAATAATTTTTAGCAGTAAATGGCACTATCAAAACCCTATTTCTTCACAGGTAGTTATTTACATACTTCTTAGACAACTGGTTTCACTAAGAAGGAAAACCAGAATAATAAAACTACACACATTTTATAAAGACTAAAATTCCTATTTGCCTTTGTGAAAAAATGGCTACATGCTGATGTTGTATATTTCTCTATTATTAATGTTAATTGAAAACATTCTACCACTGGGATTAACTAATAAAGAAATGTTCTGTATATTATCTCCCAGTGGGAAACCTTGATGTAAAGGAATTATGATTAATGATAAAGTGTTATCAAGAAAAAACTAAAACTTAGAAATTGCCTAAGCTAGGTTTTGTTTATCAAAGAGACAAGCTTTTTGTACAAAGAAAGCTACCTTCTGTGACAAAGTAAGCAGTAAATGTATTGCCATTCAGGGGAAAACATACACTTCATATTTAATTAAAAAAAAATAATCTAAGTGAGATAAAACTGGTATCAAGAGACATAACAATGAAAAGCTTAAAGGCACAATCAGAAGAAAGTGAATGCTACATAAAAATGCTGTTATTTGATTATTAAATGTTATTCTAGACCAAACCCCTCTGCATTTGAAATTCCAATGATCAGCTTTTGCTTCAGTTCCTTCTTGTTCTTGTAAGGAGGGAGGCAAAGCTGGTTGAAGCAGGTATGTGCCACAGGTAACCTAAAATAATTTTAAAAATACCCAACAAAACACACTTAATAATAATGCAATAGAAGCAGAACACTGCCAACTGCCTACACATTTTCAGTTAAACATTACTTAAGTAAGAAACCCAGTAAAAGAAACATTTATCCTAATGCTGGTTCAAGTTCTGCTGAATGCAAATAACACCACTATTGGTCATAAGCACCTCATGTGAATCTGTTTGCCTGCAACTCCCTGTCTTTATTTTTTTGTTAAGTTGGAAACATCTCCTTCCAGATTTTGGAAACTCCAGGTACCACATAATGTCTCTAAACATGAAATGTGGGCATAGTCAGGATGCACAACGTGAAGGACGGTGGGTCCTGCAGTAGGTACAGATAAACTCGGATGAACCACAGTTAGGTGAGGATACAGAACCCAAGGTCAGCCAGGCACAATACATCCTTACAGACATCCCTCAGCCAGCTGAAATGCTGGACACTTTCAGCTGCAAGTTTCTTCTGAGCAGAGAGTTTGAATACATGTATTGCAGATACTAAGGAATGCCTGACTGAAACACTGGAAACTCTGCTTCTCACTAGAACAGATTAGTTTGATGAGCCACAGCTAAAAAGAAGCCAGGGATCTTCTTGCTCTTTAAATTTTCAAGTGACAAGCAGGACAGCACTGAGGGTATGGCCTGGTCCTACAACTGATTACTTGAGGGGAGAGAGGAGGAAGACAATGAGCTGAAGCTCCACCTGATACTTGGAAAACACACTGAAAAATTTCTAAAACTTGGACACTTACAATTTAAATTTTATTACATGGCTCAAAAGCTCTCTAGTTCTCTTTTCATTTAATCCCTCAGTGTTTTGAAGGGCATATGATCATTGGTAAACCTCCTGGAAAGGGGGTTGAACCCCCTAGATGTGGAAACTCAAGCTACTTTCCCCTCCCTGCCCTTTAAAAGATTAGCAAAGATCTGTCAATCAGACTGGAGTTACATGCTTCAGAATTTGGAAGGTTGAGAAACTTTCACTAATTTGCCAATTCTTATTGCTATTATATTCTTTGATCCTATTGTATGAGCAACATATCTCCATTCATCCCTGTGCAGGTAGCCTGACAGTGACAATTCTCTTGCAAAACAGACCTACATCAGTTTAAAATGCACACTATTTCAAAATCCATTTTCTCATTTCTAAGAAAAAGAACAATTTACAGAAGGAACATAAACAGAGATTCAATGTTGACTGATTTTTTTTCATTTTTCCTCAGATGCTCATGCTCCTTTAACATCATTGGAACCAGCATTAGAAATATCTCGGTAACAAGATAAATTGAATTTAAAAACAAAACCAAAGTTCATTTTGTTTATGCATTTAGTTCGGCTCTCCATGGAAAACCCACAAAAATTTTACTTTGAAACTATAATTCTATTTAAGTATTTTGATTACCCTAAATGTCTGAGAAATCTAGATAAAGTCAGTAATTACTGCTTATCAGTGACTTTCAGAGCAGCAAGTTTTTCTATACAGCTTTCCAAACTACTTAAACTGACTTTTCCAGTCTTGAGAAGGAAAATACTAGCTAGAAAGTGTGTAGAATGTCTCAAGTCAATTCAATACAAAACAAAACACTACCAGAAACATAAGAACTTGGCATGAACAATTTAATCCTCACAATGAAATCGCAAGACTGCTTTGTTCTGATATCTTCTGAGCAATTTCTGTATCAGCCACACCCCAGAGGTCCTAAAGGCATGCTACATCTTTGCAGCCATACATGTTAAAATTCTTATTTAGACCATCAAGAGAAGTATTTTCTGCAGGTGCAGGGGCTGCTATAAATAATGCCATAAAATTCAAAGAATTCAGTAAAAATCATGGTGATTCAAGTATATTTTCATTAGTTTAGCTGTCATATAAGAATGATTAAATGAATAATTTATTTGAATTGAAAACATGACTGGGATCTCTATAAATAAAGAATTACTGGCCTCAAATATAAACATTGACTGAGAAACAATTTTATGCTAGATAGTCACCTGCAAAATTTATGCAATCAATAAATGGGTATTTTGAAGACAAACTAAAGGATTCCATGAAGTTTCTTCTCGTATATTTGTTTGCTCTTCTTTAAAAAGACATTCAAGAGCAATAAGGTCTCTTGGGAAACACTGTAATGAAAAAAATTTAAAAATCCAAAAATAGTACTTACCAATTTGTGGATGTTTCACTCTTTGAAATCTTGAAATTCAAATCAGCCATTCCTCCCACAGGTACTCTATCACTTCCTGTAGCAAAATGTAGCAGCTTCTTTTGAAGGTCAAGAGAAAATCCAAGGACTACATCCCAGAAGTATCTATGCTCAGGGCAGAGAGAGAAGAAAATGTTGCAAGGTGAAATATCATGACAAAACAGTATAAAGATAATAATACAACCACAAGTACTACATGATGAATGTCACTGAGAATTTAATTAATGTAATATATAGGACATCAGTAGTATCCCAGTATACAAGGTTAAATTCCTAGGGAATTGATAAGTACAATGTTTTATTAATTTTGGAATTATATCTTGTCAAATGACACCCCAACCCACCTTCCAAAGATAAATGCTTTCTACTCACTAATATAAATGTCCTTTGTATCAAAGAGAATTGGAAAAAAAAGGCTTTTTAGAAGACAGGATAATAAAAATAAAGACTCAGATTTCTTATGAAGGATTTGAAGCTATTCTTTTTAAACTATCTCAACTTCCATCTAGTCAGAACCTTTTAAGGATATTCAGCAACACACACCATTAAGGACCCAACTCTTCCTACCTAGGATAATTTAATAAGCATCTTTGTCTTATTTGGAAATAGGTTTTTATTCAATCATTCTCAGATTATCCTTGAAGAGATTTTGGTGAAATATTGGTGAAAGGTTAAAATTTTATGATGTTTTCAAACTCAGTATTTAGAATAAAAACCACGAGCCTACCGTATAGTAAGATCAGTTTTTTGGTAGCCCTCGTACTGGGTACTTCGCTGTAAAGCAGACATGTCCAGTTCAGGGCTGCCACAAACAAGAATTTCAACCTCTTCTGGACGAAGCAGCTGCCAGAAATCAAGGATAAAATATATTTTTTTTAGATGAGAAATTATGCTACTATATTAAGATTAAATTTTTATTTTGTCACTCTAGAAAAATTAACAGAATATCATTCAGTATAAGTCTCTACCTTGGATATATACTGATTATAGAAAAATTAATCCCTCAGCACTTTAAACAATCTCTTACTATTGTAGGTAGTAAAAAGCAAATTACCGGATAAGACGATATTCTAGCATATTTCTTTTGTACCTCATCTCTTTTTCATTCTTACATTTATTACATTGACTTGCCTGCCATCTGATTGGATTACAAATGGGTCAGGAAGAAAATTAAGTTTGTATGGATGAAATTCTGAGGAAGGGTCTTGATGTCAATTTTGGTTACAATTTCAATTTAATTTACACTGACCAGTCCCAGTGTAGGTAGCTGATAGAATTTGGCACTTAATTGTACCCACTGCTGTGCAAAGCAAGTACTTATGACAATAAACCACTAAACTTGCACCTGCAGAATCTACTTATTCATTTACTACAACATTGCAATATTGCATGGCAGTATGTCATGGCATTTCAGTGGATTCTCATTCTCCTTCCAGAACCTTCCCCGCAGTCAGTCGCATCTTGCCTTGCTGCAAGTGTGTCATAGTTCACTAATTTCACAGGCACTGAAAAAATCTCATGCAAATTGCAACTGCCTCTTCTTTCTCAGTGCAGAAGGGATGATGTAAATGACAAAGTCATTCCAACAGCCAAACAGGACTGAAGAGAGAATGTTTAATCTCAACCTCACTGAGTGCTCTTCCTGGAAAAAGTAATAGATGTTTTCAGAGGAGTCACTCAGGAGCACACAGACATAGTTGCTCTGCAGTTCATAACTGTAGGGAATACAGAGAAACCTCATAAACATTCACAAGACAGCCCGTGAAGCGTCTGTGAATGCATACTGATAAATAAAGCTCTTCAGGTTAGGTTTATCTGTTTGCAATGGAACACTACAGAGAACAGTTGATTACCTGCTTAATTTTTTCTACTTATGTTGGCTTAATCAAGCCTATGGATTAGTCAACGTTCTTTACAAATCTTAAAATCAACCAGCACAATTTGTTTAATTTAGATAAGTCATTGTCAAATACTTAAAACAGAAGTGAAGAGTTGTTTCACTTTATTCTTACCAGTAATGCATATGAAGCACAGACACTATGAAATCCATAATAAAAAGCTGCAAATTGTTTGTAGATCGATTTGTTGAGAAGAAAATCAACATAGAGCTGCACATATTCTAAAAAAGAAAAAACATTTTATTTTGTTACATTATAATAATTTTAATCAATTATTTGTTCTGCTCTCCTGAACTGTAGTGAATTATGAAAAATGAATGCATTTCATTTTAGATACCATTAAATTGGTAGGCATACTAGAAAGGACTACAGTAATTTCATTTTCACACTGTTAACGAAAACCTAGGCTTATAGGAATGAAAAAACTTTAATCTGCCAAATATGTGTAATTAATATATATTGAGGTACCTTTCCTATTCTGATTTGTGACCGGAATTTTATCTCCATTTGGCTTTAAGTTGTAAGATTTTATAACACCAAATTCTTCCTGAAAAACCTAGAGAAAAAAAAGGAGTCAAGGTCAGTACTGGAAAACATTCTTATTCTCATAAATTATAGATCTGATATTTATTATGCCATGTATTTCCCCTGTCTCTCTCTTCACCCTATGCTGTAATTCTGAGGGTTACTGGGTTTTTAGAAGTTAAAAATTACAATTTTCAACAAATTGCTCAAGAAATCAGTATTTGAAGTAAAAAAATTGAGCCTCTTACACATGTCAAACTGACCTGCTCTGGAGGCTTTGGAGGCACAGAGCTTTTCATACAAAAGAACAATCTAGGAATAGCAAATACAATTAAGAAGGTATTTGTTCTGCTGTAGCTTACCTAGGAACTAAAAAGTACCAACTTGAAATTTTATTAACTGGTATGTGTTCTGAAGCAATGAATAAATGAAAAAGACTTTGTTGAGTGAAGTAGCAGTTAAGACATAAAGGTCAGGCAAAACTCTCACAAACTTGAACAAGCTATTGCTGAAGTGAGATTTCCTGGACAGAGTGTCTTAAGGAAGCAAGGAAGCTCTGACTAGCTTCTGGGTTAGACAGAAAAGGGTTGTCTTGCAGCCAGATGAATTCTGCAAGCCAGGGCACTGATTGCAAGGTGATGGTGTCAGAGAAAGAGCTGGAAATGCCCCAGCAGCTGGCTATGTGACCCTGGCAGTCAGCACTTGGAGGCACCTACACTGTCAGGGAACAACAGCTTCAAGCCTCATCACAGAGTCAGCCTCTGTATGCCCAGAGGCCCCAGAACAGTACTGGTCTTGAAACCTGTGCAGTTATATTACAAACAATCAGCAATTACACCACAGAAGGTCACTCCATTGCCATTTTAACATTGGTAAAAATTACTGAACAAGTCTGAGAACCATTTACAGTTGTGTATTTAATGACCTGAAAGGTTGAGTAAAAATCCTCTTCGACGTTGCCTTCATAGGATAGAAGTTCATTTAGTCCGTGGGCCAATTCCTACAATATGAGTAAGAACTCTTTAGTGAATCTACAAAACTGAGTGATGCACTCTGCAAGGACGTGCCAGAAGCATTACTTTACACAGAAAGTATGTTGGAAAAAGCTGTATATTTAAAATGCATGCACAGAGAAAAACTCACTGCTTAATTAATATGTGTATTTTTATTTCAGTATAAACTGTCACAATTTTATTTTTACTACAGAAAATGTGTATCAGAAAAATCATATCATATTTTGGTATTCTAACTTCAAGTAATAGAAAAATACTGCTATGCTAGAAAACATGGAGATTTTCTGTTTTCAGCAGAAGAAAAGGAGACTATGTCAGCTTGTACTGAAAAAAGAAGCTGTTCTCAAACAGTTTATAACTCAAGCATTAAATATAAACAAATTAGGTTTTAAATCAGTAATTTAGCTTCTTAAAAACCCATAATACTTACAGGCATAATCTGAAACAGGTCATCTAATGTGACATCACAGATGCCTACAAGCGTGTTATGATCACAGGGAACAATGGGAGGACTCAATAATTTCTTGTAACAGCAAGGTGGGAAACGAATATCCAAGGCTATGCTATTATATACAGCAAGTCCCATAAGCTATATATGTCAAATGTTAAGGGCAAAATTAACATAGCCTTATTATAGTCAGCATTTTAGTAACTTAGAAAAAATATTTTAAGATTTTATTCAGCATACTCTAATGCATGCTCCACAAACAGAAGGAATGGAAATTATTTCATTTTTTCTGGACTGACAGTTTTAAATGCAGTTTTGCATTACAATTAAGTAACAGTTAAAATGGTCATATGATGCAAATTGTCAGAACACTTGACAATCTTCATAATATCTTATACAAGTATTTCTACAATAAATTGTTCCAAAGTATTGCTATTAAAAAAAAAAAAGAACTGTATACATATATATTTGCAATCCACAATAAGTTCTACTGAGAGCTCAATATATCAACGTTTCTTTTAAATAAATCTAAACATATTAAACCAAACCTCCACTGGCAAAGTGCAAAAAGCCACATACTGATCAACAGGGAGCAACTGATCCTCAATGAAGCATTAATGCATACAGGTGCATTGATGTTTACTGAACGAAACTCGGAGGTTTAAGTACATTAAAAATTACAACCTATATACAAAAAGGTTGCATGTTTAATCTTGATTCTAGTATTTTCTAACTGTGAAATGTATGATGTACCCACACACCATCATTTTCTTCCTATTTTTAGTTCACTTGCTAGAATGACATTCAAAAAAATTCATTAAAAATGGAGCACAGTTGCACATACAACCTCTGAAAGAGCTTTAGCCAGTGCCTTATTTCGCCCCCGTGCCAGCTCATGGGATGGCTCGTGGCTCGGCACTGTGTAGCAGACATGAAAGGATACAGCTCCAACCAGTCGGAATTCAGAGTAGTTATCACATTTAAAGCTGCTGAACCAATGGCAGTGTGAGTCCTTGTGGTAGGGGAACATGCCTGCAGAACAGCACCATGACCGTTACAAAGCCTGGACTTCAACAAAGCCTCCTCTTTGTCACACGCGCACCCTTAGAAGTGCTCCTTGGTGTGCCCAAATCTCCGTGCTTGTTCTCAGCCCCCTCATCCCACCCGTGCCAGGAGCCTGCAGGCAGGTGCTTGGGAAGGACCACCAAGGGCAGTGCCAAGCCTGAAGCAGGCTCAAGCCCACCAGCCCTGTTGGGTGCCAGGGCAACATGTTCCTCAGGGCCTCTAGTTGTAGATATTCTGCACTGTCTCTGTACAATCTGTTTCTTCACTGTACTGTACAGCCAGAAACATTAAACAGTCTAACCAAAAATTTTCTTACTGCAATGTAAAATCATTTATTTCTTCCTTTCTTCCTAGGTCAATAACAGATACAGTCTTTAGAAATGCTGGCATGAATCCCATAATACAAATACCATAAGCTTTACCTTCTTAGAATAGAAATCCATAAAACGTTTATGTTATACACACACATTAGCAGCAAAGGGGTTAGTTTCACATTTGCTGCCAAAAAATTTTATCAGAGAAGTTGAAAAAGTTACTCATGGGTCTAAATGACAAGCTAGATCCTACTGAAATCATGAGTATAGACAAGTTTGACTGCTATTTGCATCAGATATGGAACATTCTGTTTTAAAGAGTGACAGAACATAAAAACCTACATAATGAAAGCAGATAACAGCTTCAAGATGCCTAGGAAGTATTGCTCAGAGAAGCAAGACATACTCTAGATAAGTGTGCACTAACAGTGAAATTAACTTCAGCAATACTGAATTAAACTGGATGAAACATGATAACTGATTTTAATTTGTTGGGATTAAATGGGCCAACAGTTCATGATTGTTTCCACAGCCTGTACAAACCAAAGCACTGAGTAGTTCTAAGGACATCTTGCATGCAACAGCTCACTGCAATCTGTGTTTGAAGATATAGTTGGTGAAAAGTAATATTTAAATAAAAAAAAATCAAAGTCATTTTGATTAAAAAAAAGAACAAAAATCCAACTTGTTTCAGGGACATCTAGTTCTTATGATAAATTATAGGCAAAATCTGCATTCATGTTTTTCCTCCCTACTCTTCTGAACAATTTATCTTTTGAATTTTAGCTCAAAAAGGTGCTCATCACAAAAGGTTCAGACAGTTCTTTCACCAGAAGCAACAGAACAGTTGCATGTAAGGCAGAGTAAGGTTCACATACTAAAAGACAGCAGGGATGCAGGAACAAAATAGGTTTCAAATCCCACTTATTAATCGTCCACAGCAAGATGAACAAAGCATTGCAAAATGCATAGGAGGGCAGACAGCTGAGTTAATTATGAGTTTCTAAATTCCATGAGTTAAATCTGCAGGATTAGTTAACCTGCAAAGGGTAAGAACAGTGATGTTTTCCCTTCTAAGCTTCTGACATACATTAATTGCAACTTAAACATTAAAGACAGCAGAGGATACCATCCCTTTTGAAGGGACATCAATATTTCTGAACTCCTCCCAGATTTGGCTGACAGTCATAACAATGAAAGAATTTACACTTTAAAGCAAGGAAGCCTGCCAGAGATGGTGAAAAAATAAACTACTCTGAATGTTTCCAAACGCATCAGTTACCAAGCTCTGCTGACAACATTTTTACTAACAGAATTGTCAAAGTTACAGAACACTTTCTCCAGGATAAATTGTTTCCTATTAAGGCTGTTATCATGAATGTAATGTCTCCACACAGACTCCTTTTTACCACAAAAAGGGCTACAGGCAAATAATGATCTCAGCAGATTTGAGGACATATTTATGACTTAAAATTCTGTACCTTTAGAAGGAGTTCTATAAATAACAAAGGACCATGGATTTAAGGGATATGAACACTCCCAGGCAAAGGCAGACAAGCTCTCGCATTCTACCAAAGACTATCAGGTGTTATACTCAATTCCCTGGAAATCAATGTTTCTAATTTAAAAGCCAGTTTGGAAACAATTTAACCCATTAAATCAGCAGTAATGTATCCATGCCCAGCTTAGGAAAGCGGATTCATTTAACAAATATTAGAGTGGGGAATAAAACCCACCCAGACCCCTCTCTGTAGACAATAAAAACCAAGTAGATTGGACTGCCTGTTTATGACCGCTCATTCGTGTCTTACAATCTCCTATTTGCTCAAAAAAATCTTCTTTTTGTTTTCTTTTGGGCATGCAAATTTAATTATGGGCTCACAGGTCCTGGTAGCAGCAGAGGCAGGCTATTTCATTCAGGTTCACACCTGCCTACACTGTCTCTGCACTGACTGGACCTTTCTTTCCTGAGATTATCCCAGATCACAAAAGAATACTGGCCACACAAATACCACAAACAGAATATATGATGGCAAAGATTCAAGTAAGACATAACCTCTGCCCATCCTAGTCACAGAAATAGTGCTAGAACGTGCAGATATTCTCAGTGCTACCATCAGCACCAACAGAAACCATCAATACATGGGAGACTGAGGTCAGCAGTTTGCTAGAACTGAGCACAGTAACAGCATCCAATGCAGCTACTTACAAAACCCAGGAAAACTCCCCAAACCAGTAACATAAAGAAAACTGAGGGCAGCGTAAAAAGAGAAAATGCAGCATGAGAGGAAAGAGTCAGGGATGGTCGATGATAAACTAATACATTTGGCCTTATCTCCACTTGAATATTCGCTACAGCATTGCACTGTCTTAGGCTGAGATCATTTCCTTCATAGCAGCTAGTACAAGGCTATGTTTTGGATTGGTGCTGAAACCAGTGTTTATAACAAAAAAACTTTTTCATTATGGCTGGAGCAGTGTTTACATAGAGTCCAAACCAAGTTTCACGCTGTACTTAAGAACATTTACTACGACTCACCATAATCTGGGTGAAAAATCTGGCGAATCAACAGAAGAAACCATTCTTTTGTCAGGCCACCCATATCAAGACCAGCTTCTCCTACAAATGTGACTTTTAACTTCTTTTTCAGATCTGCCCTCTTCCTTGCTAGCTATTGCAAAACAGGTAGGGAAGAAGAAAAATGAGATTTAACATATTATCACTACCTCTAACCAGAGAGAACACATCTCTGTCGCTATTGCCCTTGCATTGCTTAAGCTATTAATTTGCAGAATGTTCTACTAACAGGTCAAAACTATATTAAAACAATGATTGAATTACAGAAGCAAGACAATTATGACTACTTGACATCATCAACTACTTTGCACATAGTGTCACTCTCCAGGCTTGAAAAGAAGTTGGGTGGTGTACAAACAGACTTAATGAAATACTACATACAATGAATTGAGTCTGTCTGGAATATTTTAGACCTATAAAATTTTTTACCTTTTACAGAAGACATTCTACCAGGAAGAAATGAGAAATTAAGAAAATAATTAGATATAATTTGGAAATATTTAGAAATAAGGAGGTAAGCTAAAACTTTCAATATTTGAACACCACTCAGTTCAGCATAAGATACCTGCCAGCAAGTATCAGCTGCTTTTTACAACTCTTTTTTAGACAATGGTAAAAGCTCTTTTCATTGCTTTGTCCTAGGAGACAGCATTTCATCCAGGGGTGCAAAAAACCTGCAAAGAATTAGATTACGGCCTTTCGTAATTAACAGTGATCTTTCAGATCAAGTCCCTATACAATTTTTCTTTAAATCATTAACTACTGGCCAGCTCCAGAGAAAGTTTTTAAATCAGTCAGGAAGATGCATGTGCCAAAATAATTTCCATGTTATTAACTGCTCAAGTAAATTTCTGTTGCACACATTTTACAACTACAGGTATGTTATTTGAAACAAGTTATTTATTAGAAGTGATCTTCCTTTCCAAATTATTTTTAAAAATCTGAAATACAAATAAGACATCTTCCCCCTCCACCTGCCACTGCCCATACTTTTCAGAATATGAATAATATAATACATTCTTATTCATCTCTGAAATGGGCAGAAGAAAACAATAAAAATAAATAGCAGAATATTTTGACTGTCAGAACTTTTGAAGCTGTTCTTGGTTATATTAGGGTGGTAAAAAAAAAATCTGTGATGCCTGAGAGAAAGCAGTATTATCACTTGTATTTCTTATGTCTTACGAGACAAGGCCAAAATAGACATTTTCTGACATGAGTAATCAGAATTTATTTGATCTTGCTTTCACTACTTGGACTTATTTTTCAATATGATCAGGCCATTCTCAATGCCAAGTAGGGAACTAGATTTCATTAAATAATGTTAATTATCAAGGTTCAGAGGATACTGAAGAATTGCCTACTTTAATGGACACATCTGTTTCATTTCTAAAAAGGAAAAATTACATTCAAGAATGTGAAGAATTTGTTAAAAGAGTTTAAGAAAAAAAAGCCCAAAATAATTCTTATAGGACAGAGAAGTTAGCAAAGGAAAAGAACAAAAATATTCTGAGAATTAGAACAGAACAAACTCATTAGGGATTAGTCACTTACTATTCATGCTCCTTTCATGGACTCAAGTCCTACATACCCTGCTAATTATGCACTGTATTTTTAAAACAAAAATTGCAAACACAAAAAAATACCACATGCAAGCATGTATATTCATTATGGGCTTATCCACAGAGCAGTATGAGCACAGAAAATTAATTTCAGAATGTCTAACACAATCTATTCTGCAGCACTGCAATTGTGACAGTAATTAAGTTCTTTTCATTTAGTATTATGCAGTTATAGTCCCAATCTCTTAGTGCAGAAAGATTTAAATACAAATTATCAAACTGAAATTTAAGTTCAACAGCTATTCTGCAGCAACACATCATTTACATTTTTTTGTTACCTCATCAAGTGAATCACTAACAAGGTGTGTCCTCCTCACTTTCACATTTAGGAATAACATATTCATGTCAGGTTTCTGTCGGCGAGAGACTTTATCCACAAGGCTTTGCTATTTGAATGAAAAAGAAACATCATACATGCAGTATCTTCATTTAAAAAACCCAAGTGCCACACTTATTAAATGTAAGAAGTTCTCAGTATCTTGCATTAAAGACATTTCCCTAACATCATATCTGCTTCAGTATCATCTAAGAGATGGAGAGCAATTTCTTTCCTACTGCAGATGCATTTTCCCTATATTTGAACTAACTTATCAGGAGGTTTAACAAGAAAGTGGCAATTGTGCAGTAACTTTTTCAGCCTTCCAAACTGTTGAAAATATAGATTCTGGAAATGGTTTGTGCTTTAATCAGCTATTCACAAAGTGTATCCAGCCAGACAAGAATGGATAGTTCTACTACATAGAACACTGAGGAAAAGTCTCTCCCCTAGCACCTGTAGAAAATTAACACTGAAGGAGGCAGACAATGCCTCTTTCAAAACAGAGGAGGCTGCCCAGAAGCAGTACCTCTTCCATGACTTGAAAGTATACAGCTGAATCTTGGTCTTCCATGACAACATATCTTCACAGGATAAAACAGGAAACAGTCTAAAATTCTCATAGAATTAATCTTCCTTACTTATCTTGTTAATCTAGCATGCTAGCACATGCTGGTTTCTCAAAAGAGGAAAAGAATAAGTAAATTACTATAACTTTCTCCACAACACTAGTATATATAAGCATCCTGAAACTAAGTACATAAAAATAAAAAAATAAAATAACTAAAAAATCCAGCATGGACATTTGTAGACTAGTCATAGTAAAATAGCTTAAGTTCTTTTTTGGGGTAGTCTGAAATACTAGAAGTTGTAATGACAGGTTGTGTGTAATACCAATCTAAAAAAACTTACTAAAATACCAAGGCACAAAACACAAACATTTATCACTGACTTACCCGTGCAATACTTATCATCTGTTGTTCAGAGTCCCTTTGAATAATAACTTTTTTTGCTGCTATAGAAATAATAAATGGGTATTGACAGAAAGAAAACCTAACAACAAGAGAAAAGAATATAAAATATTTCCTTTTTAGCATATAGTATATTGTTTTTAAGAATACAGGAGTGAATTATTACATTACCATTCAGTAACTACCTTCCCTCCACTGACAGTAATTTGCAAATAGCTGCTGGGGGTTTTTGTGTTGTATATATAGATACTCAATTCAGCAGAACAAACTGTAACTTGCATTTACTGCTAGAAACTGCAATAATGCTTATCCTAAATAAAGATCATTTTTAATTGTTTATTATTAACATCAAAAGACCTACTAAAAACAGTCATCATCTGCTTTAAATACCAAAATTTTAATTACTACATTGAATTAAAGCGAACAACAATATCTTCTTATTAAATAAAAGAAAAACATCTATCTCAGTGCAGCATTCTTAGGTTCAGAACTCATTTTCAAAGGAACTGGTTTTCCACAGGCCCTTCAGAATTATCCTGGGGTTACACGTGTTTAGGACTTCTGAAATACCAGATCACAGCCACATTCCACTGCAATCAGATAATAAAAATGATTTTGAAAAACTTCAGAATTCATCATGTAAAAGATTTTTTAATTACTGGTTATTTTGGTAAGATTTTTTGTTTATTTAGCTCATACATCACCTAGCAGAAGTTCACATAGAAATAACCAGAGTCCACCTGGTCTCTTGTAAATCTTAATCCAAAATATTTTACCAAAGTGTGTTGACTTAGTTAAAAAAAGTATGTATTTCAAAATATTCCACATGGAAGGTAGATGAGGACTTGCTCCTACTCGGTCTCTGTTGTCAGGTTGTTTTTTTTTTTTCGTTTGGTTTTAAGTGGAACAACAAGGAGTCAAAAGATGTAAAATTGAAAAAAAAAAGTCCTTGTAACAAATTAACAGAATTATTTATACTTTAAGAATAATGCAGCTAGTCTTCACTTCAGCTACTCCAACAATTATGTGTCAAGCAAACTTTGTTTTGACATAATTCCCAGTGACCCAGCTAACTGAAAAGAACTGGAGCAGGTGGAAATCTCACAGCCCTTTTATAAGATTGGTTGTGGGTGCCAAAACAGCCAGATGGTTCCAATGGAAAAAAAAAAATATCAAAAAATCATTTGAAGCTCAGCAGTATTCATATACCAGTGCTTTGACTGAGACTATGCAAAGCATACTGCACGTTTTGCTATCATGTATCATAGGATTTGGAGCAATTGTTTCATTTATTTATTTGGGTTTTGTGTGGTTCGTTTCATTTGTTTGGTTTTTTATCTTCCCAAGCAGAGTATCAGGTATCAGACAGAAGCCTAACCTGAAATAGCTGCTTTAGTGGAACAAATTATGGTCTCCAAGTTTTCCCCAACTGCTGCTAAAGGCAAGGAAAAGTGTACACACAATAAACAAAAAGCTACATTTAGAGGGCTGATGTCTTAAATTAGCTTACTGAAAAGTCTCAAGATATGGGGAAATTTTAATTGATCTTGTGATTCAAGCTGTAAAGACTGAGTGATACACAGTGATATGTTGAAAAATACAGCTAGGGAAAAAACCATTTTTATTAAGAAAACGTTAATAAGATTTTGAACTTCAGCAAAAAGATGAAATGTCTATTTCTCTGGATGATTCTAAATCATACTTCTGGGCTGCCTCTCACGAGGGGAGAAATACCTTCGCAAGCTTTGAGTCCAAAGATTTAACTTGTGTTTATTTTCAGGCAACAAAAATAGTACAATTGATTTCACTGGAACAAACATGATTGGAGCTACATATATGCATATAATTACATACATTTTCATCATTAAGTGGTAAGTATGCACACATTATCACTGTCTATGAATGTACTGGAGGCTAAAATACGTTTGTAGTAAGACACAATTAGAAGTCTATGCCCATAATTAATAAAGTTATTTTTTTATCATTTATATTTTAGATCTTTTCTCCAGTTTGCAAAGGCAGAATGAGATTTATTCCAGTCAATCTAACATCCATGCAGTAGGAAGTATAACAAGTAGTAGCTATGCTATGTTTGTCCAATAAAATACAGTATTTAATGTGGATATATATACACATAAATGGTATGTATACCATATACACACACACACTATATATATATATATATCCCCTATATTTAATATAGATATACATAGCATAGATACAGTGCTTTGAAATACTACTTAAAAAGAAACAACCAGCTATTCCTCTTACCTGTGAGAATTCCCATAGCATTGCCAGTTATGATATTCTTCCATAAGATCAATATGATCAAGAGTAGAATTATAGAAATCCGTATATGAAATAATAGGAGGACTGACCAGACTATTTGCAGCATCTACAAAGAAAACATAACAGTCCTTTAAAACAGTGTCTGGATTCAGCACACCCATTTCTCGGCATCATGGGCACCAGTGAAGCCAGAAACTTTAGGCTAAGTCTAAAATAATAGTAATAAACTAACACTAACAAACAAATAATTTAGCAACAGAACTTAGCTCAGTCTTAGCTACAGAATTACACTATAACATAACACATTATGACAGCATATTAATTGCTGTAGAAAATAGTAAATCCTTAGGTCAGCCCACTTATGACAAGGGAACCTCAGTTTGACTCAAGCTCCCTTACCGACATACACTAAATTGAGGTTTCACAGGTAAAGGACATTATGTTCTGCTGAAATCGATGAAAACACAGTTTGTTAAAAGAAAATGTTTAAGAAATCCACCTAATTTCAAATGTAGCTATGGCTAGAACATCTACAGGCTTTCCAGTTAAAAATTACCTGTTTGTGCTGGATGCCTTTTGCAAAAGGCATGGAAAGGGAGGGGCATAAAACATAGTATGCAGAGATATAATACATATTTCCTCAGGGAACTACTATACCATCTGGATTCACCTGTACATAAATTAAGTACTCGACTAAATGAAGAGAACTAATTCACATTTAAGCTATCTCACTGTGTAACATTCATATAACGTCAAAAAGCTAGTAAGTTTTCTCTATTTGCACTTCAACATAGTTTAATTTTGGTCAGTCAGACAAAGTAGTGTCTTCTGATTTACTAAGTAGTTCTTTTTCCAGAACTAAGGAACTGGCAATTCTTTCATAGATGACTAGAAAACACACATCTTGGTGTGCTTATGTGCCTAATTCTGGACAGGTAGGATTGTGCAGAATGCTTTTAAGTAAAAGTGTTGAGAGTGAAAGCATCTTAATTCCAATCTTAATTTTAATTTGGTGTCTTTATTTTCTCCTAGAAAGGAGAAAGTATATGCTCTAATCACCAAACTATTTGGCATGAGTTGAGGAGAAGGTTTGAATTTGCAGTGGTCAAATTTGCTGTGCTCTATGTTGAACTGAGCACAAATTTACTTTTTTTATGCTGTTGTTTTGGATTTAAGAAGCACATGCATTGCCTAAATTCCTTTAGATGCTAAATAGTTCTGTGGGGGTAGGCCAGTTACAGATGAAATTCTGGCAATTACAAATTTAAGACATTTCTTTTACAAATCTAAGGGAAACCTTAACCACTGGTTACTTCTGTGGATTTCTGTTTGAATGATCTTCAGTTTTTGTCACAGGAAAATTATGCATAGCAATTATCATCTACTGGAAAGCAACAGAAGACTTTGTTGCTTACTACCTTTATTGTAGTTTGTACTGTGCCACCATCATTGTCAGTCTCCCCCAGATGAGGAGCAGCATAAACTATCCTCTCTCTCTCTCTCTCTCTCTCTAAATATATTTCGACATCTATATATATATATATTCAAACATTATGTATACACACAAACATACATATATAAACATACATATGCATACAGAGTTCAAGAAAAATACCTACTAAATAAAGCCAGGACTTTTGTTGCTGATGGAATCCACCAGTTACATTTCACCATAGGTGGAAACTCTTCAGGTTTTGCAGGAAACAGACGTAAAGAAATGAATTGCAGTAACCTGTCCACCACCTGCTTGAACCTCCTCTGTGAAATCCTAAAATAGACATGCTGCACATGTGATCACTGCCTACACTAGACTTTATGCTATCAGATTTCAGTGTTATTTTTTCAAAAACATGCTTTTGTCCTATACATAAAAACACAATTTGAAATACAAAGTTTGAAGAAGCGTGCTTTTAAATATTGACACACGGTAATTCTCTTCAGTGTGCCCCTAACTATTGCTCTGTAAAAAAAAACCAAACAAAAAAGAGCAATAGAATCATTATCTCTTCTTGACTTTCAGTAAACAAAATGCCTTATCTATTTCACTCCATACTCTGAATACTGAGGAATTCTGATTTTTTTATTTTGAGATACTTGGTCCTATTGAATAAAGAGGAAAAGTACTTCAAGTGCTTGTGACAAGTGCACATTTTAAATTACATGTTGCACCACTTCCATAATAACAATACACGTGTAGGTATGTTAAAATATGCTTTTCTAAACAAGATCTCTCCTATTTTAATGGTTTCCATTTCTAATAGATGTTTTGATATGCCTATTGCATCCTTAACCAAGAGTGCAAACCTTATTTGTAAACACCAGTTCAAATGAAATCATATTTTACCAAATTTCCATCCTTGCAGAAAATAAAACCTTTTACTAACAGGTTCCCTAGGAGATAAGGGAATTGCAAATATGGCTGAACTTTTTTTTTTACCTCAAACTGAACTTTTTGCACAGTCAGTACAAGGAGAGCAATCTGCATACCAACTTGGAAGCTGCTCTTTGGGCAGTAACTCCCATATGACTTTATTAGTGAGGTGCTATTAGAGTTATTTCAATTAATTACAAATCTAATGCCCTAACCACACTCTCTCACCACCTCTATTACACTATGAAGCAAGGACTCTAATTCATTTGTAGTTTTCACACAATACAGTAACATTACAATATCTTTTGCAAATTATGCAAGATAAAACTTTATTTAAACAAAGATCATAAATATGTTTGTTTTAATAATACCATATAAACATGTAACTAAAAATTTACACACAAGTTATTTTGCATGTCTTATGGAAGAATAACTTAGGCAAGTTTTTTTCCAATTATGGCTTTTTTGCAGAAAGATATTAATTTTTATACATTACATACGTATTACATCTATAAATCAGTATCACTTAGTGGACTATGTCCATATGTACTTTGAAAACAACAAAAACAATCTCTTTAGTCAATTAAATTAACTTTCATATAATTTATAAAACAGTCAACATCAATGGAAATACAATAACAATTGTAATCCTAAAAATGGAATTTTTAATTTTTTTAAAAATTCTTTTTTTTTTTTTTTTACTTTTTAGACCAGTGCACTAGGAAATGATGGTCAGCTTCTGTTAAGGCTGCTATCTGTCTTAGCAAGTGAGCATAGATGACATAAGTAGAAGTGTTATTAAATTGAGGATTCTGAAAAAGATTAAAAAAATGTGTTAGGTTAATAAACTGCATAAAAGAAGAAAAGTCATTAGGATTTTTTCTTATGTTTGTTGTTGCCAATACAATTCAATTACACAGGAAAGGAATTCACAAAAATAGCTGTGACAGAGGTAAAACTATGGGAAAAATTGACTTGCAACTTCTAGCCCAATAAGAAATATATAATTGCTATATTGTAAAAGTATGATTTTTTTTTTTCAAAAGAAAG
Source organism: Manacus vitellinus (assembly GCF_001715985.3). Lineage (NCBI taxonomy): Eukaryota > Metazoa > Chordata > Aves > Passeriformes > Pipridae > Manacus > Manacus vitellinus. The sequence goes on along the minus strand of NW_021939122.1, from coordinate 8,001,998 downwards.
CCCATAGGTAGCCCAAAGGCAGTAACCAGTGTATTTTTCTGGATTATCCTTTACATTGTAGTACATAAATTACACTTCTCTGAGTGATGGGTTTTTCATCTCAGTAAAATGATTCTTGTAGCTTCTGTCTCTCTGCATGTCAGTCCCTCTTGTCTGAGTTCACACATTCCCACATTTCAGCAGGAGACAGCCCTTGTAATTCACAGCTAGTATACCACCCCGAAGCAGAAAACCATTGTCTCAAAAAATTAAATTACTATCTGATATTGTCAAATAACAGTAGAAACCACTCCTTGTGTGGAGAGGTGTTACCTACATTGGCAAAATTTAAAGGGGAAATCTGCTGCAAACGCAAATCACCTACAGTAACAAAGGTAATAGGTGAACTCAGACAAAAATCAGACAATGCAGCCAGTTAGATAAACTGAAGGAAGTCTGCTTAAAATGCAACACTGGAGAAAGTTACAGCAATATCAGAAAGTGTATATACTGAAACTTTCAGTTACAGCATACCAATAAAACAAATCTGGGAATAAGGATGAAATAAGAACAAATAACATGGTAAAACATTTGTTCTTGCAACCCACAAAATAACAGGAAACAATTACCTGTCTAACTGTTAGTTCATAGTTTTAGTCTATGCAACCTTTCCCCATCAACTATTTTCCATCAAGGTCCCACTCCCATCATGCATTCCCTACACTTCTTCCATAGATGTGAAGTATCTCAGCTATACAAATTATCTTGTTTGCATAGTATACTGGTTTATAGATTATAAATTAAGCAGACACATTTTTAAACAAAAAGACTATTTTTCTTACCTGTAAAAGTATACAGTATGCTCTAAGATCATCTTTTGTTCGTGGCCTATGAATGAATAAAATAACAAACAGAACCATATGTATGCACCATTTACACACATTAAGAGTCATAAAATCACGCACAATTTTATTTTGCTCGGTCAATAAGTACAGAATACCATATTTAAGAATCTTCACTGCTCTCAGTAATTGAAAAGGACATTTACAGATTCTGACAACTCCCTAAAGGCAGTAGGCTGTTTTATCATCTGTTTTTTGTAGCATAACACGAGAGAAGGCCAAAAAGTGGAGAACCTATTATTCTTCAATTCTGATCAGAGGCAATTCCATGCTATTGTCTACCTTGAGTCACACCACAGATGAGTTTATTTGCCCCATCTTTGATGTCTCCTGCAAGAATTCTCCATACACTTCTACCACTGCAGCCTCTGTATGTCTTGCCATTTATCAAGGCTTTCACATAACCAAAAGCACCCATGCAGCAACAGCACAGAAAAAGTAGCATAAAATGGAGAAAGGAATAGCCAAGACCTGCATCACAAGTGAGTCACAACAAGGCACTGTCTCTTGCTATATCTTTTTATGAATTAACTTTGCATTCTCACTTCTATTACTTCATGCTAAGAACTCATCATCATGTTGTCATCTCCCAGAAAAACTACTTTTGGGCTATCCCCTTCTCCATCCTGCACTGCTCTTCCTATGCTGCTGCCACACAAAAATGGTATTGTGAAGTAAACTTCAAATCAGGGAGTTACCCTAGTTGCTGTTGGGGGGTGGACAATAAGTTTTACCCTAAATAAATTCCTTAACTCATCTCCCAAATCAGATGTCCAAAGGAATGCCCTGGGAACAAGCAGCTGAGATTTGGTGAAGGAACGTGTGGCTGCGTCTAGATCTGCCTCCCAAAGGTTAAATGTCAGCTGACAGAATTCAAGATGTATGTCAGCAGATTTGCCATGCAAAAAGAATTAAGTTCTTATGCATCAAATAAGTTGCATGACAACATTTTCTTTCTTTGTCTAAAACGATGAAGACAAAACATCAGTTTTAAGTGTTGACACAGCACTAATGCAAACATTTGTTATAATTACCCTGTCCATTCCTGTAGCAGACCATTAATTATTCCTTTTAAGACTGACTTCTGAACATCTTGAGGCTATGGAAAAAGGAGAGGAAAAATCAAATCTGAAGTAACTATACATGTTCAAGACAAGATATTGTAACAAAAAATTAGTTTGTTTTGCTTGTGATTCAAGACAGTGAAGAAATCTTTTGTGTTATGATGCTGAGGTCCTAAGTATCTTCTTCACAGATTACTAGCTGAGGCCTGAGGTTGTACCAGTTGTGGCTTTCAACACTTAAACTAACTTAAAAACTGTAAATATAATGTCTAAATTACTTCTGCCTTTTGTTTACTAGGCACAGTATTTACTTTTTGCTATCCCCATCCTCACATTTTCTTTATTTCCCACCATGCAGTGTCCCACCACAAGTCATGTTATAACTTGAAAGTGGCCTTTAAGATCTACCACAATATAAACTGTGCTTTAGGAGGAAATTTTTCCTACTTGTCTTTTATTAGAGCAGCTTTCATGATTCTATGGCAAATTCTCATGGGATCGTTTTAAGTGTGTTTTGAGAGATTCTTCAGAAATCATGCATATCTGAGGAAAACTTTTAGTATAAATTGCTTCTTAGCATATTTCTTCACTGAAATAATTGTTACGTTTTAAAACATGAATTATTTTCTTCTACTTACAGTATTTAATAAGGCATCATAGACAACATCCACAAATTTTGCATCGATTCCAGAGTCCTCAATGGTATTAAATGGAGAACTGGTATCTTTCTGTAAGTTAGATAATACATGAAGCATTTTGGGTTTGAAATACTTCAAATATTTTATCTATCCTTGAAAAAGATAATTCTAACAGTTTAAGAAAACATATATAACTTTTTTCCTTATCAAAACAAAAGAATACAGGTTTCTGTAATTAATACGTGAAAAATGAAGCAAAACAACAGTACTCTGACACATTGGCAATATTCAGGTAATTCCATTACCTTGCCATTCTATTTTAAAAATGTAAGAGGGCTTCAAATAATGAATTACATCGAACTTTCATCTTTTATCTTTGTTGTGGATCCATCATCAGACAAAAGTAATGACCTTTTAAGAATTCAATATATTTTAAAGTAATTAAAAGTCACAGGTTATTTGTCTAGGTTCAGGCCCTATTGTCCATATGAAATACCATAAGCATAGTTTGCTCTATAACAGGTAGGAAATAATAATAATTTAGCATGAATTAAGAAACACAAATATAGCTATTTCTCAAGGAAAACCAAGCATGCCATCATAACACATGAACAGCTCTACTAGAGCCCATATCACACCCTTTTTTAGGGACAGAGAATTTCTGTTTCCAGATTTGCCTGGGTCTCCACATTAGCTGCATTAGTTTGGATGTTTTAAAACTGTAATTTGTGCAGAAAGTATCCACACAGTCATACTGGAATTTTAAAGCTCCACATAAACTTGAAATATAGTTGCTTAAACTGGAAACAATGAAGAAATACAATAACAGATTGTCTATCAAAGGCAAGCGAGATTGTGACAAAATGATCATAGTGGCCTTTGAGTTAAAGGCTTGTAAGCCTTTAACTGATATTTTTGTAAACATTTTGAAAATGCAAAGCACTGTAGTTACTAAATAGTATTATGATTTATTTTCTACCTTAAATGCAGCATTTATCTCCAGAAAAGAATCAAATGTTGTAGAATAAAAATAATGTACAGCTTTCCAATCTCCCGACGCCTTGGACTTTTCTATATCATCCCTAGAAAGAATACATTAAAATACTGGTAATATAAGGGTCTGATCTTTTCAGCCACTTAAGACTCTAGAATGCACTGAAACTAAGCTTTTCTCACCAAGCACACTTAGAAGACAGACAAGTATAATATCAGTATCTTTCTAACATCTTCCTTGTCATTTAAAGATCATGGTATTATAAGAGAACAAAAGCATAGTTTGTGTTTGATACACCTGAGCAATGTCTTTTATTCAAAATGTTAATTCACAATGTCACAGTTCAGTATGTTAAGACAAATAATTAGCAGAACAAAATTATGCTGAAGCTACACTAACACGAGATAAAATTTCTCAGACTAATTTATTTAAGTATAAAGGCTCCTAAACCAATTACATTCATTACCATTTCTGCAAAATTTTATTCCTCTTCAAATATTTCAAATAAAACTATCTTAGGCACATGACAAAGTGGTCACTGGGGACAGCCCACATGGCTTCACTACAGGCAAATTGTGCCTGACAAATGTGGTGGCCTTCTACAATGGGGTTACAGTGGTGGTGGATGATGGAAGTATGACTGATATCATCTACCTGGACTTGTTCAAGGCCTTCCCCTGGAAGCCCCTTCCTCTTGCTTTGCAGTAGACTGTCCAAGAAAGTCTCAGCATGGGGAAACCAAAACCCAGCTCAGTGTAGGGAGCAGCTGTCAGATCCAACAAAGAAGAACCTAGCCATTCCTGGTGGATGGCAGTCATGGGAGAGGGGCAATGGAAGGGTAGTAGGGGCTCACAGCAGAGGATTAAAAGGGACAGGACAAGGGGTAACAGTTTTAAAATGCAGGAGGGTCAATTTAGGTTAGGTATAAGAAGTAGTTTTTTACAATGAGGGCGGTGAAACACTTCCACAAGTTACCCAGAGAGGTGTTGGATGTCCCACCCCTGGAAACATTCAAAATCAGCTGGGAGAGGGCTCTGAGCAACCTGATTTAGTTGAAGATGTCCCTGCTTATTGCAAGGAGGTTGGACTAGGTGAACTTTAAAGGTCTCCTCCAATACAAACCTATATTATGTTGGACTCAATGATCCCAGGTCTTTTCCAACCTAGTTTATTCTGTGATTTTGATTCTATGATTTAACACTGTCCTGCATGATATCCTTGTCTCTAAACTGGACAGACATGGATTTGATGGGTGGACCACTTGGTGGATAAGGAATTGGCTGGATGGTTGCAGTCAAAGACCTGTGGTCAATGACTCAATGTTCAAGTGGAGACCAGAGAAAAGTGGCTCAGTTGTCAGTGACAAGTTCCTCGACTTTTCAAATTCTCCTTTACACCGCTTGCCTTTCCCACCAAAATACACACCGGACAATCAAAAAGCATTCCTTTTCTTCACTGAATGCACAAAATTTCAAACGTGGAAAAGAGAAATAATTGGTAGTATAAACAAAATACCTAAGACTGCAAGGGATTTTACAGCCTACAATAAGCGACACATATTTTTTTCCAAAACTAAACACCCATTGAACTTCTAACTCTGAAGTATATGTGTGGTGGTTTGAAGTTGGTTCCCTGCCAAGTCTCCAAACCTTACCAATATGTTTTGCCATTTTCTGCATGGAACAACACTTCAAGGTAAAAAAAAAATTTTGATAATTTTCACAGCTACAGAGTTATTGATTCCACCATCACAACCAAACTCTTGTCAGTCTTACTCAACTGCTTCCTCATTTGACACTGACAAAATCAAATGTATGAACTAGGTCAAAATGAAAAAAAAGTCCAAAGAAAGAAAGAAAGCACACTTTTAAGAACACCAGTATAACTTACTGAAAATCTTTCACAGTTTTGGTTCGAATGGGAAGGGAAGGTTCAGGAGGAAATGGTGCTTTCGGTTCTTGGGGTAACGTATCTATGGACATGCGCTGCTTTTGCCGTACGTCGAGGCAAATAGGTGGTAGGTCTCTCACTAAAAAAAGGTAAAGAAGAATAAACACAACGCAATCATATCCATAAATATTTAGTTAGTAAAATGCAGATGTATAGGAACTAGGAAAAAAAAGAAAACACAGTGTTTGATCTTACATCTTTAAACAAGGATTTTTCTTACCATTTGCACCTCCCAGACATGATGGAAACTTTGACTAATTGAAAGAAATAGCAGTGTTGCCCCCTATTGTATTTACAATATAGATTTTAAATACTGTAATATACAAACTGCAACAATGGTGTTTCCTACAGCTATGAAAAATCTCAAGCACAACCACACCAAAGTCCAGCTGTCATACAAGGACAAGACTTCAGTCCATTTTTCTACACCGTGACATATAATTTTATCTAGAGCTGACTGCAGATCATCTACTGCCTCCTTAAAGAACTCCTCCAATAAATTAAATGGGAAAGGCAAACTTTTTTGTCTTACAGAGAATTTGTGAAACAATAGCATCTTTAAAAATTTCCTCAAAAAATTTGGCTGCCATTCTAGCACTAGCAGTGCTTTACCAAGGTCTTTCTATTTTACTCCTTACTTTCTATTTGATCTGAGAACATAGTATCGAGTTAGTGAGGCAAGATTAGGTAACAGTGCAGCTGCTGTTAGAGGAGAAATCGGGCTGCTTGTACGTCAGACACAATCAGTTCCAAAACACACCTACCATGGGCCAAAGCTGACTGAGCCCATCATTGACACTGGTAGCATCCCTATGATAATATATTTAAGAAAGGGTAAAAAACACTGCACAGCAGCTGAGAGAGGAGGGATTAAAAACAAACAACCAACTCCCCTTCAGACACACAGATGAGCGGAAAAGGAGGAGGAGGAGATGCTCCAGGGTCTGGAGCAGAGATTCCCCTGCAGCCAGTGAAGACCACAGCGAAGCAGGTTATCCCTCTGCAGCACCACTGGGGAGCAGAGATCCCCCTGCAGCCTATGGAGAGCCCATGCCTGAGCAGCTGCTGGCAGGAATTCTGGCCCATTGGGGACCCACACTGGAACACGCCATTCCTAACGGACTGTACCCTGTGGAAAGGGCCCACATTTGAGTAGTTCTTCAAGAACTGCAACTCATGGAAAGGACTCATGTTGGAGAAGTCTGTGAAAGACTGTATCCCATGGGAGAGTCCCCATGCTGGAGCAGGGGAGCAGAGTGAGGAGGAAAGGGTAGCAGAGTTCAAGTTATGAGCTGACTGCAATTCCCATTCCTCACTCCTCTGTGCCACTTGGAGGAAAGAAGGCAGTAGAGTGGGGAAAAAAGGAGGGAAGTTGAGACTGGGAACAAGGAGGCATGGGTGGTCAGGGCAGGGGAAGGTGTTTTGGGTTTGTTTTGTTTAACTGACAGTAAATTAATATCCTCAAATCTGCTCTGCTTATGACAGTAATTGGAGAGTGGATTCCCTGTCTTTATCTCAACCCATGAGCTTTTTTATCTTATTTTCTCCCCATGTCCTGTTGAGGAGGGGGAGCAGCAGCTCAGAGTGCGTCTGGTAGCCAGTTAAGGTAAACCCATCCAAAACATGAAAAAAAATTTCCAGGGCATTTCCAACACTCATTTTATGACAAATATCCTCAAAGTGCTTTTTTAATCTGATTTATACTGTACATTTTAAAAAGCATTTATATGAATTGTGACATATGTTTGGGATAAAAGACACTACATAAAATAAAACTGTCCTCAAAAGTCAAACATATTTAACAAAAATCCTCTATGAAGGATCTTTATGTCTAAGAGCTCCCTAAGCCTTTTCCAAGAGGTGTTTTTTTTAAAAATTAACTACACATCAAAGTAGTATCACTACTCTGCTCCCTACTCATTTATCACAGCAGGGAAACAGATGCTAACAAAATCCCCATATCCCAAAAGCAGATTCTTTTCACTCATGCTAATGACAGAGAAACTGTCATTGTGACTTAGCTCAGTCACCATTCATGGGATAACAGATCAGAACTGCCCTCAATCCCCTGACTATGGCATCAACTACAGATATGGATATTCACAGCTGGAATTTAAAGCTATTTGAAGAGAAAAGTAGTAATTAAAAAAAAACCACGTGGACAAACATACTAAAGTAATTCAAGCCAAGCTGCCAAACAATCCCACCACGCAAGTGCTCTGCTATTGTGCATCATTTCCTGAAGGCAGGATGGACTGACTTCAAAGAAACTAAGACTTTGTCTTATTTTTATATTCTGAGAATAACAAGCCATTTTCAGTTGTCTCATTCTATCTTCTCAATTTTAAATGGATTTTAAAATTGAGTTATAACCTACTGATTTATAACCAGCTGAATACACTGAAATGAGGAAAATATTCTTTTCACATCTGCTGACAGAAACTGTTTCTCATTTCAGCAAACTGAGGCTGCAGGTGCTAAGCTGCACCCTGCCATCCATGCAGTTTTCTTTGAAATACATGCAGTTTAATTTTGATATGCTAAAATTGATTTTTAATAATATGTTTAACAAATAGGGTTAACTTCAATATGTTTTGTCATCATTCGAGTTGATTTGTAAATAGATTTATTTGCTCATTTGCCAGTCAAGAGTACTAATTAAGATCTGTCATGAGTGTCATCCAGGAGAAACTTGAAACTTTACTTATTTAGTTGATAAGCAGTAATAACACAATATTATGAGAAAAAACAATCATTCTGGCTTCTTGCCCAGTTATGTCAAGTAAAAAGATTCAGCAATGCATGGCTGGTTAAGGAATGATCAAAAACTCTGGGGAAGAAAATCTCATTGATACAAAGCAGAATTGAGTAGCACAGGGAAGCTCAGAGTAAATGAATTTAGAACAGCAGTTAATTTCATGGTGATCAACACAGCTGCTGGCAGATAAAAATTTTCAAGATAGTTAAAGCAAACAAAACTTACTTGTATTTGTAACATTAGAAAAGAACTATATCAATATATTTAATATATAAATTTTATACCAGACCATTGTTATATTAGAAGACCTGTTACATGGGGCAGCTATGTAGCAAACAAACATCTCCCTGGCCTTCATGTTGTATTTACCAGTGTTACCTCTTCCATACTTTTGTTTTCAGTGAAATTAACATCCTTTAACTGTATATATATATATATATCTACACGTGCTCAGAGAGAGAGCACATGTATAGATATAAATATAGAGATATATATATTTATAAACAAACACATGCCAAAACACCAACTAAGCATTATTCCTGATTGCCAGAGAAAAAGCAGTATTTTTAACTGAGACATCTGTTTCAATTGTTACTTATTCTATACAATACTGACTCAAAATAGTCACCTTGCACTGTTGCTAAAAATAATCTGGTTTTATACAGGCAAGTTACTCTGATCCTGAAACTACCAAAATATCTGCTCAATTTTACACACTGAGCTCTATTTCAAGAATATATCCTTGACTATAATAAATACTGCCATGTATTAGTGGGGTGAAAATTAACAACTAAGTACTTATGAGGCAATAATTACAACTGGGACAGTATTATGTGCAGCAAAACTGAGGGCACTTCAACAGAAAGGTGTTTACAGTTCACCATTTTTGCCAGGTACAAAAAAAAAAAAAAAAGGCAGGAGGGCAGGAGAGGAGCATATTTCTTCTGTTTAGTGAAATGAATTCTGCAAGAGGGTACTGCATTTTTCACATTGCTTGACCCAATATTAATTTTACTTTGTCCTAAATTTTATTAAGCATCAGGCTTTCATACTGTAACCTAAGATTGTACTAAGTAACTATTCAGACAGAAGCTGGACGGGAAACAATTAAGGCTTGGAGCCTGAATGAACTGCATGCATGTTTCTGGTATAGAGGCTAGCAGCTGAGTAGTTAATATTGATAGGAGGTCACTTTTAGTTTCTGAGGAAAATAATGTTATCCAAGAAAGGCAAAATATTTTATTTCTCTGAGGACTTTTAGATTGCAACAATAGTGCAATTGCTTCTATGCAATTCACATATGAAGAGTTCTTTAAAATACAGAGGTGAGAGCAATGGCCACCTGAAGGTCATCTTCCAGCTTTGTTACACCACTTTGTAAGAATCAGCAGAGCTCTGACCTGCTTTGCAGCATCTTCTTTTTGCCTTAGCCCACATATTGCCCTCAAGAACACCACTTTGACCTTAACTCTGGTATGTTATGCAGCAGTGGGAGAATTCTTTACTGGCCATCTCCAGCCACTGTGGTTTCCTCTGTGTAGTACAAAGTGACTTGAGCAAAGCACAGAATCCTGTCTGATACATCATTCAAACAATACTGCCTTTTGTGTTTCAGTGATTGCCCTTGTTTTGGAAGTAGAAAGCACGTCTTTATCCCATAACAAAAATTGATTTTAAAAAAAAAGAAAAAAAAACTTGCACTGACTTCTCATTTTTCAGTATAGCTAGAACAAAGATTCCTTTAGTAAGGGTCCAGTGCTGCAAGTTATGAGCCATCTCTTAAAGCAGTTTCTTTTTTTCTAGCCTCAAATTCATTGAGTGCTACAATGACTTAGCCAACCACAACACAATAAAGCTGAAAAGGACTTGCTCAGAGACAAAATCAATACAAACCTGACAAATATTTGTACAGACTCTTCATAAAAGTCCCAAAATACAGAAATTCCATATCCTAGCCCAAAAACCTAATAAAAATTCCAGGTCTAACCACAACATCATCTCATCTAGGCTTTATGATTCTAGCCTACCAAACTGAATATAGAGCTCCACTTTATCCTTTCATCAGTTATTGTTTTACCTCATCATACCAAAACAACCTTCCTTCTTGCCTTTAAAGCTCTTTAGAACTTATCAGTCTTTGCCTGTGCATTTTATTTTGTGTCAGCACTGGCCTTCATCTTCACTGAAAAACACCATCTCTCAGCAACTGTCTCCCTTAAAAGCCTTATGATTGCCTCATCCCTGACATCCTTCAGATGGCAACTGAAAAACGTTCTCCAAAATTCTGACACAATTTCTAGAGACACTGCCTGATTGTAGTTAGACAAAGAGTCTCTGCAGATAGACTACTGAATTGGTAACTTTCTTTAACTTCAGATGATTATTTCATCCTCCAGGTCTATTTGTTTTTCTCTTCTCCAACTTGTCTCTATGACACAACCTCTACTGAGGATGGACTATCATATATATCACTGCCTGCCTGTACAATGTACAACACAGCATAATTTAATGAAAACTAGATTTCTAGTTTCTGCCAATACAAATATTGGCAGAAAACTGAGCACCTTCTTACCTTGGTAACCAAGTAACACAGGGCTTTTATTCTCTTACCGGTTTTGATGTTGGGTATAACAAGTTGTGTAGGTGAATTTCTGTTTCCGATGCCTTCTTTCTTTTGGTTGATAGTTGTGATGAAATTGCTGAAAGTGGAAAACTGATTTTTGGCTCCTCCCTCCAACCCCTGTAATTAAGATGACAATATGCTATAAAGGGCTAATACATTACTGCAAGAGTAATCTTACTAGTGAGGTATTACACATAATTCTCTTAAATACCTTTTATCTTGAAATCAGAGAGGTAAAAACTAAATGAGACATAAGCAATGATTCTGCAATTTTGTTTCAAATTAAATCAGGAGATACACCATAAAATTCCTTTTCATTACATTAAAAACCCTCAAGTATTAATTTGCAGGATGTGAAGATATCCTTGGACTACTGTGAGGAAAACACAATACAATTAGAATGCTGACAATATTCAGACTGTCTGTATCCAAATGTCTAACTCCTCTTATATTCCTCCCTACATCCAACTCAGTTTAAACAGATGAAAGTGTCACATACTCCTTTTTCCAAATAACCCTAATATACTGAAGTATTCTTGAAAAATTTCCCAAGACTTGAAATGCAGAGCCAAAAATTCTAACTTGCTAATAAAACTTAAATACTGACTACCTGGGTAAAACTCCCAAATGATTCCAATTGCCAGCATCTGCTGCTAGGTAAAAAAGGCTAACCAACAAACATTTGTTACCACAAATGCTAAAAGGAGCGCTAAAAGGAACTCTACTTGAGTACCACAAGTCTCTGCTAAGAAGTGTTGTGTACTAATGTGTTTTAACAATGAACAGAAGTGAAATCACACAACAGACTTCAGAAAGACTGCGCCAGTTAGTCTGTTTTACACTCGGTGCTATTAGATATAGTTATTTACTCTTGAATTTGCAAAGTATGGATGTGTTAAGGGGTTTGCCTAAGATGATAGAAGTCGCATGATGAAGATTTTAATTTTCATATCAGCTCCAAGTCATCAGTTGATATCAGGAAAAGGTAGGTCAACTTAAAAAAAGATACACACTCTTCCTGCACATCATGATTTTCAGCCTCACCGAACCTAAAGACTCATTTGTTTGATATCTGGCATCTCTGCTCTCAGCTGGAAAAAATGTTTCCATAAAAATCAAAACTTTAATTCCCATAATGAGAATAAAAACCCTAGAAATAATTAGCATCCTATCAAAATTTTTAAGCCAGTACATTTCCCTTTCCGCTTAAGAGAAATAAATTTGAACTACAACATGTAGCCAGAGTTCTGAGGAAAGAACTTCACTTCCACCACAACATCCTGAAATACCACCAGGAGGGTAATAACAGCCCATAAACCTACCACACCACAGTGTGCACAACCCGGAACACTGCCAGGAATTTTAAATAACTGTGGCACAAACAGCTATTTTTCCATGGCTTATAACTCAGTACATAACCAACTTGAACAATCAGCAGGACATCTAGCTTCAAAAATTCCAAGTCTCAATTTCTAGTTCCAAATTCCTTGTACGAAACAAACATTCAAAAATAAAATGTAACTACCACAGTAATTTTCGCATTAACTTTTTCTTTTGTTCTACAATCTTTGAAATATCAAAAAGACGCTTCTTAAAAAATCACCTGGCACGTGACTGGAGAAAAACAGACCCTGAACAAAGATCATTGACTGAAAAAGAACTTTTAAACAAATCCAGATCTGAGGTCAATCTGCTCTGTCACAAAATGTATGTTCCAGGCAGAAAACCTCTGAAGCTCAGACTAGCCAAATTATGATGAATAGGGAATAGATAGCACAGATAATTGAGAAAATGAGATTTATGAAATAAATTATTGTGACACCCTTTTTGACCGACTTAGCTTTCTAGGTTTTACTCCAGCAATGCCACTAAAATACTACAGGTGAATAGTTATTTTAAAACTTTCTTCTTAATGCCACCTCCCTCAGAAGTGATTATAAAGAACAAAAATTGCACATGCTGTAACTCCATCATCCTGCTTCAAGTGCAGTTCTAACAAAGACAAACATATGGACAAACAAATGGACAAAAGCTTCATTGGAAGGTTCTGGAGGAATACTGGGAAACTTCATGCTCATTAATGAGGAACTCTGACAACTCCTGGGGTGTAATCTAGGACAAGAGCACAGCACCATGTCATACTTACAAAATTTTGTAGGAGGTCACTGAGCTTCTGAGCCTACACACATACTGCCATCAGAAAACTGAACATGCAATCCCCTCCCCCCTCCCCACCATAAGGATTGAGTATGATTAGAGGGAGTAAGTGGATCAAAGTTATCTTTAGTCCTGTTTTAAGAGCATATTAATAATCCACAACTCTGTTGGCTTCTTAGTGGAAGTTTTCCCTTCGTAAGACTGAAGAGGTACTAGCATTATATTTTACAAATCTATGATTTTCATTATTGAAGTGAAATTAAATGGTGAAAACAAGTCAAACTGTTTGTGAAGAGCACATACAGACCGCCCTCTGGGAAGAGGCAAAAGATCATCTAGAGGAGTTTCTTGAAAATCCTATGTTAGCCCTAACATTGCTTATTTAAAAGCCATATGTATGTGGCAAGCAAAGACTAGTGAAAACTAAAAGATTTTCTTCCCTGTGCAAGAAGACACGGAGGACACTCATTACCAAAAGGCAACTGACAATGCAACAGCCTACACAAGAAGCAGGATTTCCCCTTCCATTCATAGCTTGAAAGGTGTAACTCTGGACTGGTTTTGCTCCAAGAAATCTCTGTTTGTTCCTGCTTACTAGGGAGCAAGTTATTTACCTTCCCACGAGTTTCTTTTCAGAATCTGAATACTGACATCCAAACCATCACCCCTTGTGCATTATTTCTAATCACCATTTGGACCATAAGAAAAGCCTGAACTCCTTGCAGGATTAAGTTAATTTATTCATGGACTAATTTAATCTCCACAATGTTCCTTAGAAATAAAAGAAAGAAATCAAACAAGCATTAAGCAATTCATTTTCAGCTATTCCATTAGAATTTTTAATTCAAGAATTTGTATTAAAATCATGCTATGTAAGATGAATGTCACAACATACTTCACTAACCCCTGGAATTAGATGCGTCAGCTGGTCACAACTGGGGCTTAGCAGATCAAGGGTCCAATACCCTCTTTACAGCAACTCAAAGATCTTGCAAAAGCATACCAACATTCCCTGTTTGGTGTATTTCAATCAAAACTGGCATTCTGCTACAGAGAAACCCAGGGCTATGGAATTGTCTCTGACAGCTCTCCACAAAACTCTCTCCCTCTTTGTAACATACTATTGAACCCCATATACAGCTCTTTGTAAATTCAAGCCCTGCCCTGCATTTGACAAGCAGTGACATCCAGCCAGATCTGAGCTCCTCTGCAGCAGGTCAACGTAGAGAACTTGTGCCTGTGGGCAGCGGTTCAGAGGTACATGAAGGACGTTCACTACAAGAAGTTCTTCTGATTCTTTAAGGCAGTTGGGATTCTCCACGGCTGTCCAGGTGCACACATTTTTCATTAGCTGAGCTGAGCCTGACACATTTTACGCCATCACTTGTATCTTTATTCTAAAGGACTGGTATTTGCCATACAAAGTCTGGAGGTTTTCAAAGGTAAAAATAACTCCTGGGCACTTGTCCATTACAGACTTGTCCCACCACACTGGTATTTGAATCACAAGAACAAACACATTCTGACAAATTTGCAAAGCTGAAAGTCTTTCAGAAGATTGGAACATTTAGACAAAACAAAAAATTGGCAGAATTGCTCCAAGGAGTTTGTAGTTTGCATATGATTACTTAGTTCAACATTACAACTATTTCCTGACATTCCTAAATATTATATGCTCAATCTTTTAACATTCAATTATGTAAAATGCTAATTTCTAGTAAGTCAGATACTTATCAAAACTGTTGAACTAAAATCTCATAAGTGTATTACTTAACTACAGGATTAGTAATGTTTTTGCTCTGCTGTTGGACTGAAGTAACTTGTCCCAAGTTTTAACACCAAGCTACGTAAGATATTCAACTCATGCCAGGAAAATTTTCTGCTGACCATACAACGTTACAAAACATAAAGAAAACGACAACTTCATTTCAATTAAAAATCTCAAAGGAGGCTTCTGAAATGAAATTTTTCTGGCAAATACCCTTCTCCCAGTTTTTTACCCGCGCTAACTCATTCATGATTTCATCAAAGCGTTCGGTTCTGTCATCGTTGCTTCAACACAAAGTAAAAACCGGAAGACTTCTTAAGAAAAAGTTAAAAATACAGAACTATTTATCATCTAACTCTCTTGCCATTAAGTGTATTGTGCTCAAACCCTCCACCCCCGAGAACCCTTAATGAACACTCACCAGTGCTGCAAACCCTCAGTCATGACTAACCCCCCGGAGCAGACCGTTGTAAAATGTTAAAGAACTATAAGCGGATGGAGAATTTATAGCTTCATTATGTCACTGCTTACAGATGCACTTGTTATTTTTAAGAAACTTGAATGAAAGCCTCTCAACGGAAAAGAACATGAAAGAAAACGAACATGATGCTCCCTCCCTTCCCTCTCCCTTCCCAAATAAAGCAGCAAACACAGCAAACGAACACGGAGCGGCACAGCCGGTCCTGGTCCCCGGTCCGGTCCCGGGGGCGGCTGCCCGGGCGCTGACGGGACCTACCCCGGCAGCCGCGGTGGACGCCGACGGGATGGGCGGCAATTTCTCTCGCTCCTTTTCCTTCTCCCCTTCTTCCTCTCCTTCCTCCTCCTCGCCGCCCTCCTCGGCTGACGGGGGCGCGGTGCTGCCCTGGCTCAGCTCCGCGCCCGGCGGGAGCCCCTTGCCGGGGCCGGGGGGCAGCTCTGCGGCGGCCGTGGCCGCTGGCGGGCTCTGCAGCGACATGGTCCCGATCCCGGCCGCCCCTCAGCTGCCGCCGGCACCGAAACTCCGCGCCCTCCTCTGCTCCTCCGAGGAGCCCCCGCGGGCACCCTCAGCGCCGCCGCGGCACTGCAGCAGCCGAGCTGCTCCCGAGCGCCCAGACACCCCCGCACGGCGGGGCGGAGCGGAGCGCAGGCCGGCCGCCCCCCGCCGCGGCCCCGCCGAGGAGGGGGAGCGCGGAACGCGGCGCAGCTGAGGCGGCGGCGCCGGACCCACCCGCCGGGCGTTCCCCTCGGCGGCCGCGCCACCTACAGCCCGCGGGCGGGAAGAGGGGCCGCCGCCGCCGCCATGTTGTTTATAGGCGGCTCATGGAAACGCGCCTTGGTGACCGGGGCGCGGCGCGGGGGCAGCGGAGGACACGGCGACGGAAAACTCGCGGCGCAGGAACCGGCGCGGTGCCGGCCGGGCAGCCGGGCTGGGGCCGGGGCTGTCCCTGCGCAGTCGCTCTGGAGAGCGCTGCCGGGGTGTGGGGCCACGAGTAAACACACAAATAATAAATATAAACATAAATAGAAATAGAAATATAAACATAAATATAAGTATAAATATAAATATAAATCTGGCGTGAAAGGCCCTCGGCGCGGGTACCGTGAAGGCACGCCCGCTCCTCCTTCACCCCGGGCTGTGCTGCCAGTGGCACCTCTCACACCGTCCTGTCACCTCTTGGCACCTTCCTCGCGGCTTCATGTCATGCTCACATGAGGAAAATACAGAAATCATAGAATCGTTAAGGTTGAAAAAGCCCTTCAAGATCATCAAGTCCAACTTCGACCAAATACCACTGTGCCCACTACACCATATCATGAGGCTGAAACCTTATTGTGAAGGACTAAACCATATTGTGAAGGGTGGATGTGTAATGAATGTATGAGATGAAGTGTTGAACTGAAGTCTTTGTCCTGTCTCTGTTCAGTGGCAAAGCCAGAGCAGTGCCAGGGGTGTGCAATTGGCAGGTCTTGGCCCTTTGTTTGGGCAGGTCTGGGCAGCCTGAGGCAATACCCGCTGCTGGAGCCTCTGTGCGGCTCCCTGGGCATGCTGAAGCTTTGCTATAATTATATGAAGAAAAATTGTCTTGAGAAGAGGTGCTATGTTGAACTGGTTGCAATATAGACCAAATGTAAACAGCATTTGGCTGTAGGGTACTGAACTGCCCCTTGGCTTGGTATGTGCAGGTACAGGAGCTCTGCTGCGTGTGAGGGGACCATGTCGTGTACCCTAAACTACATCGAATTTAAGTCCTTCAAACCATTAGCTGCCAGATGGAACAAGTTTCTTTCAGATCACTCTAATCTTGTGTCTGAAGAAGAGTTTCCTTCTCAGCTTCAGGAACAGAGTGTGAATAGCACTACAGACCACTTGAAACAAATCTTCAAAATAGTTTTTCAGATGGAGGTAAACGTGATGGTTTTTCTGAGCATTGGCTTTACACAAGTAGCTCCTGCAGGAGCTGTGGGAAAGATCTCTGTAAGCGGCATAAAAGCAAAGGCACAATAGGGACTGCAGTGTTAATCTAACGCACTGAAAAATGCTTTTCCTTTCTGAATGAACTGGCAGACCTGGAGGTTTTTGGGTTTCCTTAAGAAATGGCTTTGTCTCCTTACCAAATTAAATATGAGATCTGGTTTTCCAAGAAGTTCACTGTCCTCACTGTGCTTACTTCCCAGTGGCTCTCAGCAGTTTGCGTGAATAAGCGACCTGCTGCACTTAAACAAAGCTCCCCAAACACTCACTTATCTTTTTCCTTTCCATGCCAAGAAATAACATAATGATAGTAATTGCAGCAACTTCAGTACAAGCAGCTTTACACCCAGTGGCAGTCCCTAACTAGAAATAATTGGCACAGCTGTTTTGTGGAGCTGTGCCGGCTTGAAACATGGAAAGATCTGCTCCCTCGAACCTGCAGAGAGAGATGAAACAAAGAGAAAATGAAACGTAGGAAGGCAAGTATAGGAAAAAACTCATAATTTTTTTCAGTTCCAATGAGCTATAAAGGCCTGATTTTTGACAGCTTCAAAAACACTGAAATAGCCTTCTACCAAAATTATCTCTCAAAAAGCTAATGCAACATCAAAGACGTAAATTTTACTGTCCACGCTCTCCTGTGCTATTTGAAGCTGAAGCACTCTATTGAACTAAACTAATTAAAGTGAATATTTTGACTCATGACAATTATGAAAATAGGCACAAAAGTACTGTTAAAAATTTCTTCCTATTTTTGTTATAGAGTAAAGGGACCACATACTGAAGGAGAAGCAAACACATTTTCCTACCTCTAACGAATGTAGCATACATCTGGTGCTCAGGGTTTGAAACTAAAAGTGATGATCTCGGAGGTCCTTTCCAACCTGGCTGATTCTATGATTCTATGATAACTCATACATCTACAAAACAGTCAAAGATGTAACCACAGAAGTGAAGGACATGTCTAAACTGGCTTTCAGTTTGATAGCATGGATGGATGCTAGCTGGGAGCAGCAGTGCTGCATGTAATGAGGCAATGAATGTAGACCCTGCAGTCATTTGTTGCCAAAGTGATGAACTGGGGTAGTGGGCAATGGAGCAGTCAGAAAACAGGATAAAGACAGTCTGTCTTCTAAAACACAAGATTCGTAGGATATACAGCATACACAATTTTCAAAACTAAAAGGAAGTATGCAACTGCCATTCCACAAACTTTATGAATTTGTTGGCCAGATGGCCTGGGAGTCTTGACAGAGGGCCATGCACACTCAGTGCCTGTATTTTGAAGGACCCTTTCCTTAATTTTTTAAATCTCTTCTAAGCTGCTTAGAAATCTTAAATCACATGGTGCCAGCTACCTCACAGTATTTTTTGGTGATAGGAGGAAAGGTGAAGTTCAGCTGAAAACTGTTGCTCATGCCAAGCACATGCTGCTTGGGCCTACATATCCCCCTGGTTCCTGGCTGAGTTCGCGGTCCCACTAGACCCCATACTGGCATGCCATGCTGCTGGCTCGGATAAACATATGTACACTGCAGTAACAGCCCTGAATGATTAGGTGGGAGACACAGGCAGGATGTGACCCTGAACAGATTTTCTTCTACATATGGAAAGAACAGTCCTGCCTTAGCAGGGTGTTGATCCTTTCAACCAGAATAAGACCTCCTTGACAACTTATTTTAAAACAGTTCAAAAATATGTTTCTTCTATCCAAAGAGTTTGAGTTTTCAGGAAGGGGAAAAAGTCACCGACACATCTCTGTGCAATGACGTGGCCAGGCACAGACCGCCACAGGAATGACAGATGGAACCAAACTAAATGCTAACATTTGTTCACAAATGATTAGTAAATGCTTACAAGTAATAGACGCACTCACAGAGAGTGGCATTTGGGAGTGATACACAAAGGTAAAAAATAAAAAGGGCTAAATTCCCTGGCTAGTATCTTCATGACAAATGAGAGTATCTCACATGTTTCTCTGCAGTCAGAAGTCAAATTCAGTCATAGCCAAAATTACCTCTGGTTTAATTCAGTAACATTAGGGGTAAGTTTGGCCCATAATTGGACTTTCCCTGATCTTCCAATGGTTTATTAGTGTTTGCAATCAAATGATGTCAAACATCTCTGGTGCAAACTGGTATTTTAGGAACTGAAGTGACCTGTGTCCTTTAGAAAAGGTAGGCTGAATTTTGCCATTCAGTTGGCGATATACTCGCATCACACATCTGTACTGTGTCTCTCTCTTTTACTGAGTAGTCCTGTTTCTTTCTCTTCACACCTTTTGAAGATCTTGTACACTTCCCAGTAAAAAATATTTGGATGATTAAACAGATGTGTGCTTTGTAAGATAGACCTTGAGTGGGCACAAGGGGAAGCAGAAGAGGAAGCAAAGGCTGGAGACAACCCATTTCCTCTCTATGGGAGTAGGCGAGAAAGAAATGGCTGGGAGTTTTCCAACACAACAGGTTTTCAGCAAAACATTTCGCTTTCAACAGAAAGACTTGATTCATTGAAATGGAAATGTTTTACAAAGAAGCATCTTTTTCAGTGACCTTTTAGCAGAACTCAGGCAAGATGCCACTGAAATCCACCTGCTACTCTGCCGACTCAGTTGGAGAGCTCACCACATTTGCCATGTGAATCACCAAAATCAGAGACAGCATAACTTCTGGACTCTTACTAACTCCTGAGTTGCAGTACCCTCCTGTGCCACCTGCCCACATCATCATTTAGGGAAGATGGAAGTTCATGTCTGCTCACAAATCATAACTGTTCTGAGACTGCACAACCTTAGACCCTGTAAGGGATGACCCCAGTCTTATCTAGCCTCCCTATCTGCAGCCATCTGTTTCCCTTGAAAGTTGGACTAAGGTATAAATTTGGAGAATTTTGTCAAAAAGAATCCAAATGATTATGAATCCATCTGCCATTGCTAACAAGCTAGTCCATTTATGTTTATTATTCTTGGTGCAAATTTGGAAATATGTCAACCTTGAGCTTATCTTACTCTATCTTTTAGCCCCTATCTCATATGCCTTCATTTGCAAGAGAGAAAAGCTCCTTCTATTCCAGGAGCACATGTACAAGGTGCACTTGAATTCTCCTGAGCTAAGTCCACATTATTTCCCTTACGACCAACATTAGATGAACTAATCTATAGCTCTCACTTACCCTTTGGACATCCTCCAGTACTTGGAAAGCCTCATTTTTTAAAAAAGTTTGTAGACATTTATAAAAAGTGGGGCAAAGAACTCCTCAGATAATTCATCTGAAGCACTTACATGTAAGTTGTTTTGTCGTGGCAGATACTCAGTTATATCTTTCTCTTTGGCAAGTTGTAACTTTTGATTGAAGGTACATCATCAGACGTGATGCATCCAACTTGGGCATTCCTAGAACAGAGAAGGAAGAGGTAATCAGCAGTTCTGTCTTATTGATATCATTACATTTTCACTTTGGGTTCCTTGTCATCACTGACTGGTGCAATACAACAGCTGTACCAGCTAACTGAAAAAGGCTTATGGACACTGGTGCCTAGGCAACAGATGATTTTCTAGGTTAGTGATTAACTCATTTTTGTCTGCCTGAATAAGACGAATATTATATTACCCCTTGCCATGGAACAGGACCTTTGGGTTGAAAGAAATCATTAGCCTCTCCTTTAGAAATGCTATGGCTATTTTAATGATGTCCAGAGTGAGGTTATCTGTGATAACACAGTGTAAACATGCAAACAATGGAAGAAAGATATGGCAAGAGAATAATTTACCAAGTGAAGAGCACTCACTTAGTGACCACATAATTTTACTAAGGTTTCCATTTCTTCTCTCCAGAAAGTTGATGTTGGTTATTCAATCTTTAAACTGCAGTTAATTTAACTTAATTTTTTACAGAACATAACAGGAACATGATCTTCCCCAATGTTTAGCAAGGGACAGAAGTTAAGGCTGGGACATAACCCACTACCTTTGTCATGCTTGATCCAGAGTTTATTTTTAAATGAGAGAAAAGCAGATATTAAGCACAGAATTTTTTCCAATTTCTATTCAAACTGGAAATAAGAAACAAATGTGCCATGATAAAGAAGTTTCAAATGAGGAGGCAGTAATAATGCTTAATTCAGAAAGTAGCTGCTGTGCCTTTGTCATCATATGACCTATAAAATAGTAAAATGCTGTTAGAATTAAGATTTGTTTAGCATGGCTTTGCAAACCTGCACTTAGTGGTTAACAAAAGACTCGGATTTCTTTAAAAAGATAGCATTCTTGAACGGTTGCGATAGAGAGATATAACATTTAAATAATTTCAGTATGCTCATCCTCTTTGCTTAGGGGGAACGGGAGGAACGGAGGGTGCCGGAGGAGGCGGCAGTAGCCGGGGCTGCAGCTCCCTCCAGCGCCGGCACGGCGGCGTTTCCAGGGAAGGGAGCCGGCCTCTGCTCAGAAAACATCATCGCACTCGGGGTTCCTGGCTTTTGGAAATTCCGTACTAGCTCACAGACATGTTTCACGTGGTAGAATTTCCTTGCTTTTGAGCTTTAAAGATAATAAATATAGGTCGTATTATGTATACCGTGATTTGCATGTGTCTCCTGGAAACTGTTAGGGCAAACGGCACAGACAGAATTAATCTCATGTGTTGGTTTGGGCAGGATTAAGAGCTGGATGCTTGAAGAGCATTGAGAATTTTTAATGCAGCATCTTGTATTCCTTTTGCAATGTCTAAATGGGATGGGTACAGTGCCTGCTTCTTTCAATATCTTGGTTAGCTAACTCTAATTGTCTTTCCTATTTGTGGCTAACTTTTATAAATAGGAGAGATGTCTGAACAACTGTGGAGGTCTTGACTCTCCCAAGGAAGAAAGGCCTCTGGCAGACATATGATGGCAGCTGGAATCAGAGGGCTATGGCTGTTACTGACCCCCCACTGAATGGTTGGTCCTTGCCAATGAATATGCACCTTTCCTGCCACACTTTTCAGGCTGGTCTGTCTGTAAGATAAACCAGCTCTGCTTTTCATCTGTTGCTACAAGCCTATGGAAACCCAAAGTGGAGGGGGAGCCTCTACCACAGTACTAATGAGGCTGTTCCTGCAGCAGAGCAAGCCCTGAGGACAGTTCTCCCAAAATCCGGTTCCTCATGTGCAGCTGGAGTTGGGTTTGGATCTGCCTGTGGAACTGTAGCACAGACACTGATGTGCCCCAGAAACAAGCAGAACCTGTTGAGTGCTATGTTAAATGGGCAGGTGCCTGGCTTTCCTAGGCTCAGCCTTCCCTCTTCCATGTCTCCTTTACTTTCCCTTCTTCCCTGCTCAGGGCAACTTATTTGAGAGAGTTGGTTGTTTCAAAATGAGTACCAGGGCTTTCTCCCTTGTCTCCTGTAAACACCATCAGTTTCAAAACCAACTCCTTCACTTTCACAAGATTTTCTTAACTTTCCCACACTGCTATCAGTTGCAAAGTTCCCCTTAGACACTGCTATAGACCCACAGGCTGCTTTTCAACCTAAAGTAGCTGTGAGAGTAGAGATAAAGAACACTGGGGTGGTGCTATGGCAGCCACAGACCAGAATCACAGAAGGGAGAAGCAAACTCCCAACAAGACCCCAAAGTGTTCTGTAGTGTCCCTATAAGCCTGTCACGCATATTTAGACTGAAATGTTCACCATACCTCTGAGAAGCACATGAGGTTTCACAGCAGATTTGGGGTGAGAAGCAGCTTTAGGACAAATCTTCAGTCAGTGTGGGCTCTGAAACCAGAAGCTCCCTGTGTACCAGCAAGAGGCAGCAAGGGACACAACTCAATTTTCCAGAAGCACCAGAAGTGCTTATGGGATGGGTGCCAAGGGCATCCCTGTGCTGTGCATTGTGGATGCCCTTCAATCACCCTGAACTGCTGGCCCGTGGCTGCAGACAGCACTCTGTGTGTCGCAGGAGTGTACTCACTGATGGCCTTTTAAAAAAAATGCACAAATATGAGTAAGTAAGATCAGGATGTGTTTGTGGACACTGTCTAGCTTCTTTTATATAAATACTCATACTCACTCAAAATTTGTTTCTTCCTAAACAGTGTCTATTCTAGTCAAACCTTCTCATCCACCCAAAAGCACAAAAATTTCCTTTCAGTTTGTGTGGGACAGAAGGAGTGATGTAAACACAACTAATGTAATGGTGACTAAATTTACTTAATAAATGAACAAATAATGCTGTTTTGTTTCTGTCATCTTCAGAGAAAATGTCCAACAAGTGGTTAATAATCACATTTTCTATCCTTGCCCTGTATCCCTGTATTAAAAAAAAAATCCACCACAGTGCTTGATTCTAGGGGCAGAAACTTTATAAAAGCAAGGCATTGTTCTAGGTAATAGGCAGCAGGAGAACAAGGGAACCAGCCTCTGCTTGTAGCACAGTGTCCCACATTTTTAGCTGGTATTGCAGAATTTCCTGTTATTGAGTAAGAGGTGCCTGATTTGCTGGAGAGCATTGCAGGAGTACAGGCTCCTTCCCAAGACAGTGGTGCCAAATTATAACATCATTTGTATTTAGCCAAGTAGTTCTATTTATAATAATCTTTCAGGTGACCCAATCAGATACTTGGTAAAGCACATCTAAAGGAGATTAGTTTCTATCTTTCAGAGTATGAAGCAGTGTACTATATAAATAGTGCAGCTTAGCTACTGTCTATTTTGAATGTCAGTTAGGATCAGGTAGTGTTTATATGCTCCTGAGATTTAGCAGTTTTTATTCAGGATTTTTCAAATTTTCAGCATCAAGCTGAAACTTGGCATGTAAGCTGTCAGCACAGATGCTAGTTTTAGCCAAAAATAGAGTATGTTGAAACTTTGAAAGGTGTCAAGTGGCTTATTTATGCAGTGGTTGCAGATGCTTTAGTTTCTTGGCTTTTTCAATTATACAAAAGCTTACTCTGTCACCTTCCTCCAGCATTACTCCATTCTCCAGCATTACAGTCCTGAACACTGTGGAATAAGAAGCCCAGTAATCACACTGGAGTGATAATCCAAGGATGCTGGTGCCCTGGAAGCAGGTGTAATAGTCATTTTTGGTGAAACAGAACTATCCTTACAGAGTCACTATAAGGAAAATAATTAAGAAGACACCTGAAATGAACACACTACCCAAAATGATAACATATTTCTTGACAGTACAGTGAAAGGGAAGATGAAATCCCCAGCACTGTGGAGGTTCCCTAATATTCCCATTGAGACAAGGAAGGACCTTCTTCCAGGGATCACCAAAATCTCCTCCTCCAGTAATCATTGCAGAGTACAGGCCTCCATCCACCACGATATTTATTGAGTATGTGTATTAAAGTCTAAGGCAACACAATTCAGAAAGGTTGTAATAGTATAGATTCGCTTTTGTTCAGTGGTCTACAACACCATTTGAGTAGTAACAAACTGCCCCTCATAAATCAATCCAAATATATTTATCCAGAAGTGAACCCATTTGTTCCATTTTCCACAGCCAAAGAAATACCCTCTGCCATAACCTAAGTTCTGGTAGACTAGAAAACAAAACTGGGAGACTATAAAACATGGTTTTCTTGCAGCATGTCTTGCCAACAGCTGCAGGAGAGGGCAGGTCAATGTAATCATGACATAGACCCTGTCCTCTTTCTTTTGTAAGCACCCTGAAAGACAGGATGGGGAAGATAAAGCTAGGGAGGTCCTGCCTAGTCAGAGGTCTGTCTCCAGCACAAGTAACATTTGTAACAAGTGGAGGAAATATATAATTATTTGCAAGCATGTTGATATATTTAAAAAGTCTCATATGTAGGTTTTTGTTAATTTTAAAAGTTTTAAGAAAACTTACAGATTGCAAAGATTGTGATCAGGTTTCAACTGAACTTACTCATTTAACATTATCTTCAAATTCATAGCTGTATTTTTTTCCAGTGAGCAATTTACTCTCTGCAGAAGCACTTGTGCCAATACAAGTTAATGTGCATGACTCCCTTATTCTACCCCTCCTGGGGAGGCATGCTCCATCTGTTTAAAAAATCACAACGGTTGCAGAAAAATATTTTTAAGTTTAGACCCTTTCATTCCACTGAATCAAACTAGACACAAATATGAATAAAGACCAATCATGAGATTGTAAGTTTGAAGCATTTGCTCATACATTATACATATTCAATACTTACTCATTTTATTTTCTCTGAGGAATGGTAGAATTTCAACACTCATTAGCTAAACCTCTTTTTAGAGGTCTTCAGTGGTAATTTCTCCTCTAAAATTCCTCAAAATAATAGATGAGACCATATCACACTCTATTTAGTAGCCAGTATTTGCACACCTACAGTACTCCTGACATACAAACATTTTAGTCTTTCCTGTCAGAATGAAGCAATGTGAAAAACCTGAGCTAATTTATTTGGGCTTTAGACAGCTGTGGATGAGAACTAATAAATGGTCAGGATTTGAAAATATGCCAGCAGGACCTTACTCTTCAAACAGGTGCTCCAGTATTCTATTAGGAAGGTCACATATCTCACATTATCATTTGATGGGAACCAGCTCAGAAGTCTCTTTCCCTGCTGCTACAGCTGTCCCTGTGAAATAGCAAATGTTTTCTGGTTGTTGTGTGTTCTGTGAATTATTTTTCTAAAAGCTTATTTAGAAGAAACTCAGAGTCCACTTTCTTAATTCTGAAAACATGGAGGTTGAACCAAATCATGTTTGTTAAAAAAACCCTAAGCCTCAGTGTGGTACAAATCTGGGGTTTTTTAGTAATTTCAAAATGTTAAACTAATTTTACAAATAAAAAAATTTAAAAACCCAAGCCCACAGGGGATTCTTCTTTACCAATCCTTTGCTTTTGAAAATACATATAAGAATTTAGAGATTCTGTTTTTTTCCTATTAGGCATAAAAATGAGACAGCCTAGAAAGATACAAGCAGAAGAATCCACTCT
The DNA here is from genome assembly GCF_001715985.3 of Manacus vitellinus. Taxonomy (NCBI): domain Eukaryota; kingdom Metazoa; phylum Chordata; class Aves; order Passeriformes; family Pipridae; genus Manacus; species Manacus vitellinus. Next base: position 7,975,782 of record NW_021939122.1, on the reverse strand, counting down.
TGTGCTGGTGTCTGTCCAGACCACCTCTTGGAGCTGCACAAAGGGGAGGCTCTTGACTTTATACATCATGCTGTTGGTGTGGGCATAAACTGGTGTTTCTTTAACACTGTACCCTACTTTGAAAGAGGTTTCAGGATGCCTGGGCACAGCTGCAGGTGGAGTACAGAATGGCCATGGGGCCAGCACTCACTTTCAGAGCTTCTCTGGGATACTTGGTTCAGCCTACGTGGTTCTCCAGGATATTTGGTTCAGAGCTCCAAGTGTGACCTCTGTGCTTGCCGTGTGTGCTCCAGGTGGTATGCAGCTGCAGCAGCTCCATACCTTTCCTGAGGCCAAACTGTCGGAGGGAACGGGCCAGAGGAGCACACCTAGGCCAGGTGCTTTTTGTGTCTCTTCAGCCTCCATGAACACCAGGTCTCAGGAAACATGGTTTATGCCAGAGATTTCTATCTCTCAAGAATTTCATCTGTACCTGTCTTCAAGTGAGACAAATAGAAGGTGAACCTTTCAGGTAGGTTACTCATGCTGTTGATAGTCAGCAGTGGCTGTAGTTTCATGAATGCTTTCAGGTAGCATAAACAAGTTCTGGTGTGAAAGAAGCTGTCCACCCTCTCTCACCCTCCAGATACCTGCTGTAATCCTATCACTCCCCTGTGTTTGCAGGAGCATGTTGTGTGGTCATGTGTAGAGCTGGTTGTGCCTAATCCAGGGAAAAACTCAGAAAAGTTGCTATGTCATTCTTGAAAGGATGGTGAGGAGCAGCAGCAGGACCTAGGCTCAGAAGTGGCTCAGGGCAGTACCTGAAAGTCAAGCACCAGCTCCAAGGCTGGAACTCACCACACTGATGCAGCTTCTGTGCAGGAAAGGGCAACTAAATCAACCTCTGAGGGAGATGCAAACTGGGCATCCCTGGGATTCAGAGCCCAAGTTCACTTCTGGTGCCTGGCTGCCTTCATGTGCACAGAAAGGGAATGTGCATGCAGGCTATATTTTGCAAGAACTGCCCCAAAAAGGTACAGTGAATATTTTTTGCTTGTGGTGTGATTTGACACATGACATGCCACAGCAGCCTTCCAGGGCAAAGAATGCAGTCCCAGTATGTATCTGATATAATTAAGGATGTATGACTTAAGTACCAGCTCATGGCCTGAAGTGATACCATTGGACTGAGATACAACATCGTGGTGCTGCTTTCCATATAGGGAATTGCAATATGTGCTAAAAATACTGTTGGGCATGTGGAAATGCAGAGTATTATCGCATACAGAGGGGGAAATGGAATGTCAGTCCCAGCTGAAGTCACCACAGAAAAGGGAAAACATTGCATTGGACATTTTAAAGTAAGCCTTTTTGCATTGCCAGCAAGATAAACTGGGGCTGGCTTGACATTATCTCTCTCTCCCCTCTGTCCCTTGCAGGATGACAAATGATCTGTTTAGAAGTGAGTCATAGCTAAATAAAACATGCATAGGTAATCATTTGCACCATATTAGGCATCAATTTTCTGCTACACATCATATCTCTGTAGCTACTGCAGACATTGTTTTCCTCCCTGTGTTTTGTCATGGGAAGATGCATTTATTTTTAAGCTGTATTTAAAGTCACTCATCTCTAGGGAAACATGGAGGGGATGCTTGACATGAAAGGACCTCATCCTCTGTCCAAACCCAGTCTGTGCCCGGGCTCTGCTATCCCAACTCTGGGTGGCACACCATGACTGTGGTTTAAGGGAGCATCCATGAGAGAAGACTTGTTCTGACAAACTTTTTAGAAAAAGTACCCAAGATCTGAAATTCTGGTTAGAGACAGCAGCATCTGCTGAATTATTTAAATGGATACATTCTGGTTCTAACAATCATAGAATCAGAAGAGGGGGAGCAGAGAAATTTATACACTGAGTTACTTGGGAAGGACAACAATGTAATAAACAAAATGTTCTGGATAAATAACAAAGTGATTAAATTCAGCCTTAGAGAACTATAAAGCCAACTCCTGCCCATTTTACCCCTATGAGTAGTTTCATTAACAGCAATCTGCTTCTTAGTAAATTGCCAGTTATAATAAAAACAAATAACTTGTTCTTTTGCTTCTCTGCTGCTATGCATTTTAATAATTCCAGTCATACTCGTTAAAACTTGCGCTTTTATACTCCCATGTTGTAAAATACTCTTCACGTTACTGCTAAACCACTCTATCTCCCTCTTCTGTCTGAGCAATATATGTCAATACAGGATCCACAGAAAAGGCAGAGGAAAAGTAAATACATCCAAAACAGGTGCAAGAGCAGGATGATGCAACCGTCTGCTCACTCTGCCCACAGGAGCAATGTGGCACCTCGGGGCCATGAGTGTGAGTCCAGAAGGTGGCACTGAGTGAATTCCATGCCAAAATGTTGACAACATCTGATATGTGCAAGAGGGATGCTGAGTGCACAGAACTGCGTGTCTTGTGGAACATGATACCATGCAAACACCAGCGGGGTTAGATTTGCACACAGTAGGCATTTATTTACTATAAAAACAGATGTGCCTCATAATTGCATCTAAAAGGTGCATTCCCAAAATTAACAATCCAAAACCTGTACAAAGGTAACTTTAATAATTAATTTAGAAGAGTTGTTCTCCATTTGTTTATGCTGTAAATACCAATTTTAGTAAAATAGTGTGTTACATCCATGAAGGTTTTTTTTAATATTTTTTGGTTTGTCACATTTTTATTTGACTCTATGATACGAGGACAAAGGGGTGACTTAGAGCACTGAGTTGCTTTAAAGGAGTTGCTTGTTCTTTTCTTTTATACTATTCATGGAGCACTTAAGGCTATTCAGGAGAATCATGATCTTTAATATGCATGTGTACAAGACATACTCTGCAAAAATAAGTTTTGCATGGAGCTGTGGGTAACATCTCTTTCCTAAGAAACGTTACATTTAGGAAGTGGCTGGCAGTTTTTTATTATGACCATGAGAAGTGACACCCCAGAAGACACCCTTTGTGCTCATTCTTTTCAGGAGCATTACTGAGAGGGCAACTGGCTCAGTGCTGCAACAGCTCTGGAAGGAGAGAATTCACTTTAATGCCCCTAAGAAAGGGGAAAAGTGAGGTAAAATTATATGAATTTGGATTTTTATCCACATTTCCAAGAGCTACACTTTAGAAGCTAGCAGAGTTCTGTACAGACATTATTCATCCCTGTTTCTGGAGCCCCTAAAGCTGTTGTGCAGAATGTTGTACAGAACTGGAATAGAAAGGCAGGTCTAAAGAGAGCTGTGTGTGATACAACAGATGATAAGTGAGTGCTAATGGATGGAAATAAGGAAATAACACTATTACTCTTCAGCCTTCTGAAGAATTGATACGCAGGGAAGGTGTGAGAGGGTGAAAACATCTTGTTTTCTAGCAAAAATAGAAGGACTTTGCTCAGAGTCTTTTTACAGTCCAGCTGGAGATTCATCTTAACACTGATGGGTATTTAGTGAGTTTAAAGTATTTCTTCTTATGTTTTATGCATGTTTGATGAATTACTGTGGAACCCTCTTGGTTGTCTACAAGGTTGTGATCTCTGGATTAAAGAGGGACCCCTAAACCTTAGGGGTTTGTCCTATGGCTGAATCTGGCCCTACCAGAGTTCACCATTGCAATGGTGCTCTGCAGCCAGAAATCCAGCACCTCTGGCTCTGGTATAGATTTATCAAGAGAATAAAGCAGAGCCCCGGCTGCTGCCAGTCTCCATGGATCGTGCAAAATGCATTTCAAGCAGAATAAAAAATCACTTAGGTCTTTGTCTTGTACCAAGAATAACACAGTCCCAATCCAAATAAGTAAAAATTATTAATGGTAACAGACAGCTGGACAGCTGAAAACACAGGTCAAGGACACAAGATGTCCTTGCCTCAGTAGTTTTCCATTTGCTCATGTTGCAAATGTCTCCAATGACTATCTGTTCTCTTGGCTTGTTTCTAGTTTTGTGGGCAAAGCACTAACTGTGATGAACTCAGGGTTCATGTGAGCTCAGCTCACATGGTAAGTCAGGCTCCAGACTCCCAGTATGTGGGTGAAACTCCACTCATGGTGCTTCCTTCAGAGTTGTAGCACTGTGCCCTTTATTCTCTGCTGTATAAACTTGGGCCCATTTAATCTAAGGCATTCTGCTTAAGACTGGTTGGCACAGTGCTGAAAGATGACTGAAAAAAGAGAGAACTGAATGACAGGAAGTGAAGCCAAACTATAAGTGGTGTGAACCCTGTTTTCCTTTTCAAAGTAGAACTAAATGTATGTGATCTAATTTAAAATGCCGGGATGCTTTTGAAATATATATCTATAATGTTTCATTTTAGTAAGAAGAAATGATGAAAATCTTTATACTACCAAGCAGATGCGGATGACATTGGCTGGCAGCCTGTACAGTAGTCCAAAGGGAATTTTTCCAAACATTACCAAAGTAAATGCTTTTTTTTTTTTCTGTTGAGATCTTACTACTATAAAGTCAGTCAACTGAGAAGAATTTCTCATGTTTTGGGTGGTAATAAATCTTCCACAACTGTGTTAACCAACACCTCGGGCAGTTTTGCTGATTGATATTACTTTATATCCCACAGTACAAATTGCTGAAACAGGAAAAGGGGCTTCAAACATTTCCTTCCTAGTTTTGGTCAGCATCATATGACTACATGAGAGAAATAGCAAGGAATTCATCAGTAATAGCAGTAAGCCACATTTCAGGTTTTGAGTCAAAAAAGAAAAAACCAAAACAACTTTTCCTTCCCCACTCCCCCTCCTTATTCCCATGTAACTGTTCAACAGACTTTGTGAGAAATCTTAGAATAATTTCTCTTTTCAATGCTTCTAATTTAAATGACTTACTAGAAATGAATATTTCATGGCATATCAGGACTCTGATCTTCAAAGCTTCATCTCTTTAGTGTTAATTATTTCAACAAGACCTATACTAAAGGCAAATCCTGTCATTTTTCTATATCGTCTGCATTAACACTATAAAACTAATTTCATCTGACAGTTAAAGTTCTTGTTTCTGGTATTTCCTCATTTTTACTTTTTAGTGTCTCCCATATAAAGAAGTGACACAGTTTGAAAAGGTGTGGGGTTTGGAACCCCCTCAGTTAACCAGTTATGGCCTCATTAGTAAAAAAAGAAGCAAGACTTCAAATATTTAATCCTTAGTTTTCTTTTTCTTCAAGCCCAAACTACCTTTGATTTCTATAGTGGAAATTCCCAAACCAGCATTCATAAACAAAGTACCCTTTAACCCTCCAGGTCAGTGTGAAATAGTATGTGTTCCTGAGCAAGGAAGCAAGGTCTGCTTAGACACCTCCATGCTTGGGGTTAAGAAAGTTTCCACTTTGGAGTAAGTAGTTTCCACTAGACCTCACTTCTCTTGTTGCAGTGAAAAAAAAAACCCAAACCAATCAACCCTCCATCTATATTCCTATCACAATCTGATGGGCCCAAAGGTGATAAAATAACCCTCCAAGCCCAACAGTTATGTCATTTGATCAAATGGAAAGACTTGCAGTATGAAGCTGGAAATCTTTTCCATGTACCTTGGCCAAGGTCAAGACAACCCTGTGTACAGCCTGTGGCCTGGGGTGTCAGCATTTCAGATACACTTTCAGAGGCTCTTGCCACAGTCCTTTCATGCACTGTGTACACTGAGGAAAACACATGTAAGGCAAAGTCCAGGCTCTTCATCTCAGCCTTTGAAGTTCCCTCTTTTTCCTATACTCATAGCCAACCTTCAGCAGCCCATCTCTCATTAGCTGCAATTCACAGAACCTTCCTCTGTCCTGGCTTCTGCCTAACTCTGGAAGTCTGGCTGAGCATCCAAGTGGACCCTTACATTGAGAACTGGAATAACAAAAGCAATTGGGCTACAAGACATTAGCACAGGGGCTCATGGTGGTATTCTGCCTGTCCCTTGCTTGTATAATCCTCCAGGTGAGAGCAGTAAGGGTGGGTGGCTGCTCTGTGCTGCCTGAGCTGCATAACCCAAGACCATTGCATCCAAAGAGCAGTGATCGCTCTGAGCGTGGGGCAATAATTTCTCCAGCCTACTCCTTGTGTCACTGAGCAGCCCAAATGCAGGGGAATACCACAAAGAACAGAAGAACTAGAGTTTCAGACTTCTGCTGTTTGTCCTCCAACCTCTGAGCTGGATGACCTAGATCAATTTTGACTTTCTAAAATTGGTATTCACAAGCGCAGCACTTCACTGCTCTAAATACTCAGGGTGGCTTTTCCCTTAATACCTACATATGGACTTTTCCACACTAAGTTTTCTGATGGAGAACTAGAAGGCTTTGCATGCCCTTAGCCATTCCCACAGCCAGTCATCCAGGTACACAGCATCCTTATTCATAGTAATCAGACATATGAAACTAACAATTCAATTCCAATTTTATGAGGTGTAGATTTCTGTAAGGATAGAGTTATCATCACAAACAAACCTGCTGTTTATTTTCAGACCCCATGGGTTTGACAGGTTTATTAGTTTTAAATGTGGCTCTTAAATAACTTCCATTCTTCGAGTATTACAAGTCTTTGGCCTCTTAAACATTTAATAAACATGATGAAACAATAAACTAGATTAAATGAAATGTTGCAGAATTAGCTCTGCATTTGAACTGAATTTTTATTGTATCATTTAGCAAACATAAGGATAAGCTTGTAAAGTTGTTCTTTTGAAACAGCAAAACAAGTATGATGATTTGGGGACACATAGTGTAAGTAGGATGAAGTCTTACAAAGAAAAATCCCTTATTACATTGTAGCTGAAAAAAAACAAGGGATAATAATTTCCATTTGTTCATACAAGCTATTGGCACGATTTCTCCAATGGAGCTGAAATGACATCTGCAGATGGCACTGGGGTGCAAACTTAATGTTTCTTTGAATGAAGCATCCTGGTATGCACAGGTGATCTTCAAACACCAAGGACTGCTTCTCTATTTTGCATCACAAAATATTTGCAGCAGTCCTACAGCATTTGATAAAATGGTTTATGATCAAAAGCCAGATTGTGATACTGTGTTCACACCTATTTAGCTTTTACCCTGGATTCCCTTCCCAAATTTTTCCCCATTTTATCCCACTTCTGTTGGGCTTGTAACCATATAAACTATATGAACAAATGTACTTCTGTCAGGCTAGTCACCCTGTTGGAACTGCCAGAATCTCACTGGGCTGGTAAATCACAGTTCAATAGCTGCTGCCAGACATAATAAGTACATCCACTGATGTCAGGGAAGTTATTTGTGAAGCAAGATGCCGCTCAAAGGGAATATGGGTATCTCACAGTTGACCTGCTTGCTAGGAATGGGGAAGTAAGGGGAACAAAACCAGGCAGAAATATTAAAAAGTCTTTTTGTATGGTTAAATACTTATTTTGGGATTGCAAAAATACAGGAAAATAGGGCATATAAATGTATCAATTCAAAACTGAGATTAACAAAAATGATTCCTCACATAAAAGCTGAAGCATGATGATAAAAAAGTATATATTCCATCAGAAAATCCATCACCATTTACCTTTTTCTGTTAATACAATCATATTTTAGGCTAAATCCATCATAAAACTTAAATGAGCTGGAAATGAGAACATTCTGCTTTGTAGCTGTTAAAAACAATTGAATGCAATTTTTAAGTTCACCACAGATTTTGTAAACAAGTCCTTGCTCCTTGAAACTCCTATGTATGTGCTTTCTACTCTTTTCTAACAGGGCCTTTAAAAAGTCATTAATTTGGCTTAGTTTGCATGGGAATGATGCAACCTGGACAATGTGGAGACCACCATTTGAAAGATATTGTTTGCAAGGCTGTGCTGTGTGATAGCAGCACTTAGGTCTGGAATGCCTGAAATGTGCGTTCACTGTGAGAACGACTGGAATAAATGAGGAAAAAAGGTGATATTGGTCACTCAGCTACAAAGTCTTACCTGGCATGTGGCAGAGTATTTGGGCCGGCTAAAAGTATATCAGTGTTGTACACCAACAGAAACCCCAGGATAGATCTGGTACTGGGCAGAAATAATTCTCATTTCATCTGCAGTGCTTTAGCAAACAAATATATTTCAGTAATGTTTCTTTAATCATATTCAGAACTAAAATAATTCTTGCTCTAGTGAAACTGGAATAAAGAATATTCTAAAATTCATGAGCAACTGATAAAGCATGAATAAAATGACTTCCATGTGTATGAGATTATTTTAAATGGGATTTCTCTTTTAAACAGAGTACTGTAAACAAATACACGATCCAGTTTATTAACTGAAACTGGCTGGATTACAGTTTGAAAATAAGATACACATGTTGGCAATTATTACACTTCACTATAGTTAGGCCTTTGAAAAACATACATCATGTATTTTTTCCTGTAGAAACTGTAGCCTTTTTAGCTTGCTGTACTAGAAGATTTTGAGATGTATCTTTTAAAAATGTATATACTAGCCTGACTTCTGAATTCATATTTGGGGATGAGAGGGCAGATCCAGATTCCATCAGTTACAGAAGCTGGGGTAGAAGTTAGGAAGGTCTGACAGCCAGCTGGGCCATACCACAGAAGGGGACTAGGTATAAACATTTCAGTGGTTATCATGTTTGTCTATAGCCTGTGTCACCCAGGGTATGAAACCAAGAGAAGCATTGCCTAGTTTAACTAGGAGAAGAGCTGTGTCAATGCTCTGTTTTATCAGGGCTATTTTATCTTGCAGTATGGTTGTTCTCATGTCCTGATGTGGCAAAACAGAATTTCCCTACTTCCCATAGCTGTTATTAGGAGAACTTAAACTGCCAGGCTCTTAAATACTAGTTGCCAAAGAAAGCTATACTGTATTTTTGTTGGGTTTTTTCAGTGTAGCTTTGAAAGAAAAAGCTTCTCTGCTTGGTATAAATAAAGACAGAAACCTTCTGAAGAACAGCAGCCTGGCATTCAAGGCACTCGTGGGATGTCCAGGCCAAGTTCTTGTTCCCTCTCAGGCAGAGCCCTTGATTCACCCTGGGTCTGCTGCCTTGCTGGTACATAAGCCTTAAGCACAAGGCTGCTGGCCATTCTGGAGCAAGTCTCTCTCAGAGCTAGAGCCTTCTCTTTCTGACACACCATAAAAGGTGATTTAAGCTCTCCATATGTCTTGAGAGAGCTCTGTGCTGGGATACACTGGTTAGAGCGGAGAGGGGCAAGTTAGATCCCATGGCAAGGAACAGCAATACAGATCCAAACCAGAGTACCATATTCAGCCTAAACAAATGATTGTTGTTCCACAGTTTGGACAGATGGCTGGCAAAACCAGCCAGGGGCAATTCAAAGATAATATTCATGTCCTGTCCCACTTCCCCATGTTAAGGAAATCCATGTTAACTGTGACACTAATTCAGTACTGGGCTATGACATTAGAAGGAAATATGCAGCAAGTAGGAACATGTCTGAAGAGATCATTAGAGGGAATTCTTCACTCTCACAATACAAGAACTTTGTGTAGCAGCTATAGCAAAAAGAAGATGAAACCCAGCCCCCAAAGCTCTGCTTCAAGCCCACTTCAAGTCCAACATAACCAAGCAATGAGGACAAAGTGTTTTGCAGACATTATTGGAGTAATATTTTTGGTGCTGTTAGTGCTATCCTGGCATAGCTAACACACAGGCATGAAAAAGACAGACCTAACCTCTCCCTTCCTGTCATGCAGCCTAGAAAACCAATGAAGTATCACAATAGATAGGAACAATAGCACAAATTAACCTTCTTATCTAACTGACACCAGTACTGGTAGCTCACAGTTAAATGAGTTAGAAAGATGTGAACTTAAAATCTCAAGTTTAGAAGATAGAGGAACTCTGGCCTCAGCTAAGATTCTCAGGCAGCAGCTCCCCAAGTACAGAAGTGACACAGTTCAAGCATTATTTACTTCAGCCAAAATTTACCACCTTTACAGTATGAAGGATTGCCCCACTGAAGGAGCTATATCAGTCCTGTCCTTCCAGCACAGCAGAGACAAAGATGGCCAGGTGAGGGGTTAACTTCATGTACTGAACTTCAAGATTCATCAGAGGTATAGCAAGACCTCACTTTCCAAGCAGAGCCTGGGATAAAATTACATCAGATGCCATACAAGTCTTCAGCTGCCTTGCACAGGCCAGTAACTGTCTGATGTTACAGAAAACACCAGATTATTTTTGGGTTTGGTGCCGATTCTAATGTCACTATTAAACAGTATGAAAAAAGGAAGAGTTAAAATTGAGAACTTCATAAATCTTACTAGAGAAAATTCAGTTTAAATTACATGAGATCGAAGTATGTTCTGAAAACTCTCCAGAGGGTCTTAAAAATGCAGTAGGGGGAGTGAAATACCATCCAATTAGTCCTCTAGTCCTACCCACCAAAATGACCATGCTAAATAGCAAAATAATCAGTTAAGGAGGGATCAGAAAGCATGGAGGAAAAAATGAGTGAAGGACTTAGCAAAGCCAGTATTCCCACCTCTCTCTGTGTTTCATTTCATTTTACAAAGCCAAAGATTGTTTTCTTGTCATTATAAAATGAAAGCCAGCCCCGCCCTGTGTTGTTAGAAAGTGTTGATCTTTTTATATCAGCTACCTGCTCAGACAAGCAGAAAATTTCAGATAAATCCTTGTAACAGGTTCTTTTTTTACTGTAAGGCCAAGAAATGGATGAGGCATTTGTTTCTTTGAAGAATGACAGAAGCATTTTTGCTCTACCTCTGTATTTGTGACTGTTAATTGGTGACAGCAATTAAAAGCTATTGCCTTGTAAATTTTCTTCCGTCATCAGCCTAGTTCATAATCCTGGAGGCAGCCAAAGGTGAGCAGAGCCCCGGCACTCCATCACAGCAACCCCCATGCCAAGAACTGCAGCAATGCAAGGAGAGAAACATCTGTCTTTTTACCTGGAAGGTGTTAGTTCTGGTGTTCATACAGTAAGAAAGTTATTATTATCAGAACATCTGTCCCTTTCTCTCAGACATTAAATTTGCAAAGGTATGAAGCCAGGTGTCTGATAATGCAGAAATCATGTCAGAGATGAACACCATCAAATTTTTTTTAAGTGGTGATTCTGGAGGTCTTTCCAAATCTGAAAGCCTTTGTTTAGGGAAAATGCTAATTTGCCAGCTGACAATAAGGTTACCTTGGATGCTTAGTACAAAAATGAACAGATAGGATAACAAATCTACCTTATGCTAGATATCTCTGTATTATTCAGGGACCCCTAGATTCTAAGTTTTATATTTTCTAATGCTTGACTTCCATTATGGCAGGAATTATATTACTGTAATGGAGTCAACTTTACCAGCCATTACTTTCAATAAAACCAATGGAAACAAGATTAGATGCAAATCTATTTACAGCAAAGCCATACAACCAACCAACCAAAACAACACCCAAAATGCAAGGAGAGAAACATCTGTCCTTTTACCTGGAAGGTGTTAGTTCTGGTGTTCATACAGTAAGAAAGTTATTATTATCAGAACATCTGTCCCTTTCTCTCAGACATTAAATTTGCAAAGGTATGAAGCCAGGTGTCTGATAATGCAGAAATCATGTCAGAGATGAACACCATCAAATTTTTTTTAAGTGGTGATTCTGGAGGTCTTTCCAAATCTGAAAGCCTTTGTTTAGGGAAAATGCTAATTTGCCAGCTGACAATAAGGTTACCTTGGATGCTTAGTACAAAAATGAACAGATAGGATAACAAATCTACCTTATGCTAGATATCTCTGTATTATTCAGGGACCCCTAGATTCTAAGTTTTATATTTTCTAATGCTTGACTTCCATTATGGCAGGGATTATATTACTGTAATGGAGTCAACTTTAGCAGCCATTACTTTCAATAAAACCAGTGGAAACAAGATTAGATGCAAATCTATTTACAGCAAAGCCATACAACCAACCAACCAAAACAACACCCAAAATATGTAATTTATAAAGCAATTTCTCTGATGCAGTTCATGCACAGCTCCATGGCAAGGCCAAAGAAGGCAAGTATCAGATAGAAGACACTTTATAGTGGATCTACTCTAAGTCATTAAAACTTCAGCAGCTATTTGAGATGTCTTCTGGTTCTCTGACTATAGTCTGTTCTTTTCAGAGCAAACATGAACTATCTCAAATCAAAACATTTTTCTAATCAACATTTCAAAGGATTAAAAAAAATCATTTCTCCCTTACAGGGTTAAGGGAAAGGTCACAATGAGGAACTGAAAACCAATACACTGCTTTTATGCAGAAATTCCTAGAAAAGAGGAATGGGGAAGCAAGTATAATGAACAGCCAAGGAATGATCTTTAGGAATGGTCTTTATACAGTCTTCAAGCTTACCTTAAGTAGAAATCATTGTAAAAACAGCTGTAAAGAGCTTTGTTAGTGTTACAAATGTAACTAGAAGTAGAATTCTGTGATGGTAATGAAGCTGCTACTGCAAATGTTTTACAATGGAGAAATAAGCTTTTTGTAGCTAATAAAAACATACATATTTAAAGAAATGATGCATTATCCAGGTCAGCATTATGTTTCACCTCTGATTTTCTTTTTTTTTCACACCCCCCTGCACACCCCTTCCTTGCCAAAAGCTATAAACCTCGAGAGAAGAGGTAGTCATGCTCTGCACAAGTGCAATAGTCTAAACATTCCTTTTTTCTGAAGACTGAGACCTAAGAATTTAATGATTTACAAAACATCTCTGCTTGAGGCCTTCTTTCAGCTTTTATTAATTAAAAGTACACGTCTTTGATACAAAGTAGAATCTCTGTGAGGCAAGAGGCACTGCATTCTCAGATATATTTAACAGAGAGCAATGTAATAGATGCAACTTCTGGCTCTTCTATACTGCTCAACTCTCTGGTAGCATAAATTTAGAAAGTGTTAAAAGGTCTAATGCCAATAAAAGTTAAGCATGTTACAGCAAGCCAAAAAAGGGGAGATGATGCATTCTCTCAGGAATCTGTCTAAGAAGTTATGGGTGTAACTGCTGCCCACTTTGGCTTTGGTGAAAGCCTAGAGCAGGAAGTGTTGTGGGATGTCCCTTGGGAAACTTACAGAAACAATAGCTATAAAGTAAGTGGGAAATCTAGATAAGAGAACTGATATAAACCCTTAGGAGAAATTTATCTCCTATCGGACTGAGAGTCTAGAAGGGTAATATCTTCCTCCTGGAATTAACAGTTTATTGCAGAAAAATAAATGAAATGCTGTAGCAATGATGGATTCCCCCAAAACAGTTACTGGGACTTCTCACTCGAGAGAAGAAATGAGAGGAATTTTCTGTTTTTATTCTAATATTTTTTTTAGTTATGGCTGTAATAAAATTTAAGGAATTTAGAAAACAGAAATAATTTCTAAACCACTTGGGAAATTTGTCAGGATTTTGTGATTTATAGAAAATGAATGGGACTCAGTGCAGTGGGGCTCCAAATCTTGGCCTCCTCACCACTGGCCCCAAAGCTGCTCCTGAGAGGGTGCTGTGAAAATCTACAATTTATTACTGGAAAGAGCCATTACTGAAAAATGTGATCTCAAAAAATGTTCAAAGTAGTCATGTGTCTGACTTCTTTTTCTAAAAGCAGAAGTTACCTTGTTAAGTCTATTCTGGAGCAATACTGTCAGTTGTTTTCTGAGTATTTGAAAGGTCCTGCTTTGTTTGCAAAATTAGAGCAGAGAACAAACAAAAGCAAATTGTCAGCTTCTGCAAACCATCTATTTGAAGCTGGAGGCAAATATCAGGATATTTTCTTGCCTGAACATTTTGGGTCAAACTACATCAAATGGTGGAAGTCAGAGTAAAGTTTAACAATGCTATTTTTGTTAAGTAACCAACCATCTGACTTTGTGCTGAGCTGCCCCGTGTTCAGACTGCAGCGCTTACACCCACAGACCTGCAGAGGGGTGTGAGTGCCCAGCTGCCCTGCAGATACACATTTTAAATGTAGCTTCAGTGTCTGCAAATGGAGACCAAGACCTTCACTTGCCTAAAGCACCAGGCTCTGTTCAATGTTGAAAAAAAGTATGTGTAGTATGCTATGTTTCTTTAGGGAAATGGGTGACCAGAATTAGTTTTGTTGAAGCTGTTTCTTCTGCTGCAGCAACTTTTTAAACTATAGAATTTATTGGTGTAAAAAACCAGACATGTTCCTAATGCCAAAGTTGCAGGGCCCAATGCTTTGTATCTGCATTTGTTTCGCAGCACCACTCAAGCCCCAGTGCTGATTGGTCCCAGTAGTCTTAAAAGTAATTGCTTGATAATATTACAGTAGCTCCTCAGGAAGTTCCCACATGAAAAAATCACTGCTGACAGATTAGAAGGGAAGAGGTTCAGGTAGAAATTCTCCCTCTGGCATACACATCTTTTAAGATTTGATGTGGACCTAAATATATGAAGAATATAGCTTTCACCCACAGATGGCGATGAACACAGTCTGTGCCTTCCCAAGATAGAAAGCTGCATATTTAGACTCAAAGAAACGTCAACATACAGCTTAAAGAAAGGGCTCTAGTATATGTTAAAACAGGATAGTCAGTTTGGCACAAAAAAGGTGAGAGTCAGATTGGTATCCACCCATTCATCAGGCTCAGAGCAACCCAGGAAAGCACAGGCTCTGAAGAAAACTGCCTCATCCTAATAAGGCAGAGCTGTCTGCTGGTGACATAGTCTGAATGCCTTCTATATGAACTAATGCAAACCATCGGGAGAGCTGTGTCTGCACGGCTGAGGAGCTGCGTCATCTTTCCATCAATAACAAAGTGTGATCATCTCTGAAGGATTGTTTGTGCTGAGTTGCACACAAATGCTTTGCTTGTATGTGTGCTGCATGAAAATCTTGTGTTACAAGAAAAGCCACTTACCGGTGTCCCAGGTTACCCTCTGCATCTCCTTCAGTATGAAACCCCAGTGAAAATAAAAGTCATCATGACTGAATAGCAAGCATTTTTTCTGCACAGGGAATATAAAATTATAGCAATTTGTTTTTTTTTTTTTTTTTTGGTTCTGTAGTAAAATTATGTTGCTTCTTTGTTTGACTGTCAGAACCTTCCTTTGTTTAGATTTAACTTGATCTGACTATTTGGAAATAATAGATATGCTTTGGAATGGAAGGCAACAGCTCAGTAGAAGGGCATCTAACCAAACAGCCATGCTCCTGCCTATTGCCCAAGTGGAGGCAACAGGGTGTCTGCTGAGGTAGGAGCTGCTGCTCACTTGTTTTGAAAAAATATCTTTATTTCTTGATATATTTATAACAGTCATATCCACTACTTTACTGGGTTTCAGGGAGAGCCAGATCTTCCTACTGATGTCAAGACAAGCAGCTTAAAACAGGCCAATAACAATTTTTGGGTTTTAAAGCAGGCTCTGTGGCTGTGCAGGAAAGAGGAGATTTTGCATTACAAGCACAAATAAGAAAGAAGTCATTTACAAAGAAGAAAGTAAGTACATCATGTAAAAGTTACTCATGTTTTGCTGTAGTTCTTACATTTTGTTGCCAAAAAATGATCCTTGCCGCAGCAAGATTTCCATCTGAATTATTAGGAGATTTGCTTGATAAGTGCTGCAAGATGTGCCTTTTGAGCCAAGATTTCTTTTTGGTCTATTGGCATTGTGGACCTTTCTCATTCAATCAGAAATACCCAATATACTAAAATGAAAATGAACAGTAAGCTAAATCTACTACATATTACTCTTTTTTTTTTCAGTAATTTTAAACATTTACCCAAAACATGGTGGCATGGTGGCATTTCATACTTTTGCAAAGCAGCGAAGTTAAAGCAAGTGGTGACCTTTTCTTACCACCTGCAATTATCAAGTATGGCTCTACTGGTCTCCTAAGCCCCCTCCATACCCTCCTTCCAGATTTTTTACTTGAATGGGCTATCAGTGGCTTGAAAGAGAGCAAGGAAGAGTGGTGAGGGAAGGAGAATGTGCTGTGGTGCTCTTGGGTGAATAAACAGTGCAATTGAAGACCAAGCACAAATACACCTGTACGCTAATAAAGGAGAAAAGAAGCTGAAATTTTGAAAGGTACTTCTAAAAGCCCTTCTAACTAATACATATACATAGTGCCAAGGAAAATTGTGATAGACCGCTTTGACATGCCATCTCCTACAGATATGACTTTTCTATGCCAACAAACCACACGTGTCAGACTCTACCTGTGACGGGAGTGAAGCTCGGTCTGACTAGAGATCTACAATTCACTTACAAGGTTCCTATTTCACTAAAAATTAGTTAATAGTTTCAAGTTGCTAGTCATATGGTTTCCACAATGGGCAACTTCCCTGCATGAGTTATGGCTCCCACCTCAAATTTCCACATTGGAGTAAGTGGACAGACCCAGTAAGTGGAACTCATAGACCTTGGAGCACTCCATCTCTGTTGGAGCAACAGAGAGGGGGATTGCAGTAAACTCAACAAAGAGACCAAAAAATGTGAGAAACATTGTCAGGGTGCTCTGCCAACTCACTTTAAGTGTCGTCAGTATAGAAACCCATCTGAAACTTTCCAGAAAATAGTTTCCACATGACTGACATCTTCTACAGGTGAAAAAAAAAAAAACCAAAAAACTTTATTGTCTTGCCTCTCTGTGAGATAGGACAAGAACAAATGCTGACACATCAGCATTTCACATGAAACAGAAATTGTCATTTATGGCCATCTCTGCATTTTTCTCCTTTATATAAAGGATTTCTTTCCTCTGCACCAGAATCTGTCAGCACACACCAAACAATAATGACGCATTTAAGTGTAGTTACTCAGCACTATGTACCCAAGCACCTACAGCTGAGAAAGCTATTCATTTAGTAATCCAAATTTGGAACCTCATTCTGCTTACCCTGAAGAAATGCTCCATCATCACTCCACTGCTTACGCTCTTGTCCTGGTATCCATAGAAAGCCTGGTGACTCAGAAGTGTCCAGTCTTGGGCAAAAGAAAATGAAAGACACTAGAAAGTGAAGTACAAGAAAAGAAGTCTCCTTAGAACCAGGAAAGGCTTTTTCTTTTTTTTTGAATATATTTTTAAGTGGGCTGGCCATAGAGGAAAAATTCTTTCCTCTTCCTCCATGCAGCTCGAGTTCTCTAAGCATGATCCAAGTCCAGACTGCGTTTGGGAGGGTTCTCGCTCATCTTCAGCATCAGTTGTAATGCAGGTTTACTAGTCTGAACTTCATTCTCATTGAGAAACAGTTCCTTCATTCACTGCTTTTTTTACTCCTTTAAGTTTCTCTCTGTTCTCTCCATGTCACTAATGAAGGAATGGTGAGTCAAGTCCCAAGCAACCATTCTGAGTGTGTATTTCAACATTGTTGTGGTTAATTAAACTTGTCAGACAGCAATGCAGGAGCAGTGGATAGGTCCCTCAGGCATACTGTGTATTTTATCTTTGCCTATCACTAATTATAATCATGGTTGTGATTAGAATGCTGAGATTCACATTTTTACACCTCACTCTTTCCTTGCCTATCTTAACTTTCATTTCAGCCTCCTCTCTCTGGCTCCAACAGCAAAGAAAATAAACATCAGTGACAGGGAATGCCTGCCAATGCAGCAGGAGTGAGCCAGTGCTGGTCCCTCTTCCAGTAACATGTCCTGGCTGAGCACATCTAGGCTAAAACATCCATACAGCCAAACTTGCACATGCCCTAAAGCAGTATCACTTAGTATCACTAAGCACTAATATGAACAGCAGTGTTCTCACAAGCTTCTTGAACAGACAACTTTTAGATTAAATGGAGAAACTGGAAGCAGGTTTAAAACCAGCTTTTCCATATACTGGAGGGCATTTCTTATGTTTACTTGCACTGAAAATACGTAACCCCTTTAAATGCTCTTCCTTTCAGAGACCTGTTAGAGTCCTTGCAATGAAGCAGTTCAGACAAACAGACCTGGGGTAACAAAAATAAAAAAAAAAGAGAAAAAAGAAAAAAAAGAGAGACTAAAAAGGATACAAGGCAACATCTGAAAGGACTTATGCAGGACTCAGGACTCAAGTGTCTGATCCCAGACTCTCTTTGGTTGGTTGGCTCCTAGCACTGGAGAAAACTCAATTTTACAGATGCCTACTTTTTCCACTCCCCAATACCCAAGTGCCCTGAGCTGCACCACTTTATACATCCAGAACTGTCTCAGCTCGGGGAGAGCAGAGTAGCTCAGCATCCCGCTCTGCTTTAGCCTGCTCTATATTCAGAACAGGGCTTTAGCTCAGTCTGGTGGCAGGAAACACTCAGCCATGGACAGTTGGTTTCCAAGTCTCAGAGAGCAGACAGATGCCACAGGAGCTTCTGTCTTCTTGTAG
Organism: Manacus vitellinus; assembly: GCF_001715985.3. Classification (NCBI taxonomy): domain Eukaryota; kingdom Metazoa; phylum Chordata; class Aves; order Passeriformes; family Pipridae; genus Manacus; species Manacus vitellinus. The sequence continues at coordinate 7,957,477 of NW_021939122.1, read as the reverse complement.
AACAGAGGTGGGGGCCTCTCAATTAATTAATCTGATCTTTAGCTGCTTCTGCCTGTGGGCAAGAAAGCTGTGCTTCTGAGGAGGATGCCTTTGTCACTAGGTGACAGCTTCGTCCTCCTTGAGACAACACTCCCCACCCCACCAGCTGAAGCCATGACACTGGTCAGGGAAGCACTCACCATGCTCAGGGCACTCCAGCGCAAGCAGGGAGTTCTGGTTGCTCTGACTGCTGCCAGAAATGCTTGCATACATTACTGTCCAAGTGCCAAACACAACTCATCCTGGGGGCAGGAACCATGGCTCACAATTCCCCTCTTCCTCATGAGTGCCCAAAGAAGTATCCCATAGTTCTGCAGCTTTTTTGTGTCTTTGTATTCATGCTTTCTCTCTTTTTAATTAATTTTGGTTTGGCAGAACACATTCAAAAGGAGAGAAGGGTGTTCTTCCAGGATAAGTGGTTGCCTTGGAAATAGGACACATGTATTTGAAATCTCTCAGTTGAGAAGGGAATCAAATGTAAAGCCCCTGCTTTCTCTGAAAGTACAGTAACCACCCACTGCAATGGGAGAGGTGCATATCTGAGACATACAGCAAGCCATACCATGCTCCTTGAAGGAATGGACCTTGGAAGTGTCCTCAGGATAGAGCCAGGACTGGGCTCCTGCAGGAAGGCTTTTCCCTGAAGCTTGAAACTTGTAGTAGGACATTTTACACAGGTAATTATCCAGGCAACTTCCTGCTGAGCATACAGACTTTCCATGTCCATTTCTTCAGGCTTTCTGAATGCTAATCTAAAGTGTTCAGGTAAAACAGACCTTTTGGCCGAAAAGTGATTTTCCCCTACAGCTTCTTTTCAAACTAAGTTAGCGTTAGGTCAGGGTTACTCAGAGCTAGTCAAACTGCAAAAAGGTTGTCTCAGGGCATGATCTTCCTGAAAAAATGCTAACAGATATTCATAAGCTGGACTTAGATCACTTGCTAAATGCTTTAGACTACTGTGAAGGTGTCAAATGAAGACTACTTCAGGCATCCATAGCAAAGGCCCAGGGGCCAAAGAGACTGTGACCCTGCCCAACCTTTAAGCCCTACTGTCTCATGTGGAAAGATCAAAAGCAACTGAAATAACAGTTATCATGTTACACCATGCGATTCCAATACACAAATACACATATTTTCACTTCAGCTTTTCCCGTGCTTTAAGAAAAGAGCAATTTCAAAAACAAAACCAGAAAAGCTTGATGAAATTAAACTGGATATGCCTGTTATGTTTTGCTACTTTCAGTTAATTTATACTAAGAGGATTTTTAGGAGTTCAGCATACCACCACTGTCCTGTAATAATATTTCACATGTAGTAAGAGATGGTGTCTTATTTTTCTTCTTGGACCAGAGTGACTAATTCAGCACTGCATGTTTCATAGTCTGAGTCATAAACGTTGCAATTGATTACACAGAGACATTGGAGCAGTCTCTCATTTTGCTTGCTTAAAGATCCTCTGAAATTCATTGAGACATTTATAATTCCCATGAAACTTGGGCTTCTAACTTGAAACTTTTTATTTCCCCCTGCCACTGTCAGGACAGCAACTCCAAGGACACAGTACATGTTCGGAAATTGCAAGAACACTTAAAACCCCAAATAGTCTGAAAAGGGAATATGTGAGGCTTGCTTCTAGCAGTGAACAAGCATTACCAGTACAGAGGCATATGCTAAGTCTCAGTGCTGTGTAACCTCAGTGGCACTCCCTGTTCTTCTGCCTACAAAGAATTTTACAATTTAATGAAGTTTCTTCTTACTGAAATTATCTTTTAACTCTCAAACAACCCTTTAATATCAGAGAATGTAACTGGGTCCTCCCAGCCCTTTCTGCTCCAGGACAAATAAACCCATCCTCCTTTAGTTCTCTTCTTCTCTGTCATATGCTCGGCCTTCTCCTCAGCCCCCCATTTCAATGGTTCACCACTGAATATATTAATCTGTCAGTCACTGCACTTGATCAAGAAAAACTACATATTGTTGGTCTTCCTACTGTGAGTAAGCCCAATTATGCCAGTGCAGGATGAAAGACATTAAAGCCTTGGGTTTTTCTTCTCCGTGGAACCAGTTGAACTCTACAAGTAGTCATTTGTGCTCCTATTGAAGTCCATACAGAGCTGTAGTAAATCTACTATAAAAAATGCAGCAAATCCAGTGTTGTTTGATGTTGTTCTTCATACATTTACAACCAACTTGATCCTTTACATCAAATCCAACACAAAGCAAACTGATACGGAGATCAGAACTTGTCTGACTGTCCTAAGACACACCCAGTGTCTTAGGAACTACCTCACATACAGACAGAGTCTAACAGAAAGGGTGCAGCTCAGGGTACTGTGGCTGGCATGAAAGGGCACTACCAACACTGCTTTGAATTCTGAATATGCTGCCTCTGGAAAAAAAGTCAGTGGAAGACTAGGAATTTATAAACATATTAGCCATTTAAACAATTGAATCCCATTACATTCAGTACTGCAGATCTTCATCCACCTGTAACTACTGTGAAAACTTTTATTGCAATGCTTAATTATTTTCTCTTCTGCAAGCTGATGGAGGCTCTGGGGCAGATCAAAGGAGCTGATGGAACAACCTCAGCAGTCCGCTCATTAGACCTCCTATATGACCTGGACTGGGCAGGATTTTCTGCACAGAATGTTCCTCTTCCCCAGCCTCACAAGGCAAATTAGAGTACATCCAATTAAGACATATAGAAAGTTTCAGTTAGAAGGAAATAACTTAATTCATATTTCTCTGGGACATGAGGGTGATATTTCATCTTTATTTAAGCAAGCAGAACAATGATAACAATGCTCCGCAGTCTAGGGCCAGAAAACAACCCTTACTGTAAACAGAGGGTTTAAATATTATTCTTAGAAGGATCATCTTTTAAAGAGCTGCCAAAATGTTCCCTGGCCAGAGCTAGTGCCTTCTGAGTTGTAGGAAGTTGTATTTTTTGAAAGTGTTTTGTCTTCTTGATAACCTTACGAAAGGCCATCCCACACCCACCTCATTATAGTTTCACAGCTTGTTTTGTGCTTGTTTCACATCTTGCAATCCAACCTTTGTTGGTCATATTTGTAGCACAATATTTCAGTACCACTCTGATCAACTGGTTCCCTGTCATAACCTTTGGAATCATAGAATTATAGAATTGTTTGAGTTGGAAAAGACCTTTACAATCAAGTTCAGCCATTATCCTAACTCCGCCAAGTCCATCACTAAACCATGTCTCGAGTGCCACATCTACACCTCTTTTAAATACCTCCAGGGATAGTGACTCAAACACTTCCCTGGGCAGCCTGTTCCAATGCTTGACAATCCTTTCCATGGAGAAATGTTTCCTAATAGCCAATCTAAACCTCCCCAGGTACAACTTGAGTCCTATTACTAGTTTATTGGGAGAAGAGGCCGATCCCCACCTTGCCATAACCTCCTTTCAGAAAACTGCAGAGAGCAATAAGGTTCTCCCCTGAGCCTCCATTTCTTCAGGCTAAACAATCCCAGCTCTCTCAGCTGCTCTTTATAAGACTTGTGCTCTAGAGCCTTCACCAGCTTTGTTGTCCTTCTCTGAACACACTCCAGCACCTCAAAGTCTTTCTTGTAGCGAAGGGCCCAAAACTGAACACAGCACCAGTGCTGGGTACAGGGACTTACATCTTTGAAAAATCATCATCATTTGCAGTATATATTCTCTCTGGCATCACCAGGGAATGAAAATAATGTTGGTATCAGACAATGATAAGTCAAAGTATTTTTAAAAGGCTGTATTCTACTGTCTCCCAATTGTACAACAGTTTCATGGAGAGGAGCACAGGTGAGGTGAAGCAGTGCCCATCAAGAGGGAAGTGGAAGGCATGTACTGCCATCAGGGCACAGCCAGACCCTCTGGTCACTCCCAGTACTGTGCATCTGCTTTGCAAAGCCCCAGATACTCAGAGGGCTTGCTTTGCTTGTTGCATGTTTTTTCAAAAGAGGAGTATTACCCATGTTAGAAACATCTACACCACACAGCAAGGTGGGGAGGGATTTAGTGAAAACAAATAACACTGTTGTAAACCTTCTATACCTTTCAGGCCAAGGCCTCAAAGCATGTCCCAGCTGCTAATACCCTCAGAGCTCCCCAGGATGAGGCAGTCCTGAGCACAGTGGCTCCCACAACACTCCCAGAGTAGCTCCTCTCCAGTGCTGAGCTGTTTTGGTTTTAGCTCTGGCAGGGAACGTTTTAGTTGCATCAGTGCAGAGCTATTCTGTTCCATGTGCAGCCTCCCAGGCTAATGAATGAGTTTTAAACGCTTACTTAGTAAATATCAGATTTCATGTTTCATCTACCACTGCCCACTCCAGTCTCAAGGCTAAGGACAAAAGCAATAATTTAACTTTGCATCAATTTGCTGCTGCTCTTTCCCCAAGATTTCCAGATAACAAGTTTACCACTTCCCCAGCAGGCACTCCAAGCCCACATCGACATAAAGCCAAGCAAGGCCACAGCATTTTTTCAGGAGCACAAGAGAAAATGAGACCCAAGACACCCACAAAGGAACCGGTAGAAAGTAGAAACTACTTCAGTCTGCTCCTGGGTTTAGAGTCAGCTGCCAGGACAAAAGACTATGGAAAATGTCCTCTTACAAAGACTCACAGTAAAAGAGAAAGGTCAGCAGTGACAAAGCTGCTAAAGAGACAGTAACTGTAGCTAATTAGATGGGCTGCTGCCTGGCTGCCTGAAACCCAAGGATTTGTCTGTGAGATATTTTAACTTTTTGGGGCCTCGCCACGCTTGCATATTAGTAGTTCATACAACACAAAGGTGTTTCTTTTCCCTTTTGTTATTCATACCTTAAATACACCATTGCATTCTCCTTTAGGTATTTTTTTTTCTAGAAAAGGTAGGCGAAGTTAGGTAAAGTATAGAGCTGCAAAACCTACATACCCAGCACTAATGGGCACCTGTGAACTTAAACATGTTTTGCAGGTGGCAATTATTTCTGTGCAAATTTTTCTCATTAGGAAGAGGTTTTAGCATTTGAAATGGCCAGCTCCAACATTTTCCTAATGGATTTTTTAGTTCAAAATTTAAAAAAAGTTCCTGTTAGGGTCATTTTAGTTTGTCATCTCCAAGTCAGCATCTTTATTCCTTTCTTAGCATGTCTCTGTTCTTTCCCTGCTGGAGATAAGCTGAGGGATTTGCATGCTATTTTCTCAATGACTCATTTTCCAAATATGGGCATTTAACAAATATTATTTCTGCAGGCAGCCATCCCCTTCTGATCCTTCATAAAGGAAATTACTCAATCAATAAAGTTAATTTTCCCTCCCCCCTGAAGCAGCCACCCACCTCAGCAGATGTTCAGAAACAGACTAAAACAAAGCCAGAAACCTACTTGGATCCAAACATCTCTTGCCAATGTCCTCTTGCAGCTAAGGTTGAAATTAATACTTTATCTATACGAGGACGCAATGCAAAGAGCAAAACTGTGTTCTGATTCTTTAATTAGCTGATTGAAAGGTTCATAAAGAGCAGTGATGAACTCTGATCCATTCTCGCTACGTTTAGAGTCAACCCACTCCTACTATAAATACTGGGTTTGTGTTGAAACGAATTCAAAGGTGACATTAACCCTAACTACATGTCCCCTGTGCACAGCACAAATTACCACTGTTCTAAAACTGGCCCAGTGGGACAGAGGAACTAGTCCCACTGCCTTGTTTTGTCCCAGGAGGAGGTCCACACTGGAAAGAAAGAAGAGACTCACCTGGAGAGCATGAGGAAACCCTGCATGGATGCCAGTGGGGAGACCCTCAAAACTACTTGAGCAGGGTATGTTTTTGCAAACCTGACAATAGCACTGATCAAAGGAAGAAAATACACAGCAGCACTCCTGTTTATAACAAGAAAGATGAGGTTCAATATTGCATATGCTAAAAAGGGGACCTTGGGATCTAATCTCTGCTTTGCATGAACCTGAGGTTCATACAGAAAGTCCAGGCTTAAACTGAGGAAGCTCAGAATTAGGTTCCCCTCCAGAAGAGTCTTACCTTATCCAAATTCTTGCCACATGCAATCTCTCTGATCCTAACATGTTGGCAAAGGCAGTGCAGAAGTTGGCCCCAGTTTAAATTCTCACGGGAGTCACACTTGGGTAGAAAGGGCACAGGATTTAATGAGTGAGTTAGCTGGTCTTAGATAAAGTTTGGAAGAAAATAGAAAAATGAAGATTTAAATTTAATGTTTAAGAAAAAAACCAAAAAAAATACAAGTGTTCTCAGCCATAATACCTGGACAGCTTGTTAATAGCTGAAGCAGGTGTCCACAGAGGCTGGAGGCTCAGGGGAAAAAAAAGAGCATTGTTATGGAGAAGAGGATTTTGTGGGTGAAACATGCATTGTGAAATTACTCAGAAATGCAGTATTAATGTAGAGGATTCCTCCTTGAAGTCTGTAGAGCATAATGTAAGAGAGATGTGAAGGAACTGGAACTATCCATTGCAAGCCTATGATATAAAACTAAAGTCAAGGGAAAAACACCATAAATAATGACAGAAAAGAGAATAGAAAAGGAGAAACTGATCTATCTGCCTACTACTTAGAAGGATATTAGATTAATATAATGCATTCTTAACTGAGTACAGCCAACTAAAGCACTTATAGATCAGATCTACTCACATACCTAAAGCAATCCTCCTGTCTCCACAGCATCAAGAGTCTCACTACCATGGGCACGGCAGGTTACAGGTGTCATCAGTTAAGGGATAAAATCAGCTCATCTCCCAGAGTTTATCTCCTGGGGGGTCTTCTGAGCTGAAAGGGGTGGGGGCAAATCACGTTGCCCCATGAGCCAGAGTACAGGGCAGAGCAAGGCTGGGGACCCTGCAGATGCCCCAGGAACCTGCCTTTGAGTTTGTACCATCTCATGCAGGTGAGATGGGAATTTTCCAGAGTAGGAGCTACCTGGGGAGGATGCCCCATGCTTTGATGTTGTGCTAATAAAGGAGGAGTCATTGAGTACAGCTTTGCATTCAGATCTTAGCAACTGCACGTACCTGTGGCTGCTGTTGTAGCAGCAATTTCCATCCTGCTGACATGCCTGGCACTGGGAGAGCTGGTTGCAAAGAAATGAACTACTGTAATTTCAAGCAGAGCTGTTGCTGTTAAAAGGACAAAGATGATGAATGAACAGAGGAAAATCTTCCGTAAGAAGATCTGGTAAGTCAGTACCTGATTTGATAGGAGATCCAACCTGCAAAGATGGAAACAAGTTAACACAATGCATCTTCCTGGATGGGACTTCTGGTGTGAAGAGCAAGCAGAATAGTCACTGCTGCTGGCAAAATCAATGGCAAGAGCTGATGGCTTCACAAGCCCACTGGCTGCTTGAACTGAATCGATAATGAAAGATGGTGGGCAAAATCCTTCTGTGATTTAAACAAATATCTGTTACCCACATATATGAGCTTAAAACATGGAGGTCCAGCACATTCCTCCCAACAGCTCCTGAATATGAATAACTCTTTCTGCTGCTTATTGCTGGGCAGCAGAGTACCAGGTCAATTTACCTTTGTTTTTCTACTAAACTACCTAGTAGAAATGCTATCAGAAGAGCCCAGCTGTGTCACCTGCAGAACAGATCCCGAATATTAAGGATTTTGCTAGATATGTTTACCACATAAGAAAGCTACAGCTGCAGAGTGGAATTTGGTGTGTCATCCTGCCTTGGTTATGGAGTCACTCTGTTTTAACTAACACCAAGCTCCTAAAGATCAGGGTTGACGACAGACTGCACACAGATGGAGCTTCCAGACCTTAAGATAACTCTCTACACCTCCTCCCAGCTATCACAGCTGATCTACAGCAGCTGTCTCCTGCATTCAAGCTCACTTTTTGCCTAACCACAGTAAAGGTATCATTTACAGTTCAAAATCCTGACTTGGATACATATGGGCCCAGGTAGAGGTTGCTCTGGACTGATCATTAACAGCAGTAAATTCTATGCTCATAGCTTAGGGCTCAACTATTGTCTTTGTACAGGAAAGAGGTCAGATATTAATGAACGTGGATAACATCTATAAAACCATTAACAAGCCCTTTTTTTTGCTGCTCTTTTTTTTATTTCCTTGGCTTTTACTTTGATGTACATTTCAGTTATTAAATCTTCTGTAGTTTTTTCTATTTAATAAGACATTTTCCATTCACAGAATTTCACTTGCTGCTGTCTATTTGCAGCCACTCCATGCCATTGAAGTTGCTAAGGGAGGAGCTTTGCCTTATGACCTTCCAGGATTGGGTTTTACCATTAAATTTAGGGGGGAAAAAAAAAAGCCATGCTTTTGGAAAATTGTCAAAAAATAATTTTTCTTTGAATACAAAGTACAAACTCTCCATATGCATTACACCCTTAACAAAAGACCTGGGTGTGGGTGAAAGCTAAACAAGCCTCAGTCTATCTGATTCTAGAGAATCATGGAGGAACTTTTCATCCCATTCCTAAGAATGGATGCCTGTGTTTGCTTTGGGTCCCACTGTGGAACCTGGGTCTTGCATACATCCACACTGCTCTGCTGACAGCAATCAGCTGTGTGCTGTGTTGCTGCTCCCCATTCTTACTCAAAATCACTTCAGCATCTGGGTGTTGCTCTCTTGCCGCATATTTATGAAGTCAAAGAAAATCTTGCCACCTGCCTATGTGAATTTTGTAGAAGCACAACTGGAGCCTCCAAGGCACTGCTTGGAAGGAATCTGTGACACTTCAAGCATTCTTAATGCAGCATTCGTGGATCATAACTCACCAAACATGGATTTTTTTCTCCTTTTCTAAATATTGCTGATGCATGAAGAGAAAGAAATTCAGTCCAGCTTTGGCTCTTCAAATTAAAAATGTGTATGTGCCTTGTGGTCTGTTGTACTAGAGGTGCTTGTACATGAAGTCTTTTAGAGATGATTTTAATTGATCCTGTACTGAAGTGGAAAAAACCACATTTGACTTACAGAGTCCATGGAAATAATCAGCAGTCTCTGTGAGGACTACATTTGAATAAGTTCTCTGAACAGCAGGCCACAACTCATGATGCTTTTGGTCTTGGGACATGGTATCTTTCCTTGGAAGCTATTAATACTATGGAGCACTGTCTAGAGCTTACTTTCTCACAGAAATCTTTAATCTATAATCACAACTGTGCAGTCTTTACCACAGTACTTTCTATCAACTCTCAAATATTCTTATTCCTTGTGGACAAATAAAAGCAGAGCAGATGAGAGAGCTGCTATACAACAGGTGTTTTTCCTTCCCCATGACCTATGCTCCCACAGAGTTTAGCAACACCAGGCTCAGTCTTGCACTGGGTTTCATAGCCAGAGTCTCAAGCTGATGGCCACACCGAGTCTCCCGTCTTCTGCCAGAGCTTCTGCCTGCAATTCTGTAGTAAGGCACTAGGATGCTCTTTTACCATTTTCCAAGGTCAAGCTCTTTGGTAACTCTTAACATTAGACTGCAAACAGCAGCTGGAACTAAGTCTATGGTTCCTAGTAGCAAAATGTGAGGACATTTAGAAGATACAGTTGTATCTGCTGGCTTCCTACTTTAACCCCAGTCACGCTTGGCAGCAGTTAAGGTGAGTGATACTAAAAATGCTTATTGGTGAAAGGTAACATTGAAATCCAGTATTTTATATATATCCCATGGGCAAACATCTTGTATACAATGAAGTGTGGTGTACATGTAGTCTGGCTAACAGTGATCTGAGCTTGTACAGGGATTCAAAACAGCCAGCCACTGCCTATCTGCTGCCAGTTTCCACATTCATAGCACAGAGCTATGAATAGCTTGAGAAGTGCACCAATGGAACCTTGTACTCAGCTGCTTGGCTCATTACTGCTCTGTGGGGTGCTGCCTGGTACTCCCTTGTGTTGGTGTGCTGAGCAATTTCCTCCACATGGTGCTGTGATGCTGCATCTCTGGAAATTCTTGTCCCCACCTGCTGTTGTGCAATTGAGACAGATGAGAATGACCAGAGGTGAAGACTGACTTTCTTATGGGCTATTCAACTTTGGTTTTAGCCAGTCTCCTCCTGTGAGTAGCAATAGATGATATCAGAATAAAGAAAACTAGTATACAGCCCTCTCTTGGAAAGACAACAAAGCTCTCCTACCCAATCCACCTCCTTCTCAAAATCCAGAAGATATCAGAAGGAACTTAGAAGAATTTAGCTTCTCTTCAGCTTTTTTAAGCAGTGATTACTTTAGTTTCCCCATGTTGGGAAATGAGACTATATTAAGGCTCATGGGGATAAAACATTTTACTCTGAAATTTTTTAACCCTGTGAATTTGTTTGCCATAGAACAGCCTTGGCCAGGAGCTGCAGGCAGAAATCAGTGTTTTGAGGCTGAATGCAGATGGTAGGCAGCTCACTGTGCAATCACTTAAAGCATTTTACTGATACTTTTCTCCAAAGTCAGGGGGCAAACCTGAACAGATTTAGCTGTGAATTCTGATTTCACATTACTGTTACCTTGAAAACTTATCTTGCAGTTGAATTATTTTCTTGTGCTAAGTTGCTTTACTCTACTTTCACCTACGGCCATGTTGCCATGGCAAAGTCACTCCTGCATGTGTATGTTTTAAATGCATAACATACAAAGCACTTTGATTCCTTTGAATAGATGGTAAGCATCTATTTTCCAAGTGATTTTCTTGTTTTAAATACAATCTTTAAAACAAATGGAGAGCATGCTATCAGTAGGCCATTTCATATTTCCACAACAGGAGCACTAAAAGCCTATCTACACATGTTGCATGTTACACATGTGAGTATTCTTTAAGCACATGCCTTTATCTGCTCAGGCATCTACATACCATGTGTTTGGTTTCATGCTGTTATTATACTGTGACATAATACCTTGTGGTTTTTATAGCAAGTATAGAAAATTGAATTATAGCACTCCTTGGTTGAAAACACAGATTTTATCTTTCATAGTATCACTTCTCTAAATAAGCTATAGCATAATTTACATATTTATTAATATATTAACAAAAATTTTCACTAGCAAACATTTATTTGTTTGTGAATAAATTAAAAAAAGTCAAATCACATGGACAATGCTCTGAACATGCACATTCATCCTCTCAAAGTATTAGCCAGAGCTTTTCAACAGCAATTTTTCCAAAGATGAAAAACAAGTTGCATATTGCTTACCTCAAGCAGAGTAGTAACGTTCTTTACTTATTTATAAGGCACTCTGGAAGCACATTTTCACTCTAAGAAGAAAGATTTTGCAACCAGCAGAACATGGAAAGAAGGGTAGGCTGACTGCTGCAAATTACAGTACCATTCAGCAGTATCCTGTCTTTTTTTTTCTCTTGTTCCAGGAATTTTCATTACCAGAGAATAACAATCTGAGTTGAAAACTTGGAAAAAGGGAAAGGGTCTAGAAGTTGGCAGTGGAATTCCTGTTTAACATTATAATGCAATCAACACTGTAGAAAGTAGATACAGAGGTGCTATTCTGGATGCTGTTTGCTTCCAAGGGGATACTCATTTGGAGTGCATCTCTTTCTCTTTCCTTTTTAATGTCTTCAAATACACTCCACGAATTCTTCATTATTAATAAGGTGCTTTACAAACTCAACATAATAAACTAGCAAAGCACAGGAGCAGCAGCAAATTTCCTGAGCTCACTTTTTACAATCTTCAGAACTCTGGATGTTGGGTGCAGCATAAGGACATCATGAGCACACAGAGCGCTCTATGTCAGCATCACTTTAAGCAGGTTATAGGGAGGAGCATGGGAATGAAACACATTTTAGAAACTAGTCAAGATAAAATCCTACTACTTTGAAGAAGACATGGACAGAATTATTGAAGGAGAAATACTGGCTAGTAACAAGTTCTGCCAGTTTCAGAGATGTACTAGGACATTAAAATCTGTAGAGGCTACTGGCAGCAGGACTGGAAGTCTTCAGGGGCACTGACACATACATGTTGTGTATGTGTATTTTGGTACATCTATATCTACAAATGTACTTACTGTAGTTATTTGTGTACTGCAGGAGAGGACAGAACTTCACCTATAAATAGTCTAGAAAAGACAGAGTGTTTTTGCATATAAGAATGTTTTCTTTTCCTGTGTGAGTTTAATGGGATAGACGCCAACGCTTTTATGAATTATGAATGCAGCAGTCTTCTTTCTAAATGAAGATGTTGGAAGTGTGCCACTGGAATGAGGTGCTCCTATTACATACTGCCAGCAAATTTCTGTTTCTTTAATGAAACCTAAATTACAAAAGCACTTTTCTTTTGAAAAACATTACTCTTGTCTATAATGACATAGCATATTCTCCTCTAGAATAAAACAGAAAAAAATAATCAGGGTAGAAAGCAATCTGAATCACAGTTCTAACAGGGAAATTCATATGCTATGCCCTGATGCAAATAGCTGTTTGTACACCCCCTACCTTCCTCCTTCAATAAAACATAATCCAGGTTTATGACTGATCAGGCATTTGTTACTATTTTTATGCATGGTTTTTTTCCCCCCACAATGATTCTCTTTTTAGCTACTTGAAACAAAGTAATTATTTAAAATAATTTAACCACCAGCATTTTTAATAGAAACCTTGCTTGAGGAAACATTCCTTCCTACTTAGGAGCAGAATTTTGCACTTAGATATGATTCAATTTCTGTTTCAAAAAGAATGTAACAGTATTATGTAGAAGCATTATGTAAAGTTTGGGGTTTTTTTCACTGAGTGACCTTAAGTTTAAAGAACACTTTTAGATGGGAAAGTATTAGTCTATAACCTTTGACAAATCTGAGGTCAAATATCCCACATGAAAAAGGTTTAAAGAAAGACAATGAGGCTGCACTGCTTCATCTGCACAGGTTATACAGCAGCCAGTGGTGCCACAGCAGCTCTTTGCCTGTTAACAGATAACTGCAACTTAACGAACAATTCTTATTTAATCATATGTACATAGTGCCATATACTATATACACCTTCACCTTTTGTGCTCACAAGCAATTATCTTCTGCTGCTAACACGTAGGATTTTACAAGAGGATGCCTCAGATCATTTCAGTTTAATCAGCAGTCCTTTCTATTATTTCTAAATCTGAACCACATCTCCAAGCTCATCTGGTGGTACTGCAGGTTTCACAGTAGCATCTCAGACAAAAGGTACAAGCCCCCTTGAATAACAGCTCATTTGTAAGATATCCTCTAGCTTCCAATTTGCATGCACATTCATTTTACACTACCTTAGAGTTAAAAACAGCCCAACAACATAATAAAGGGTAATCAGAAGGTAAATGCATAGAACAATAAACACTACTGAAACCATGTCAACCCAGAAAAACATCAAAAAGGCAGGGAACGAAAAGGAAAAAAAATAAAAAGCAGTGAAATTAGGTTAAAAAAAGTGGCAGAAGCTCTATGCGATTATTTTTTTTAAACAGAGCCTCAAACACAGAGTCACATTCTGTAACCCACCTGGTTATATTTTACAAATGGGGTGCAAAATCCAGTTAGCTTTAGTGTGAGGCAGTCTCTGCACCTGTGAAAATTAATGGTAACACTCTATGACATTAACTAGAACAAAATCAGGCCATATGAGTCCCCTCTGACTTTTCTATAATGCATAATATTACTGCATTCTGCTTTATACTCTGCATTTCTGAGTTGATAGTATGTTTGCATGATTAAGATACAAAGCTAATAAATGTTTAAATTCAAATATTACTACAAACTAGAGACAAGTCAGATAAAACCAGAGATTTTTTATTGCACAAAATAAATTATATAGAAACAATGCAACAAAACAACTCGTATTGTAGGCTGCACAACAGATGTTACAACATGAATATATTTATTGCTTTGAGAAAGGAGCAATTCAGTGCTAGTAAGCAGATTAGTTATACTTCTTGCTCATCTAGATTTTTCACAAAATTAATCCAACTGGGCTAGAGGCATCTTGCAGCATACGGGTCAGGCCAAATTGTCATTTGCTATCAGCCATTAAAAAGGTGCTGTAAACCTTCTTGACATTAGCACGAAGCACTCGATGCAACATCACCAGTACTGAGCCATACAGGTAGTTCATTATTAGAAATATCATTACATACCAGATAAATTGACACACAGAGTTCTAAAGGCCCATTTACAGGGTTTGCATGAGCTGTTTTTTGAAAATAAATCTTGCTTCCAAATGTCGATGCAGCTTTGCACAGGCACGCTTTGCTCTACATCAAGAGGCACGACCACGAGGTTTTGCCAAAAACCCCCAAGTACCAGCACTTCCCTTACCTAATTGTAAAACTGCTCACTAGTGCCGACAATGACAGGTGTCTTATAATTTTTTCCAGGGCCACACTCAGCTTCTAAGACTAAACACCCCCCCACATTCCTTTGGTAGAACTGGGTGAAATTTACAGTGCTTTTTAAAATACTTCAAAACACAACATATTTGGTTCTTCAAAAGATACAAGCCTGCAATATTGCTATTGCACTCAGATCAAATGGATTTAAGTGTTTCAACTGCTACTTCGTGGACCCTGAGATGTCAACCCTAATGAATTAATACAGAAATTAGCTCTTAACAAAAATTATAAAAACAGACAGTGTTCATATTAGAAAACAAACACATCAAATGCTGATCAACTGCAAATCTTTGTGTAGCATGCATACAAATAAGAGAATGCCATTTCAAATGTTCATACTCCAAGTGAATTTCTCCCCCAGTTTGAAAAGGACACAAGTATTTAGTCAGCTGAGTTCCTACCAATGAGTTCTACTGCTAGTGTATGCACTCAGTGTTGCAAAACTTTTTTACCTGGGTGGTTAATATAAGAATAAATTTAAACAATACTAGCCACCCATGAAAGGAAATCAAGTGAGAAAGTGGGAAGTCTGGGTCGTTTCAAGTCTTAGCTACAAGGACAATTGAAGAAAACCGCTCCACTGAGGTCAAGCTGAACTGAGCAACACAGAGTTAGCCCACAGAATATATCCCTGTAGAATTCCACTGAAATAAGTAAATAGATTTTGGATTGTACACTAATAACTACAAACAAATATGGTTGCCACTCCTTACTGTACTTTAATAAAATTCTTTGCTTTACTGTTTTTTTTCCCCTGAAGCTGTGTTAATGCATTATGATGAATCAAAATATAGTTAAAAGTGAGGTTTCAAAGAGCTGCAAAATATTACAAGAAATGAATTATTCTAAATTTTAAAAACGTTAAATTCTCAGAAACTTTTGTGATGCAATTATGTTTCATGAATGTACCCAGCAGTAGTTTCCTCTGTAGGAAAGTGTTAAACTCGACTAATCTTGCACTCTTTTTCATACAGGAGAGTGTTTTTTAAGTGCTGTAAGTAAAATTCTGTCATCTTTTTATAAAAATGTTTGTAAGCACAGTATATTCAACTAAATAACCAAATATACCCTGAAATGTCCATTAAAACATATACATCACAAAAAACGAGTAGCATTTTTTATACCTATTATGAAGTAGAAAAGTTATAAGGCAGGATGAAGCTAATATCGAAGATGAAAAACAGCACCACCAGCCTAAGTTTTGCAATTAGCTTTCTGCTCAGACACAAAATATATTATCATAGCCAGATACAGTTGATTAAGGTGAGAAATGCATTTAGCCCAGCTGTACTAACTATACAGCTTCACACAGAATAAACAAGATTCCATAAATCAACAGAAAATGCATTTGAGCACAAAAAATAAAAATATGTAAGTGATTCTCTAAGCAGCATTTTGTTTTCTTTTTTTTTTTCAAAACATTAACATAGATAGATATTGGACTGATTAAATATCTACAAGTGCTTTTCCTTTACAAAAATACATATATTCTTAATAGTAGGATAGACTGTCATTAACAATGACCTGTGTTTTTTTTCACTTCAATTTGAATGATTTATAAGCTAAATTTTACAACCACAAAAAGGTTTATTTGTAATATGATGTTATCACTTTTGACAAAAAGCTTAAAACATTTTATATTTTAAAACAAATTAGCAACATAAGATCACAATATGTTCTATGAGCTCCTAAGTACTGTGAGGGCTGCTTATTAAAAACTGGTAACTACTGATCAAATGCAAGGAAGCATTAGAACATTATTACTGCTCACCATAGGCTCCTTTCTTATCATAACTTGGATCACAGCTTATATAAGGACACTTAAGCCCCCACCCCCAAAAAATCCATTGAGGATAACTCTATATCATCTATTCAGTAGCCTGGAACATCCAACAATTCAGGCTTTGCATTAATTTAAAAAAATGCAAAATATTTTTCTGTCAATAGTTAAGACTGCCATAAGGGAAAAAATGATGCATTGCTTCATGTTTATGCTAAGAAGCTTGTATTTGAGAAAAAAACTACGATCAGTAAGTATTTAGAATGAAATCTTTCAGCCAGCTAAACAATTAAATTGACCGATTACTTTCCAGTTTAGCTAATCACTATCCTGGAAATCAAGATATTTGGATTTCTTTATTCTCTCTGCTTTATACTGCACAAGTATTAGCACGTCTTGCTAATCAATGGTCTCACATCAAGGACAGCAATACCATTTGCTAAAAAAATAGCTATAAAAATCTGTAAAACATACTTAATATCTTCTCATTATCCTCCAAGTCTGTCCTTTCGACCCTCCAAAATATCACTGAAATACAACTAGAAACCCCAAAAGTAGCTTGGTGACTATTTTGTGCTTTGGAAGGTTTACAGGATTGACAGCACACTGAAGTTTTTGTTAGTTCACAGGCCAGGTATAGCAGACACATCAGTAATGCAAGCCTTTGTGCTTTTCTCTGGGAACATGAGCTAGGACTCAAAGAGCTACTCTATGTTAACCTTTATGCTATTCCTGTTGTGTTTCTCTTTTTCTATTTTGCACTGGAAACTGCTAGGTGTGCCTAACCCTTCAGCTTGGTGACACAGACAACTACCACTGGTTCAGTTCTGCTTGATTGATTCCAGGTGTACCTCTTGACCACTGCACTCCAGGAAAGTGTTGATGCCATGTTCCAAGTCAGCTTCTGAGTGGCTTTACCTTTGGTATTAAATGGGTCCCCTAAAACTATTAGGCAACCAGATTATTCATAAAAGTAGTTTATTAAAAAAAAAAACTTGTTTTTTCTGAACAAACTAAATATCTGACAACAAAGACTAACTTTAAATTGATTAGTATGTGGTATTTTTCAGTAAAAAGGAAACATGTTTCATTTTACTGCATCAATATTCAGGAGACAACAGGAACAATACCTACCATACTCCATATTAATACAAAACTGAATTTTAGGAGTAGAATACTATCATAAAATACAGGCCTTGCACTTTGATAATAAATATCTTCACTACAACTTCACTTGCAATAAAAACCTCAGTATGTTAACTAGCAGCAAAATGTTATACTGTTGCAGTGATTTTGTGTATTGTATAGCAAGCTTCCCTCAACTCTTACATTGCTTTCCACTCACTATCACAAGAAAAAAGGAAAATGCACAACAGCTACTTCTGTTCACCTCATCCTGTCAACTGTCAACCATGTTAGAAGTATTTCCTAAAAATACACATAGAAGTTCTAGTATGAACTTCAAAGAAAAGTATGCATAATGGTTCAGAAAAACAAGCAAAGTCAAACCAATGCCTCTCTTTGGTTAAAATTAATGTAATGGCAAAACCTTCCACTTGTAGACATCTTTCATTCCACAATTCTCCTCTATTCTGAGCTTATAGAACGTGGTCTCCTTCTGCAAGTGCAAAAGATGGCCTAGACATTTCTACCCATCTACAGAGCTCCTCCGTTTCACTGCCACACTCCAGAACCATACAGACCTAAGTTGCTCACTAGAGAATGAAACCATGGCCTTGTTCAACTGTAGTAGCAAGCTATCTGAATTCAAAAGATTTATGGCACATACCTTGGATGGAAGAATCTGTCAGGAATTCATTAATTAATCAAATTCCTATTCTGGAATCTAATGCTTTAATTTGCTCTACAAACAGTGTAGACAGTAGTTAGACAATCAACAGGTAAGTCTGCTTTTGAAGAAAAGTATATTAACATTACAAGATCATCTGTTGGAGGACATTCCTACAATGGATGTTTCAGCTGAGGTCTGAAGGTCAGACAATCCCTACGGCACAAAATTAGCAGTAAATGTGCAGTTGCAAGCTTTTCACATTTCCTTTAGGGTGAATCAATCCCCTCATGTCTCGGAATTCATCCTGGAGCACACTCCAGCAGACTGCAATCCTTACTCAAACAAGTGTCTTTAGCTCAACCCCTTGTGGAAGTATGACCTTGTTCAAACTGGCTATACAGGATTCAAAATGCAGAACTGTGAAAACTGCTGAAATCCGTGAGAGCTGCCTGATGAATGAAACCTGTGAGCTGACACCTCATGTGCCATTTCGCCTTTATAATTCCTCAGTGTTTTTACTTGTGGGGTATGAAATGGGGTGGGGTATGGGAAAGGGCAAAAGATGCGTAATGACCTAGAATCAGAGGACAGAAGGTGCCTGCTTAGACATTTTAACTGAGAGAAATAATAAGATAACAAAGCAGGAAGTAAAATGAGAGGGGAATATGCTGCATGATATATGCATTTTCGTAGGAAGTAAAGAGATGCCTTCAACCTGCCAGATTAAGTGAAGAAACTGGACTAAACTCCTGGATAGGCATGTAAGTCTTAACGCCTTGGCACTTTTCCAGGATAAAAATAAGTTTGATCAGTGCATGTAATTGACCAGTATTTTATGTAGCCCCTCTACACACAAGGCTCAATCTGTTTATTTTGAGATTTAGGATTGGCTTTGAACAGCTATCTGTTCTCTAGTATTTCTATCAGACACAGTATCTGGCTGAGCTGGATGCTATTCCTTTCGGTGCAACTCCTCTCAAAAATGTTTTTTTCTGGGGTGTGAATGCCTCTTCTTGTCTTCAGTTACATGAAAACATAAAAAAACTCCACAAATAATAAAGTTCAGTAATTGGTTCAATTAAAGGACTAAACCCTGGCCTACTTTGTTATTCTAGAAAGCAGCAGAAAAGGAAAAACAGTTTATGTCTCTCCCAAGGTCATGTGTAACAGTTATACATGGGAGAGATGAGATGAAACTCTGGACCATTACTTTGTCTGCAGCAGAGAATAAGAGCTTAGCTTCTATCTAAATGGAATGGGATCAATCTCTTTTCTCCTGCAGCTGCAATAGAACTGTTTTCAATAACAGAAAAGTCAAGTCATATTGCTGGAACCTATAGAGGAAAACAGACCAAGATCCAGATTCAAGTGTCCCTTATGCAGAAAATTGAATATTTTCAATATAAAAGTATTTTTCATATAATTAATTTCTACTGAGATAGGGTTTAATTTATCTAAAATGACACATTTCTTTTTATGCTTTTTTCCCCCCGAAAGCTTCTCAATACAGCATGTTTATGAAATATTCTTGCTGAAAACATTAAGACCATAGATAAAATACAGAAGCAAATATTACCCTGTCAAATGCAAATAATGGGCTGAAAAGGTATTCTGTATTAATAATCAGGCACTTTGTTTTGTATAACATTTTTAGTACAGTAAAAATAATACTTTTATAATTTTTTTTGCATAATAACAGCAAGCTAGCTGAGTATGCACAATATACTTACAGCATTGCATACTCCTCGGACCCAAATCCCAGGTTGCAAGTGAGCAGTACCTACTATAGTGATGAGTCACTTAAGTTATTGTAGTAATCTTATTTGGTATTTAAAAGGAAAAAAAAAGTTTATAGGACTAGGCCTTTAGCTACCAGCAGTGTAGTAACGCACGATGGAAGATACATTTCTTGATTAATCATCTAATTCCATACTGTTTGAGATGTTAGAGGACCTTGTCTGTAAATTCTAGCTTACAGCTTGTTACTAGATAAATGCAGCAATCAGCTATGCTGAACAAAAAGTTGCTTATGACTTTCATTAATGAGTTTTTCAGCTTAAGGGAAAAACAAAGCAGCACCAAATGTGCTAAATAAGAGACAGCAAGGTTAGGTAGCAGTGTGGAATTTTTTAGGTCTTATCCCTCTGCAGCTAGATATTTCTGATATGGGAAAGCCATAGAAACACAGTGGCAGCAACACTTACTTTATATTCCTATGCTTTACAAGCATGCAGTGGTGACACTTTGTCATGGAATGCTCAGACTCTATCCAGGCATCTGCTCTAGGATGGCATATGGTGCAGTCTGAAGGGAATGCTTAGGTACTCATTTCACTTCACCCCATCTTTGGCACACAGGAATCTGCACATGCATTCTCATATTCCTATGGTGCTCAGATAGTCTTAATTGGCACAAATTAATTAAATATGCATATCCGTAGACACATGGCACATATGTACTATATGGGAGAGAAATTTCCTGTAAGGAAGGCAATGCCTGTGCTATACAAGCTGCCCAGTTAAGATATGTATTTCACTGGCACTTCACTGTTATAAAAACTATTAAACTGCAGCAGCACTCGGGCACTGTGCCATCAAATCAGAAATGCATAAAGTGTAGGTGGTTAGCTCATATGCATTTAATGCCACCATTCTTAGCTGGGAACGTTGGTTCAGATCTGTCAGTATTTTCCATGCTTAAAATGAAGATTTGTCTTCTGTAATCTAGTTTTAACTTGCATCAAGAAAATACCATGAGTTAAACCAATGTCCAATTCTGATCGAGAGAATTCATGGTTCTCTGAATTATGAATACAGAAAGTTATCAAACAGTCAAAGAAAGCTTCTATTAGGTGCCTTTCCAAAGCCAACACAAAACAGTGCTATAACAGGGGTCCTGTTAGGTGGATGGATTAAAAACAATGCATTCTCGTCTTTTTAAAACAAGTCTGTTCAAATTTGTCAAAACAGCAAGCTTAATTGCTGAGAAAAAAACTGTGCCCTGAACCAAGCAGAAATTATGCTTAAGCATCCTACCATTAGCTTTGTGATAAACTGAAACAGGTGTTTTATGTCAAGTGAATCTACAGTGAAAATTCTGGTATAAAAACAGGGGAAATATATAAAAACTGTAAGGTGTCATTTCTATGTGCATGTAAATATTTACAAATAATATCCTATTTCAACTGTACAAAACAACTATGTATACTAAAGAGAAAAATGATTTTCAATCAGAATGCATGCTTTGCTCTTCCAAGCTGCTCCATGAGGAGGACCTCTATATACAGAAAGAATCTATTTTTCCCCACAGGCTCTGCAGAGAAGGGCCCTGCCTTCACGGAAAATCTTCTTTCTGTCAAGTAGCACATCACAGACTAGGTGGGCAAAAAGATGACTGCTCCCTGCAGCCAGTACATGCACCCCTTCCCATGAACATGTGCCTGTATCAGCCAGCACACTGCCTGCAGAAAGGGGCAGAAGCTTCCTTAACATTTCGCTTCCCCAGTCCCACTGGCACCTGCACAATATGTGCAAACTTGACCTGCAATAGCAGGTTTCCTAAACAGACTGCTACCGACAGCATCTTTACTTCTGCGTTGTCATACGGGCTTTGGCGTGCAGTGGTAGAATTCAACCCACCTATGTATGATGTTCCTAAAGTCATCAATGTTAGAACCCCTAACAACATTAAAGGGGCTGGATTTAATCCACAACATGCTTATTTCTCCTACAGAACTTACTAATGTACAGGGACATACACTAACAAAAGATTTACAGCCTTGCATCCATCTTTTATACTTGATCCCAAGAAAGAATTTTCACTTTGTCTAAGAACGACCAGTTCACTCTACAGTAGCTTCTGAAAAATTAATTTGGTTCCTTTTTGCTGTATGCAAAAGGCATAAAGAAAGTAAATAGCTATCTACAACACTATTAAGTAGAAATTACATAAAGTTACTGAACTATAAGTATCTCCAGAGAACCTGAAGAGAAAAACTCAACTAACTATTAAGCAGAGTAAAGACAATGGAAGACTACAGAAAACATACACATTGCTATGCTCCCTGCAACATTACCAAAAAACCCAATAAAATTTCCATACTAGAACCATTATGCTTACAATATCTAAGGCAACAATCACTTTTTATCCAGCACTACCAGGTCTTAGGAAAAAAGATGACCTGAACAATTATATTGGTCAGACTGCTTATCTTCAGTATTGCATTACCTCTAATTTTATGGAAATAGTTTTATGATGTGACTTTAACTAATGAAAATTTCTGTAATGAATTCTAAACTCCAGATAGTTGCAAGAGGTACAATATGTAATTAAAGCCATATATTATTTTTGTTTTCGCATACTATAGACCTCCATCCAATCTTAAAAGGAAATGCTTATTATGAGAGGTAATAATTATGTAAAATTTTGCCTTGCTTGTAATTTTGTAGTGAAATTTATTTGTTCCATAGACATTTATATTATTTTAGCTTCATTTTTGTGGAAGCTTAATTAGAAGAAATGTAATCTGACCAGAAGCCATTTTCCAAAAATAGGTAGTATCCCAAATTCCAATCTTCAGGGAAACAATAGAAAAGTGCAATCACAAAGGCTGCAATGCTTTTAAGCAATATTAGTAGAACCTATTTAGAAGATTTAAAATCACTATTTTGAATTATCATGTTCTACACCTCTTGTTAAGTGTAATTAATCTTCATTCACTGCAAAAGGACTGTTGCACGCTCATGAGTGAGCTATACCTGGACCCATGAGAACCTTATCAAGAAAAAGGTAGTGGCCCAACCACCACATTTCTAAATATATTTTCTATACAAAATATTGTCAAGGTATAATCCTTAGTTATTTTTACAGTACTCTATGATTTAAACAACAATATTCAGTAAAATAGTAAGTGTGTGAAACTGCAACACCACATGGAATGAGCACTCTGCCATTTTGCTAATGTAATCAATATTAGGACCAGAAAAATTTTCTAACACGCAAGCAAAAATATTCCATAGTTTTTGAATCTTGACTGTACACTTCATGATTTTGGCTATGATTTGCAGCACACCCTTAAGATACACGAATATCTTATGCACATTTCAGTAGCAGAATGGCACTTGGCTTGCTCTAATAGAAACAACAGAGATGCAGCTGACACTTTTAAGAAAGACAATGTCCTTATTTGCATGCTGAAAATCTGGCTGTGTCCCCCCAATCCAGGCACATCCATTCATTGTGCAATCTGTCGATGGGTAAACAAATAGTGCAGGATTCATCTCAGTGGGATCTGGCCCTTTGGTCTAACCGAAGTCAATTCTAGGTCGATACTGAAGTACCATGGGGTAAGACTGAAAAAAAAAGCAAGGGGAAAACAACAACAAAAACAGAGAAAGCATGAAGACATAATTCATAAAGAAAATGCAATTAAAAACTGCCTTAAGAATAGCCAAAGCTTATCCCTAAGACACAAATATATGATAGTTTTATTTATATGAAACGATTCCATACAACAGTTAAATACATACCCGTACCTCAAATCTATTAGCTATTTGTCACTGATACAAAATTTCTCTATCTGCTTTCATATATTTCAATATTTATATTTTATTACATATATACTTGGAGTGCTCAAACAACTCTTACTTCTGTGTTGCTGTGCTTGATAAAAATCAATCTTGAAATTTTTTACTTTCTAAACTGAAGTATATTTACAGGTGATGTACTTTGTTTGAATTTTTATATTTACAGAGGTTCCATAGCTATACTATAAAAAAAAAAAAAAGACATCAAATTGGTGTCAGCTGATTTTCTGAGAGAAGATGGCTAACTTTTCCCCCAAATCCAAACTCCTTAATCTCACATCTAGTGATATATTTTTATTAGTTTCTACTGAAAAAAAAAAAAAGGCAAATAAACTACTTCTTGGATCCCTGAATTGGACAAAACTGTTGCGAAACGAAAGGCAACACTGGGTGGGTTTCCCAAAAGGGCTGTAGAACACCTGGGCACTTGTTGCTCAAAGTGTCGTCATACTAAATGTCTTATGTTTTCAGCCTGTCAGCATTTCATTTAAGTCTAAAGTTTTCCTCTTAACTTCAAGAGGGTACTGGATGTTTTCTATAGCATATAACCCTGGAAAATCTCATTGGCTCAGCAGCTGTATGGGTTTAAATACTTCTCTGCCACAGAACAGAGGAATAAAGCTAATTTAAAGTTTTTTAATTGTAAATTTGGAAGTACACAGAATTATTACAGAAGCTATCAATGAAACCAGAAATATTTTGCTGCATTCAAATGCAATAGAGATGAAGAAACAGAGATATAGCTTCAGAGACCTATATGGGTTAATAAACTTTCCATGCCATGGGAGTGAAATGATCACGAGAAATAAATGTGATCACATTTGCAGAGGATTTACAAACTGGAGTGTAGAGAAATCACAACCTAAACCAAGAGGTATTAACAGTACTAGGAGTATTTAGGAGAGAAGACAGGGAGCACCATGTGTAGGTCTGCATGTGCAATTAACAAACTTTTATCTGTAGTACCATAAACTACTTGTCTTTTATCATTTTTTTATTTGCACAGGATATGACTACCATATTATTTAAATGCTATTTTACATGGTTTTCACCTTGATTATATAAATTGTCTGTAGAAGTACGCAAATCATATTGGAAATGCACACAGGCAGAGACAGAGCAGTCACCTCATTGAATTGCCAAGTAAACCAGTGAGGCTCAGTGACTTTGCAAACAAAATTCCAAAACTGTACAAATAAAATGCACTATGCTGGAACAATTCTAATTACTGAAGTAAACATGAGTATAGTAGGTTGCTCCCATTGGTAGTGGGCAGTGACCCTCTATCACTTGCTTTAATTTTTTACTCATGCAAAAATATTATTTCAAACTTGCAAAGTAATTAGAATGAAGTTCAAATAAAAATTTTCAATGAGGAAACTGAAATATCATTTCAAATAGGTATGAACCAGATTGGTCAATGAAACTTAGAAATCAGCTTCAGTTTGCAGGTTCTGTAGGTTTTATTTTGTTATATAGTCTAGAGATTAAGGCATTATTCCATTTCTAATTTTAAAATATGTGAAAGAAATATAGTTTACAAAAATCTAACATTTCTTTACTCCATTAAAAAGGACATATGAATTCCCATAAAGAGATGAAACCAATGTTGTCTCCTTTGATTCACATTCTTCAGTTCTGATTCCTTGTCAGTGACTGCCCAACGCTGTTTAGTTAGAAGGATGAGATAGGAAGAGGTAGATAATCCTTTGAGACTGATATGAATATCACCCTACACAAGGGTATCTCTCCATTAAAAAAACCCAAAACAGCCTAATGTAAAGTAAAAGAAACTCCTAAACCTTTTGAATGGACTGTGTTTATTCATTCAATAAAGCTTGCGCTGAGGGAACGAAAATGCTCAGGCCTCGCTCACAGAGTTTTAGCACTTCTTAGTGAGGAATTATAAAAACTCCACAAATTGAATTCCAATTGAAGTGCTGACAGGACCTTAATGACTGTAATATGTACAGTCGTGAGTGCCTCTTACCTGATAAAAAGTGCCATCCTGTGAGCAGACTTGCGAAGATGAGCAGTTCTGACACCGAAACTGCGAAGGAGATGATTTTCTGATCAGATAAGAGGCATTCACAGCTGGACATACACATTTACCATTTAGTGAATTCATTTTTTTTTTAATTTTCAAATTTAAAGATCACAATTAACTTACTTATTTAAAAACAGGAAAGACTTCTCTAATGAATAAATGGACATTTTCCCTTTACTTGTCTACCTCATGTAAGGTCCATAGGTATGCCAGTAAAAGCTCATGGTCAATAGTACCAAAGATGTATATAACAGACTTATTTGATCTTCATTCAGAAGAAGATGTTGTTAATTGACTACCATTGCAACTTCATTAAGGAAAAAAAAATCATAGAAGCCTATATATTACTGGATTTATTACCAGCACAGTTTAATTTTTACAGGTTTTAGTCATCTCTGACTTCAGGGGAGCGATTTAAAACTACATAAAAGATGAACACATACTGTGTGTATGAAAATGCAACTTACAAACTTAATCAAGAGTTGTCAACTCTTACATTCACTTAATGTTAAAAGCTATAGTTCTGAGATTTTTGAAAAAATTTCATCAGTACAAATGTCTTTTTTGTCAAAATGATAGCTCTTGTTGCTTCCAATATAATACATCTGCCAAAAGTCCATTTGTAGGCAGGTGCTGCAGGACGAAATGTCAAGAAAAAATTCCATTATCATTAGTTTTTGCCTCAACACTTCCTAATAGTACTGCCAATGCTAACAAAAATACAGAATGGCAAGCCAAAAAAACACCCACTGGTTTCAAGACAGTATTGGAAAAAATACTACTTAAAGCTCCCTTATTCGTGCAATATTGTGGTTTCAGTAATGATCAAATTTCAGTGCAATATTACTTTCAAATTTCATGAATTCTTGCTTATATACACTAACTTCTCTAATTCCCATCAAAATCTATCCTCCCCCCCACCGCTTCAGATTAAGGTAAAACTTTGAGAAACTTGTGAATTGTTAACTCCACAGTGTGTTTAATTCTCTGTCTTCTCTGTCCGTGCCCCAGTGCTTTTTATTCTGAGCACTAGGGTGCTTAAAACAAAAAAGAAAAAGAATACAGCAAGTTTGGAATCTTCTACAGATCATTACATTAAGATATGTTAAATGCTTAATCTTAGCTGCACTCCAATTTAGCCTCCACTAATAATGACAGACAACAACCCTGTATATACTACAAAGCAATGAAGACTGAAGAACAATCCACAGTCGCACACAAATGAATGTATAAAAGAAAGGGAAACAAAGGGGATATGACTTCTAACCAAAAAAATTAAATATACAAGGCAATATAAGGGCTACTAAATCAAACTGAGGATCAGACCTGAAAAAAAGTCTGTAAAAAGGTTAAATATTGCAATTCAAAAATATACACACGCGGCAAGGAAAACCCATTTGGCTGTTATCTGGATGTCAGTGTTAAACAGCACATCTAAAAAAAATGTGTGTAGTATTAACAGAAACAGTAATAAAACAATTAGATCTCACCAATAATTTTCCAGAGTCACTTTCAGTCTACTGACTGAATAAAGCAGGTTCTTACTGGATCTGCTGGATGCAGATTCGCCAACTATTGTAACTCAAAAAGTCACCAAAAGCACATTTGCAGGAAAAAAGCAAGCACTTGGGTTTTCAGACACTTGACTTAAAACTCAGAGCAGAACCTGCATATGAACATTGTATATCTGCTACTTTGAAGTTTCAGAATCTACACAATACATGTGCTGCAGGGTTTCCCTCACAGAGTTTTACATAAGAAATCCAGAAAACATGTGAAAGGTATTTTTAAGTAAGGGTTTTTTGAAGGGTCATAGAATATATTCTTGGACCAAGTGCTGAAAGCACGTATACCATCTATAATAAATATACCAAAACATCATTTATTTATAATGTAACAGTATTTACGTTTTCGCCTCTTAGTCTCCATCTTGTCATATAGATGAATTCCATAGTATGATCCTTCCCCATAATTTCTCCGTTGCATAGTACATCCAGCTTAAAATGTAAGAGAACAAACAGTGAGATAAAGGGATGCAAAATTTTAATATCTAAATGAACTCCTAAGTTCATCTCAGAGTTAATCCCTCAACTTCTATTGTTATACAACAATTCCATCAGACATGTCTATCAAACCTGGATGAATACAACATGCTGACAATATGCCATTTTGTACACTACCATTCGACTTTATTTTTTTCACTTTTGTGTTTTCATTTGAAGTGTGAACAGAAGGAAGTCTGCCAACGAGGTAGGAAATCACCAGTAGACAAACATTCCCTATATTTAGCAATACTACACAGTATCTGTTTGAAGAAAGAGACTTTTGCTGTATTTTGAAGACCACCTTACTACGCCAATGCTCTTTCAAATTCAAAGATACAAACGAGAAGTACTGTAATTGTCATATAAAAAATAAATTATAGTTAAAAAAATTAGTTTAAAAATTACCTATAAATTACAAATAAAAAGCACTTCCAAGTATACAAACATTCACTAACTGAAAGCAAAAGACAGAGAAAAATAATCATCTTATTATGAAAAATTTTTAGTTCAAACTGTATTATAGCACCTTACGGCTACGCACCACTGAAAATGTTTGACAATATTTTGATTACTAGAGCTATAATGTTTTTCTGTTTTTTAGATGAAGAAAAGCATTTTGAGGTAAACAGATTCTTTGTAACACAAGCCATTAGGGTGCCAGACAGATAAAATAACAAAGCCAAATGACACCAAAAAGGCTGGTCAGCATGTCCTGACACTGTGACAAACTCCTGGGCATAGCAATACACATGTGCACCTAACCTAACTCAGCCTCATCCCTGACCAAAGCTGGGAGGCTGCAGTTCATGGAGTCATTGGCTCCAGTAAGAGAACTGGTTGAAGAAACAGTCTGTCCTTCAGTCTAAATTCCTGTATCCTTGGAAAGAGGGGAAGCAGGTTCAAATATGATTACATTTTGAAGGAATGTATTATGTTGCAGGGAAATAAAAATAAAAGCATTTTTCTTTCAAATGTACCTCATAAGAACTTGGAAGTTTTAATTTTAAGCTGAGAAACTTTTTGATAGTTCCCACAGTCACTCGAGTAGAACAGCGGATAAATTTCTTCATTAAACCCTAAAGCAACAGCAAAAAATCAGGAAAACCATGTTAGAAATTCTGGAAAACAAGAGCAATCATTAGTGCAAGAACAGCTGTAACTGATAATTTTTTCAACCAGTAATCAATTTTAGTGCACCCTCTTCTAATCCATAATGGCACCATAGGTTCAATTTTTTGGCAAAATTTAAAAGATGACAAACAAGTTCATTTGACCCATCTCTGGTTCTAAAAAAATGTCAAAAAGATACCAAAGGGAGGAAAGATAAAAACCAAAGCCCAGCTACCATAAAACCACAAAAAGCCCCAGAAGAACTTAAATAATCTACGTGTTTGCATTAGTAACACTCAGGTTTAAACAAATGTTGCATTTCTTTGAATTTTTTCAGTCCTTGAGAGAAAAAGGAAGTAAAGACATTCTGAAATAATCTAGGTAAAATACAGAGAAGCTACAAATCAGACGTGATCTATTACCATAGATTCTGTGATCCAGAGCCTAATAGCTTTGATTCAACAGGAAGACTGGAAACCTGAGACTCTCACATGGTGATGGAGACACAGATTTCTCACTGTATATAGCATAAACAAAGTGATAACATATAGGTATGTTTTCCTGATGAATCAAAATTTTCTTACTGTGTTACAAACTTCCAAAATTATACATGTAACATATCACACAGAAAATATAAGTAATTTTATTAGAAAAATTCTTTATATTTTTTAAAAATTCTTGTATTTGTATTTTAATAAAATATTATTAAAATCTAAGGGGATTTCTAAAGACTTTTTTCCAGACTCAATATCATTAAGTAAAACTCTTCAAGAACAGCAACTAAATATCCCTAATTCTTACAACAGCAGTTGGCAGGTATTACTCTACACAGTTTGCAGATGGAGGTGACCTGCCCAAGGCCACAGACAACACATCTGTGTCAGAATCAGGTTTACAGCTCGGAAGATCTGGATCCCAGTCATTCAGTGCACAACATATCTGAAAAGCAAGTTCATGCTGGCATGTTAAGACAGTAATCCTGAAAGTATGAGGCAGCTCACCTACAGCTAGCTTTACAAATACCTCTGTGGTATGCTGTAATCTGTTGTGTAATGCAGTTATATACCATCAAGGCTGTAGACTACAAAACTATAATCCATACACACAAAAAACTCCACAGTCACAGATGAATTTCTGTATGGAACTCTGTTTTTTAAAAAATTCCAAGATGCATCAAAATGCCTCATACAGAATGACTAAATAAGTGTGGAAGTCACCACACCAAGGTTTATTGTTAATGGCTATAAAATTATTTGGTTCCTATAAGATGCTATTCTGCCATCAATAACAACAGCACAGATTGTTTACTACTCACTTTGACTACATTATCTCCTGACTGCCCATTGTTGCGCAAACAGTCGAGGCAGATAGCAATCTGTGGGTCACTCCTGTGATAGTCTTTATCTTCTTCATTTTCATCACACTCCTCATCTACTTTGGGTTTATCAGCTTTTGGACTTTCATCTGTAAAATATGAAGATCAAATTATTTAAGTGTAAAATAGAACATAAACTTTAATAAATACCAAGCCATGACTAAGTTTCTTGACACAGTAATTAGTTCCCTTTGCTCAGTTTAAATATTCAAGGTGAGTTTTAAGCTACATTCATTACTTTTCTTTCTTACAATTTTTAAGTATTTTTTAATTATATTTGTCCCTAAGTCCCCTATTAGCTATTGACACATTCAGTTGATTGTGTATCATATATACATTTTGTTATTATCATCTTCCTATGAACAGAATTTTCAGTATCAACCTACAGACTTTTTGTTTGTCAAAGTCCAGGAAGCAAATTCTTAATCCAGCAGGTGCAGTCTACCCATCACAATCACTTATCTGAGGAGTCTGCCTATGATTCACAGATCCTTCAGCAAGTACATCCAAAACTTTCAACAGTTACCAATGCTGAATAATGGAGGAAAGTTTAGTTATGCAGTTTGAAAAGCCTTGAAAAACAAACCAACTACAGAAATAGGGAAAACAGCAAATTTCCCATCATAAAATAATTCCAGAGATAGGTGCCCATGCAAAAAGGTCACATCTTCCAAGGTATCCTGATAGGAAATTCAAATGTTCTCCCATGTAAATGGCACCAGAATATTTTCTGAAAAATCCTTGTAGATATTAGAATTAATGATGTTTGTACAGGCAACCTCCAGAAATCAATGTGATGGTCCATTACTGGCATGTTATTCAATATGATAGAAGTTAAAAAAATAAATAAATTTAATCTCACTAGAATGGACTCATTGTTCTCCAAGTCAAAAAGCATCAAGCCAAGAGTAGGAAAGGAAAACCAAACCAAAACCTCGTTCACCTCCTCCCCTCTTTCCCTAAGAAGTAAACTGGTGTCTCTTTTCTTCTCATCTTTCTTTCAAACCTTAGATATTGTCTTCTTTCTGTGCTTTTCTCAGATATTGACCATAAAACTAATCGCTAGAGAGTGAGTTACTGTAAAGCTGTTTGCCCTCTTCCTTCCCCAGTTCAGCCTGGAGAGGACTAATGAATATTTTTTTCTCTGTACCACTGTACGTTTCATCATCTTTCAATTTTTTCTGGTAACCACTCTTCTATTGACACCACCAATGCCTGAGATATGCTTTGTTATTTGATTTTTCCCCCCTTCTGATGTGTGAAAACTAAGTCCCGGTATTTTTTTACACATCTTAGGTGTTAAGGTTGGGAACTGTGCTGTGACCTGTGGTACAGGACATAACTGACAGACTCTTAAACTAGATTGACAACGTGATTGCAGGGCACAGCACTGACAACTGAAACAGTCTCTTCTTACTGAAACTATTCTCAGCAAATAATTCATTCTTGGGCAAGATTCTAAATGCTTGTTTATGGCAGAAAACAGCTTAAATGCTCATAATTTGTCTTAATGAGTTGTCATGACTTTTAAATAGTTTGTAGAGACAAATTTCTATAGTCCAAGAATACAGTCACTAATGGAGCTGGATACATATGTAGCTACTCAAAAGTATATTTTGAGTTAGAGCCTAAGTCTCCTTCACAAAACAATCCAAGCTCTCACTACACTGAGTAACTCATCTCCATTAGGTTTACCATTAAATTATGGGAGTAAGGTAAGAACCAGAAGAATAAGTAGGTTAAAAGTAAGTTACATTCTACAAATTTGTAAATGATGTGCTAATTCTTTCTCTTTATGTAAATAGCATAAAATAATTTCCTGAACAGTCAGAAATGTCTATACTTCATATAAATATTTTCTAAGTATTTTAAAAACTGAACAGATATACACTACATAGTATGATGTAGTAAACAAATCTAATTTCAGCTAAACTGTTCTTCAGTTCTTTATTTAATTATATAACAGAGAAAATAACCTTGTCCCTTACAATGGATGCCAAATGCAAATCATCAAAACTAGTGAGAAAGAAAATTATATGTTATGAGGTCGAAAGGAAGATATAAACAAGTGAGTGCAGAAGAGTATTACAAGATGTTTACTTGACAGTTATCCTTTACTGAAAAGAGCTATTTCTTTAACTTAGCAGAGCCTTTCAAAAGTTCTTCAAAATCATATCAAATAGGCTGTGGTATCAAAAACTTGTCAAGTTAAAGGGGCATTAAAACAGTTGGATGTAGTCCTCACTTAGTACCTCAATACTGAGTTTTCAAACTTCATGGGTCAATTACAAAAAAAAAACCCCAACAACAATATTGTGGAATCTATATAAAACAATTGTTTAGCATGTGTGGAAAGCTGTTTTACTACTTGTCGTAACTAATTCTTGACAACCTCCTACTTAACAGATGGTCACATTCAGTAACAGAAAGTAATCTGTAAAAACTCTGTAAAAAAAAAATCTGTATCTTGCTGTATTAAGAAAATTAAGAATTTAACTGGGAAATTATGAGTGTTTGAAGTGAGAGCATAGGGAAATGCAAACAAAAATAATGGTAAAACAGTCAGTGTTTGTAAAACAACTGGTTAATAGATAAGCAGCCCATGAGGGCCCACACTACACTTACACAGATTTGCTACAAGCTTCTGTAGTACCATGAATTCAGTAAAAACAATGTACTTGTGTAAGTGAACAAACAGGTCTTAATGAACAATGTTACTTAACACAGAGATGAGAAAGAGAAAAAATCATCACCTTGTCCATTTTCTTGAGGTTTGTTTTTCTTCCAAAATTCGATCTCTCGCTGCAGTTCCTCTAGTTAATACCAAAGAACAGTAATGTGAATTTTTTAATCAATAATACAGGTATGTAATTAGAAATAGCCATATTCCCTCCATCAACCCAAGCAGGTACCCAAAACCAAGTGAGAAACTTACGTTCTCGAAGTCCAGGCACCAACTTAAATATAATTTCCTCTAAGGTGTTATCCAGCCTTTCAGAGGGAAAAAATACATTTCACATTAAATGGAAACTAGCATTTTAAGTATTTTTAGTGTTTAAGTAACAAAAACTTTTGAATAATAAAATGAGTTGCATTTTTCTGGTAAATAATAAATCCTGTCAAAGCCAACTGACTTTAGCTTGAGAGGCAACATGCATCAAAGCTTATCTTAATCACCTCTTAAAGGGATTTATTTTAAGGAATTTATTTTTCAATGTATAAGAACAACAATGAAACAAATGAGGAAAAAATACTTTACTCTAAAATTTTTATTGTTTGAATTTGTATTACGTGCAAACATTCATGTTACTAAAAGGGACAGACTGGAAAAGTAGTATCCAACTTTAAGGTCCAGCTCATGAAAAGTAAGCATGAAAATTATAAACTACATTATCATATTAAGTGTTCAAGTGCTTTGGTAATAAGCCTGTTATGAAAATCTGAACAAGCTATTCCCTGCTCACTACACCACAGACAAACCGATCTCGGCAGGATAAAGAAGACCACAGAGCATCCTTGCTGCTCTGACTTGACAGTTCTCAGTACCCGTAATTAATTGGAACTATTGAAATCTGCCATGAGTTTGTATATCAGAAGACAGAACACAGCACAGGCATGTCCTTTGATACCCAGATATCAGTGCCAAAACTAGTTATTACAGTCCCAACCACTGGACACAGTGAAGTTACCTTTGCTGCTGAAGCTAAAATACTTTTCTTTCCTTTTCTCTGAATTTAACCTACTCTCCTATCCCTTTAATTGATCATCTGCTTTCTCGTTCCGCTTCCTCTCCCTGTCTTTCTTATTCTTCAGCTTCCTCTGTATTTCGTTCTGTTTCCTTTTTCTTTCTCTTCTTTGCTCTCTCTCTCATTTCTTGTGAACAGAAACTCCCACTGCCCACAGTCTAAATAAAAACCCAGGACAAAACAAAACACAAAGTAATATGGCCAGAGAAATTAAGTACCTTGAAATTTAGCAATGCCTACAATCCATTTTAATGGATAACAATTATCTTCTTATAATACATATATGAGTATTGAAGGTTTTCTTCTTTACAGAATTTGTACTTCAAAGTAATTTACAGAATTTGTAATTCGAAGTTTACAATTAGACCTATTGCCCAAACGTCACGTTCTGAGACTAGTTCCCTGTGGTATCTGGCAATGGATATAATCATACCATAAGGATATTCATGTTTAAGCTACAACCATAATCCATTTTTTAATTGCTTCTTCTTACAAGGACAACAAAAAGGAAAAATCATCAGGTGAAACATACCTCCACTAAAACAAAGTAGCACAGAGAGCTACTTTGAGCACACCACTTTCTCATGGATAAGAAGGAAACAAAAATCATGGGATGTCTTGAGTGCTTAACTTCTGACAGAGGACAAAACAGATCTACCTTTCCAAATCGTGTATTTTGTAGCCTCCTCTGTCAGTATCTAATATAACTAGATGGCACTGCTTTCTATGAAGCTCCCACAGAAGAGCACTGGGAACTTGGGAACCTGTCTTAGAAATGGAATTCATTTCACATACTAAGAAAGCTCCAATCTTCATAACGTACTGATTAAGAGAAACTAAAGGACAACTTCAAAAGAGAACATTGCTACCTTAATTAAAAATCTGACTGTTCCTCAGTATGATATAATACATGCTGGGTTTTCTACATTTATTTTTGAAAGTTCCCACTTAGCACTTTCTAATTTGTCTTCAACAGCCCAAAACAGAAGTCACTGGTAATGCTAAAATAGCAAAAAAACCCAGCATACTTTGCAGATTTACAATGCTAGCAGCAAGAACCAGCTTCCCACTCCAGTAAATGACTTCATTTTCTTCCAAAAAATGAAACAAAAAAGTTGTTTTCTCCTTACAGAGAGTAAGTACTAATCAATATTTTTAAAAAGGGCAGAAAAAAAATTCCTATCTGATCTTTAAGTGCATGAAAACTAAAAACTATAGGGAAAAAAATAAATCATAAAAGATTCTCAATTTCAGATGCATCTTACAGTGTTGCTATTATCCACACCTATGAGCACTCTAACATAAAGATTTGTATTTCTGTGACTTGCATCAAACCCATTCTGAAACGAAACTACTTGACAAAGTTGGTCTCAGTTATTTAATATACTCTCTGCTAATGCTGTAACAAGGACACTGATATTTTAGACACAACTCTTTCCACTCCCACATCTTCCAACCTGCAAACAACAACATACAGACAGAAGAACCAAGCACTTGTGTCAGCTTTGTAGAGTTTCTTTTTTCACCTCTTCTATAATATTGAATGAGTTATAAGATCAATACTCTCTTGATAATTATCGGTGAACATGAACCAAAATATTTCTAAGACTATAATTCAGGAAAACTTGCATGCACAGAAGCATGCTACCAAGAGAAAAAGAAGCCTGTCTGCATGGTATAGTCAACACAGTCCTACTGAGTACCGATGATGCAGAATTCTGCTAAATCAGTAAAGGCAATTCTAGAATTTAACACTTCCTACATTTTCATTTTACAACTCAGTGTTAAATTTCAGGCTTAATCATAGTTTCAAAAGACCCTAATTGTTGCCAGCTAAGAGATACATGAAAAAACTCACATAGTTATGAAGTTACTCAGAATTGAGTTTATAAGTAGTTTGCAAAGTTTATCTGAAAGATCTCAAGTTAAAACTACTATCTAGTGTTCAATTCTATTTCTCAGAAAATGACTGCATTCTTCAGCAATGATGGGGCCGGTCTCTATGGTCAGAGCATAAGACATGCATTAAGTTATGCCGGCAACTTCCAAAAAAAGATCATTCTATTACACTGTTCACGTGCTCTTCTGATTATTTGTTTAGCAAATGTTTAAAGCTGTTTCATAAAATATAACCAGGAAACTACTAACTACATGCAGTTTGTTGGCAAACAGACCAAATGACTCTAAAAGGAATTTCAGGAAATAATTGCACAGAAAATAGCTCTTTCCACATTTCTGGCTTGCACTTTAACTTTTCTCACCCATCTATAATTTCCCTCTCAAAGGACAGTATTCGTTTACTAAAATGTTTCAGAAAATACATTTTTCATCTCCTATGAAGTGGTCCCATCAGAATAAAAATATTTCTAAAATGCTTTTGTTTTCAGCTCTTTAGTAGCCCACAACATCTTCCATTATGGCTCACACAGCACCTCAGACACTCACAGGAGATCAGAAAAGTATTTTCTACTACACAAACCCTCTTAGCCCAACTCTTCCAAAAACATTCAGATGATAAAGACTAAGGCCACTAACACCCTTCAGAGTTGCTGAATTTAATCTCAGTCACCTCTCCTCTTGGTATATAACTGAAGCACAGGAATGGTTGTGCATCATGTGAGTCATAAATCAAAGCAATATACGATAAATTGTAGCAACACAATGACATCAGGAAGTGATACCAACCCTAGGAAATGCCAGATGTAAATGTATATTTTAACATTGAGGTAAGAATAGTTTTTCCTAAATTCACAATAGTATTACAAAATAAGAATACTGTGGGGTGGGGTGGGATGGGGTGGGGAGATTGTTGGGAGAGAGGGCAGGGAGTGGCTTCATCACTGGAGTTAAACATGAAGTTCTTCCACTTATGATGATATTTCTTGATTTCTCCATCTTATACTTATGGGATGTCTATCACCTTTGTTTCAACATAACATCACTAAAAGAGAATCCAAAATTTCAAGAAAAATAACTGCTTTTAAAAAGGTGTGTTACTGTGATATAAAAATACAAACTCTCAAAAAAGGGTATTTTTAGTGTCAAAACTTTTTTTCATTAGTGTCTTTTCATTAATCTCACAGCATATTTCAATTCAGATTGGCAGATCTATGCCCTGAAAAACATTGTTATTCGTATGATTCATTTACTATATAGCTCTAAGAAGAAAAAATTTGCCATGCAGTTTGGAATGCCCTAAATAACTTGAAAAAAGAAACTCTAGAATTTAACTTCATTCCACATAAAGAATAATTGGTATCTGCTTCCTTTATTTGTTTAATAAAGGTATTAAAATGTTTATTTTAACTTTTAAAATATACCCAGTCTTTCAGTGCCTTTCCCTTACCTTTCCTCCTTTTATTATATCTGAAAAAAATCAATTCACAATTTAGTGGGAGCTGAGAAAAATGACAACCTATATGGCTCAGAACAGTTAATATATGCTTTATACAAATAAGCAAAACAATGAATTCCCTTTTAGGATAAAGATGCTAGGATTTTTTTTCAATTTTTTGTTTTTCCATTTTAGCAAATGTTGTGAAATAGCATCTTACCTTAACATTTCTAGTGGATTGGTCTCATGCACTTGGTTGCCACACCTGGGACAGTCATTACTGTCTTCAAAGTGTTGAACAATACAAGTCTTACAAACTGAGAGACAGAGAAAAAAAAAAGGAAGACAGAAAGAAAGAAAAAATAAACTTAGACAAGATCTAAATAATAGCTACTACATGTATCGGAAATAAAAGAGTATTATCTCAAAGTAAATAATTACAATACATTTTCTCCACTTCTTGTTCCTCAAAGCCACAGTTCTGTTCCACTGAGACACCAAGTTCAGCAGCACAGGTTAGACAAGCACTGCTTTGAAGTATGTGATATTTTTACTACTTATAATTCTCCCAACATCATAAAATGCAAAGTCCATACCATGTAGCCCTTAAAGAGCAGGTTCTGACAAAATGTGTGCAGGGGAGCTTGAGCACAGCAGAGCCAACCATCACTTCAGCTGATCTCAAAATGACTTATGCACATCATTTTTGTTCCAATGTTTTGCTTGCAACTGAAAATACTGGTGTAAATACTTCTTGCAAAAGAAAAGTTCACAGAAGTTGTACAAAGGTTCAAAGTGTTTCCGTTTTGACACAGCGTTTTCAAAAACAATGACAGAACTTACAGTAAACATTTAATACTTGAATCTTATAATGAAAACTCATGATCATGACAAGTATAAACAAACCCAAACCAAGAACAATGTGAACTTAAACCCCAATAAACTGAAATTCAATTAAGCAAGGTGCTACACTACTGTTGCTTCCAAATGATTAATTGCAAACTGTAGATTTTAATGCTATTAATAAGAAAATGGAAGCCAAGCTGATGAGAACAAATATGCCTGCTACTATTACTGCATTGCAACATTCTGCATGGAGATAAACTCTATCCTCTGTT
The DNA here is from genome assembly GCF_001715985.3 of Manacus vitellinus. NCBI lineage: Eukaryota > Metazoa > Chordata > Aves > Passeriformes > Pipridae > Manacus > Manacus vitellinus. The sequence continues at coordinate 7,919,146 of NW_021939122.1, read as the reverse complement.
TATTATTACTTCACCTACACTGAAATGACAACTGCAAATTCATCAGTAAATGGACTGAAAAAATAAATGGACTGCTGTGATTGCAATATGCTTTCTGCTGAAACACTGTAATTTCTTTCAGCAATTACCTAAAGAAGCATAAGCATCTCTAAACAAGCTGGTAAATCTGAATTATAAGACAACTTTAAGGAATCTCAAAACTCCTTTAACAAATGTCACCTAACAAGCAAAGCCTGCTTTTGTCTTTGCCTTAGTATGCTCAAAAGAGTTATGTCAAATCAGATAATGCTGGTAATGCACACACATTAGACCTTTACATAGGTTTTTTTTCCAACTGCTTTAGAACACTAACATCAGGACATTAACTTCACAGCTCTGGTTGAAATTACAATGAACTTTCCACTTTACATGGGACAATAGACTTCAGAGCTCTCTGGCAGGCTCTCAGCACTCTTCCTATGCTAAATGGTTCTAGCAAGGCTGGCTGGATGCAGGGCTGGCTGGGTGCAGGGCAGATTTCTGGTGACCTGGTAAAACGAGCTCAGGAAGCCCACGAGCCCTGCCAGACAAGCCCTTTAAGCTGGGCACAGCACTGTCCTCTGCACACGGTGTCTCCAAAAGAGCTGAGAACACTGATGCCATGAGAGCAGCACTCAGAACTCAGGACATGAGTTACTTTTTGCTTAACCTGAAGTTGTGAGGTATTTAGCGCTGGCATACAGATGCAAGAACCTGCAAACACAGAACTCTTCTTATATCACAGATCTTTTATAATTTGTTGAATTATTAGACTTAATCGATTTTTGCACATTCATTCCCTAACACTTCCAGAGGGTAAGAAGTCTAGTACAGAGCAGCAAGTGTGATTGTACCTACAACATTTCTTCATTTTTCTACATACTTTTTCTAACTAATACTCCTAAAAGTAAACATTTTGCCACTACACTTACATAATAGAGAGAATTTCATCACCCATATAGAAGCCCCCATGCAAGCCCAAGAGAGCATTTAAGAACATGCTGAAATCAGAGCACAAATCTTAACTTTTGAAATGCATATAGTTTAGATTTCTATAACATCTCCTCATTAATACGACTGAGAATCTCCTCTAGGACTTAAAATAACAGAAACTATCCTTGAAATTGAAAAGATATGAAGATTCTCAGCTCAAAGCTTTTCTTAAGATGTAGTGTTTGCACTTGTACAACCCAAGGGCAAACATCACAAGGTGGAATTCTTTAGCTGATCAGTAGCTCCTCAGCCATCCCAGCTCCCACAACCAGCTGAACTATCATTCCTTCTGTCACCTACCTGAAATACAAAGTACAGGGAGCAACTGAAGGCATCACTCTGTTCCTTCACTAATCAAACCCCAGATACATACACACAATGATACAATAGGGAAGAGGCACAGACAGCAAAATATATACAAAAATCACTTCTCCAAGAATATCAATCCCCATTCTCTTAGCTCTTTTTCAATGGAAATGAAGTTCCTCTTCTGCTAACTGCTATAATAAAGGAAGGAGTTAGTCTTTAATTTATTTTTCTTTTTTTGTAAGCCTCTTGTCTGGTATAAACAGCAGCACCTCTATGGAGTCTTTCTAACCTGACACCAACTTAAAATGATTGATAAAGAATAAACGAAGTGGCAAAAAAGGTACAAATGTAACTAGTACTGGTCAATATTAATTTCGGGACTCATAAGCTTCTCTTATCTGGAAAATGGTCAGGCTGGATGAGGCTCTGAGCAACTTGAATTAGTGGAGGGTGTCCCTGCCCATGGCAGGGGGGTTGGAACTAACTAAGGGTCCCTTCCAACCCAAACCATTCTACAATTGTATTAGATTTTTTTTTTGCGACTGAGACTCTTAGAGAATTAGCACAAAAATTCTTCAAAAGACTTACAAAGGGTCAATACCAGAGTGATTTTTTCCATAAACAATCAGAATTAGTCTCCTTCAGAAAGCATTTCCCTGCATTTTAAGAAAGTATGTCTGAAATTCTTTTAAAAGAATTTAATTCTTTCACTTGTTCTTAGGATCTCTGTTCCATTCACATCAGAGAAGTTCTTGAAGTCTCGGATGACACTGTTCTAACTGATTTGAAAAGGACTAATTCATTTGTCTTGTAAAGATATTTTAAATATCTTTATCTTGGTAGGTTTTTTTTGTTTGTTTTCAAACTAAAGGGAAAGAGGGCCTATCTGAGTTATGGCTTTCATTTACACCTAGAAGAAATCTGAAATGATTACTATTCACAACAATTTTATGCCATGGGATAGATAACTAACACACATTTAAAATCATAAAACCTCCCAACCACTAACCACTGCTAAACACAGAGCATGCTAATATCCACAATAATGTAACTTAAAGAAATATTTATAATATAAACCTATCTATAGAAAGGAACTGAATTACTCAGTTTGAATATATTTATGTGCTGTCTTTGTACCTTTTCTTGAGAGAAGGTGACACCCTTGGAAGCCATGCACTGTCCAGGAAAGGAGTTAATGATTAATGAAGAGCTTAAACTCCAGTGTAAGAAAGATCTCTGAGTAAAATATGTACAGAAAAAACATCATAAGGAACCAAGAATCTTATTCCAGTCCTATATGGATGTATTCCCTATGCCAACAAACACACAGATCTGGATCGAGTGTTTGTACAGCCAGCTCAATGCCATGAAAAAAATCTTGAAATTGTAAATCAATACTGCAGTAATCTAAAACAACTTTCACTTTTTCTCATGGAGACCTATGGTGCTATGAGGACTTGCCCATCAAAACTAAATGTGATTCACCAATAGCAATGTAAAGGTAAAAAATACATATAAATTCTAGCACGCAAGTGTAATGAACTGATAAATGATAGTCCTATAGGGATAATGAACCAGTATTTTCAGATATGATAGGTATAAGTGTCCTCTGTTACTGTCAATATAGATCACTGAACATTTTTCAAAGTCTATCACTTGGCACTTTCAGAAAATGGGATGAAGTCTAAGTATTGGATGAAGTTTAAGAATAGGGGAAAAGGGAATCTTTAACCACAATTAAATTACAAATATATTTAATTCACTTCCTCAGGGAAAAAACAAACACCAAACCAAAAACCTTTTACACTTCCAGTACAGATTAACAAAATGATACAGTATCATTTGCTTTACTGTAGGTCATGGTGTGGCAGCAAACAGGAGAAAAGAAATTGCTTAACCAAAATGTACACAGTTTGCAGAATTTTGATATATGGTACACAGGCCAGAGAAATGAGAACCTGAATTTCACAGTTGTACTATAACATTTCAGATGAGACACAACAAAAGTTAAATTCACATACGATGATTTTCTACAGCTGATAAAAGTACTTGTGTGACATATGCTAATTGGCTGGCAACCATAACAGACAATGCTATGTTTTCCAATACAGAGATATCTGGTTCACACATTCTTTCAGACCTTTGTAATTAGATGAAAAATACAGATACAAGTGTCAGGATTGTGCTGTATGTCATCTTAGGGAAACAAAAAAGTACATATCTTATGCAAATTCACATATAGTTCAATGGGAAGACTCCTCCCAGGTTACTGTTTAAATGTTGGTTAACGAGGTACCTAAATAAAACTTCATATTGCATTTTTGAAATAAAACATTCTACAAGAGAAAGTTTAATTAGTTAACTGTAGGACAAATTCTTCGTCAGAACCCATCCTTTGAATTCTTCCATGGATCTTCTCTCTCAAAGTTAATTACTCTCTGATCCATTGAGCAAAGGAGCAGCACAAGATACACACAGCTACTGGAACATCAAACCCATCTCAGTGTAGGCACAGAAGTCATTTGGTATGTATAATGAAGTATTCAATTAGCTACCTTAAACCTTCTTTACAAGCACTTACATTTAGAGAAAGTGTCTGCATAAAAACAGGACACAAACTTCAATACACTTAACCACCCTTTTCAGAAACTACACGTGAGACTACTCCACTCTTAATTACAATTACCAGACACATACAAACTGGACTCCCTTCTGTTGAAAGGGAATACCATAATTTCAGTACATGATGACCAAGAAAGACTTTTTGTGTTGAAAATTTCTATTTTAAAATAACCTGCTACACGTCATTGACTAAAGCTTTTGCAGGAGAAGGAGTCTGAAAGCAGCTCAGCTTGCTTGTCTGAAGGTGAGTTTTTGCTGCAGTAAAGTTTTTTGTGATCTCCTAGTGAGAGCACAGGTTTCTAGCAAAATCTGAAAAACACTCCAGTTTCAGGACTATTCGTTTGATACTGAAAATTACACATCTCGTAATTTTCCTGCATGGAAGGTTATTTCTGAAAGTTCCTAGACTGCCTTGGTTGATAATTTCTTAAGGCAAATACCAGAGTGACCAACTAGGAGTAATTCACCACTTGATCTGCTTTTCATAACAGGGAAAAACTGGTGAGGAACACAGACACAGACAGCAGCCTGCCCTGAGGTGAGGCAAGCAACTCAGGAGGATTCAGTTCAGGATCTTGAGGAACGATACACAGTTAAACAGCAGAGTTAGGATTCTGAACTCCAGGAGATGGCACTTCAAGTTGCTTAAGCAACTGCTTGTCAGATTTCCCAAGGAGATTATCATTAGAAAGAAACTTAGGAGAGCTGGTTGGCTTTTTTTAAAGAAAATTTATTTAGACCTCAAGAGCTAATCTGTGGAGGATCATGACCAGAGCAAGCATACAAAGGGTTAATGAAGCAGTGGACATTGCCAGAATGGAAGAGAATGTGGCAGAAGGTGGGAGGAAGTGCCTACAATGTGCATGGAGCCAAAGGTTGAGTGATCCAGAACAAGAGGATGATTGAAGAAAAGAAGAAAGCATGCTGAAAGCTGACAGGTGTAAAGATGGACATTAGTTGTTAATAGGTAGAAATAAGCATACTGTAATTTTATAGGGCCAAGTATTGCTTGTTGATAGGTTGAAGATGCTTAGCTCACAGACCAGAAATGAAACTAGTTCCTCTATAAATAGAGGCTTGAAATAAATAATAAACGACTCTCTTGCTGACCAGCAAGGGTGTCCGTGTCCCAATCGCTACACTAACCAGTCTGTTGTACAGGGAATTTTGTCTAAAGAACTGCTTAGTGCACACTAAATGCTTGGTGCACAAAGTTCCTAATTAATATGCAAAAGTAGAGCGTATTAGAAGTGGAGACAAGGATGGGAAACAAAAAGATATAAAATCACTACTCTGGCACTTAGGGACAAAAGTAGGAAAGCCAAGGCCCAGTCATAGCTAAAACTAGTGAGAGACATAATGGAATTGTGTAAGTATGCTAGTAGCTGAAGGAAATTTAGACAAAATGTTTGCCTGTTAATGAATGAAGGAAACAACTTAGGAATAGGTTATACAGAAAGGTTTGAAGTCCTCAGTACCTTTTTGCCTTGGTCTTCACAGACAGAGTCTGATCTCCATGCATGATTTGGGAAGGAGAGGGATGATCAATAGACAAGGAGTAGCAGGTTTGGGCCCACTGAGAAAACTTGACATATTCAAATCTACAGGCCAGATAGGATTTACTAAGATGAAACCTTATCACCATCATCATGGTGATTATGAAAGGTGCCCAATGACTGGAAAAGGGCAGTGTGTTAAACCCACCTTTGTTAAAGAGGGGAAGAATGACCCAGGTAAATACAGTTCAGCAGTCTCCCCTAGCTCCCTGAAAAGATGGCAGATTACATCATGGCCCCTGGAATCAATTTCCAACAACATGAGGGACAAAAATGTAATCAAGAATAGGCAGTACAAATTTGCCAAAAGTGAATTATATTATACACTATCAGGTGATCTAATAACAGCCTGTACCACTTGAACAGCACTTACAGGAGTGACGGAGCCCTGTCTTCTTGGGAGTGGCAAGTATCACAAGGAGCAATGGTCCCACACTGACATTTGGTAGGACCTTCAGTAAAACTAGGTAAAGACTGAAGCACTGGAAAAGGCTATTGAGAGAGGCTGTAGAGACTTCATGCTTGAAAAGCCACATGTCAACTATACAGAGCCATGACTTGACCTGGTACAGTGCTGGCAATGAACTCGTCTCATGCATGTTGGCCTAGGCAGCCTCCAGATGTCCCTTTCAACCAGCATTTCTATGATTGTGCAAACAGTCTGATATTTTTTTAGGACACTAAAGAAGGTTCCTGAGAAAAGTTTATTTTCCAAGTTTTGTAAGCGCACACTGTACTAAACAACAGATGATGGGACATGGCCTTTAGCTCACACTCAGCCTGCTTCAATCAGTAGTTCTTAAACATCCTTGACAATGGTGTAACAGACTAGAAAAAAAGGTCTCAGCCCATAAGAGAAAACCATTCTGTTGGAAGTAGTAAAAAAGAAATTAAGCACTGAATTTGCAGAATAAGTAATTATTTTGCAGCAACATAACCATTTCGGTCACAGCATAGGGAAGTTTGTATTTCTGATGCCCAAGTTGCACTTATGTTTCCCAGTAAATGGTGGAGTTATCTGTCCAACATTTCCAAAAAACCCATCAGAAACATGCCTTATTAAAAAGGCACTCATTTCTCAGAGCAGAACTCTACTAACATTTTTCAACCACACAGAATGTGCAAATGAACTGCTAACTGCTTTGGTTGCTACTGATCACAACAGATCCCCTATGATCACTGGAGAATACCTATGTCAATACATGCTTCTCATCTTTCCAGAGTAATACATTGTACTCCCAGTACCTAATGAATTTATGCTGCTTCTTCAACCATTAATATCTGCAGATTTTGATCATTTGTGCAACAATGTTTTGACTTATGGCAACTAATAGTACAAAAAAAATATCAAAGGATAGTTAAAATCATTGTATTTTGTGATACCCTGAATTCTGCCACACAGAGTCATCTTTTCCTCTGCAGACATAAGACTTTCATGTCACCACTTGTTTAATTTAATTTTCCCTTCCATCACTGTAAGCTTTGTACTTTGGCAACTAAACTTTGCTTTAAAGAAACATCACCTGCTTTCCTCCAGTTCTACTTAATGACCCAAACACGTGGCAGCTTTTTGGGGAGGAGACCTGTGCAACTCTATGGCAGCTCAGTAAAATTCACGTCCTCTAATGTGGGGACTAGGCAGTAACAGAGCTGTCTCAGTAAAGAGCTCTCAATCTACAGGTAAACAAAAGAAAGAGATGCCACTGAAAACACTCCTGCCATTACTGTTTTGTAATGGGAGTGAAAATAAATAAACAAATAAATTATATAAACAAAAACATTTTTTCAAATCTGAGCTGATTTCTGAAGTAACTGTTTCCCTCTCACCCCTACCTTTTAGAAGTTACTACTGCTCATTAAACTTCAATCTTAAAAAAAATTAGCTAATACCAGAATTTTTCCAGTTTCTTTAAAGGGAAAGAATTTAATAATACATTTACCTGCTTCTATTAATTTACCTCTATTAAGTACCTCAGTCTTCTCCTGACTCTTTGTCACTATTTTCCTTCTGTATCCAATAAAGGATGGAGATTCTCCTTAGATCTCCTTTTGTTGCTAATATATAGACTTACAGACACATTTTTAATTCTCTTTTATGGCAGTAACCAGATTAAGTTCTGTTGGGCTTTGGCCCTTCTAATTTTCTCTCTGCATAACTTCATGACATCCTTGCAGTCCTCCTGAGTTGACTGCCCCTTCTTCCAAATTAATAAACTCTCCTTTTTTTTTACTGAGTTCCAGACAAGGCTTTCTGTACAGCCAAGCTGGTCATCTTCCCTGACAACTCATCTTTTGGCACACAGGGATAGCCTGCTCCTGTGTCTCTAGGATTTCCCCCTTAAAGCATGTACAGCTTTCCTGGACTCCTCTGCCCTTCAGGACTGCCTCCCAAAGGACTGTCAACCAGGCTCCAAAGTTGGACCCCCAGAAGTCTGAGGAACAGTTGTGCTAAACAACATTCTTACTCCTCCAAGAATTGAAGACTACCCTTTGTGATTCCTGTGCTCAAAGACAGCCTCCACCCACCAGTCCTTCTATGTCCACTAACAGCAGGTCCATCAGGGCCTCACTCCTGTGAGCTCTGTCAGGAAGTTACCCTCCACACTCTTCAGGAACACCTAGACTGTCTTCTCTCTGCTGTAGTGTACTTCCAGCAGACATTGCTAAGTCAAAGTCATCCACCAGAACAAGTGCTAGAAACTGTGAGACTTCCCTCAGCTGCTTACAGAATGTTTCATCTGCCTCTTCACCCTGGTTGGGTGATCTATAACAGACTCCCACAATGATACTGCCTTGTTGGCCTTCGCCCCAATTCTTAAACACTCAACTCTATTATCACCAGCACTAGGTTTTAGACACCCAAAACACTCCCTAACTCAGAGTGCTACCCAACTAGCTCTCCTTCTTTGCCTATCCCTTCTGAAGAGTTTATAGCCATCCATTGCAGCCCTCCAGTTGTGTGAGTTATCCCATCATGGTTCTGTGATGGTAACTATGCCACAATTTTCCTGCTGCACAATGGCTTCTGTTGTTTTAATTTTATATGTGCGTGATATAGTGGGGACATAACACCATAGTGTAAAAATTAACAGTGAAGACAGTAACAACTGCAAGACAACAATAACAATTGCAAGAACAACACTGCGCAGAAATGACAGGAAATGCCAAGACAAGGCTTTTAACTGATATTAAAGGTTTGAAAATGGGAAATCTACCAGACACATATAGTTCCCTTTACTCTTCTTTTAGAAGAGTTCAAATCTTCTTTGGAAAGACATCAAATTCTCAAGAAAGTCCAATCAAACTACTGTCTATTCAGGAATACATGTAAAAAAAATCAAGTGTGGAAGTAAGATGACTGAGTTTGACAGGACCATTCATACGCTTAATATAATTCATACACGCCAATGTTTTAGATATATTAGGAGCCTAAGACAAGCTGAATATTTTCCCTGAGACAGTTTTATTGAAAGAAATCTACTCCCTAAATAAATATTTTGCCAACTTTCAAGTACTTCGCTGCATTTTGCCATGGAACACATTACAGAGACTTGTGTGCCGGTACTGACCAAACCTGTGGATCCATCATGCACACTGTCAACAGATACATTAGCTTAAGTTTCAAGAGCACAGTTATATTATCAGAATAGCACACCTGACCTGACTAATGATCTCACCTCTGATCAGCCAGGCCACAGTGATACAAGTTTGGTGTTAGAGCCAGCACAATCACCACTAGCTTAGGAGAAAGAAAAGAGGTATCTTTACAAGGCATTCAGCAGAGCTGACATACTTTCACAGAACTGGTCAGGTTGGAAGGGGTCACAGTGGGTCATCTGGTCCAACCTCCCTGCTCAAGCAGTGTCATCCTAGAGCATACGGCACAGGATTGCATCCAGAGGGTTCCTGAATATCTCCAGTGAGGGAGACTCCACAACCTCTCTGGGTGATCTGTTCCAGTGCATGGTCACTCGCATAGTACAGAAGTTCCTCCTCATGTTCAGGTAGGACCTCCTGTTCATCAGTTTCTGCCCATTGCCTCTTGTCCTTTTGCTTGGCATCACTGAGAAGAGTGTGGTTCCATCCTCTTGACACCCACCCTTTAGATATTTATACATATTAATGAGGTCCCCTCTCAGTCACCTCTTCTCAAGGCTGAACAGGCTCAAATCCCTCAGCCTTTCCTCATAAGGGAGATTCTCCAGACCCTTGATCAACTTAGTAGCTCTCCACTGCACCTGCTCCAGGAGCTCCATGTACTGTACTGTGGAGCACAGTACTGCACACAGTTCAAGATGACCCAGACTGGAGACCAGTGTTTAGGAAACCCCAGCTGAGACTGAATTCATTCAGAGGATTTCATGTAAAAATTCAGTGAACAAAAACCAGCACAGCGGTCATATTAAACACATTCACGCTTCAAGCAACCATCACTTATGAAGGAGGGAATATTTTGCAAAGTACTACTTACAGGTATGGAGGCACTCAGTTACTGTAGTTGGCTTGATGAGATAGCCTTTACAGATATAGCAGGTGATATGAGGATTGAAATCTTTCACCAAGTGCTTCCTCTGAGTAGCCATTCGTGGGGCAGGAATTACTGGCAGAGTGCTCGGGGCCAGAGAAGCGAGTCTGAGAGGCGTCGATACCCGCAGTTCACAAGAGCTGTAGCACTGCTCTGTGCAACTGGACTTCTCCAGGCATTTGCTCTTAATTCCGCCGGTCTCACTGGGACATGGCTCATAACTCCTGCTCCCGTGCCAGGCGAGTCATTTCCTACCTGTAACACACGTGCAAAGAGAGAGCTGTGTAAACCTGGCCGGACAGCGGCGATGCCCTGGAGGAGCAGTGTCGCCATGAACTTGGCGGGGGCACCGGGCCGTTATTTACATAACAGCAGCCCGGCAGCCGAGCTCCGAGCCGCGCCCCCGCCCCGCCAGGCTCCGCGACGAGCCGCGGGCCGGGTGACAGGTGCAGGGGCCGGGGCCGGCCCCGCCGCCCTCCCTGCGCACCCCGCCCGCGCAGCTCCGGGCCCGCAGGCCTCGGCGGCCCCGCGGGGAGCACCCCCCGCCGCCCCGCGGGAGCGCGGCCGGAGAGGGCGGCGGGCGCCCGGCTGTGCCCCCGCTTCGCCGGCTCCCGTCCCTTCCCTGCCGCACCTGCGGCGCCTCTCCGCCGGCCCCCGCCGTACCCTGGCGCAGCCCCGCGGCCTCGGCGGAGCGCCCGGCCGAAAGAGAAGAGAAAGGCGGCGCGCCTCCCCCCGCTCCGGGCGCTCCTCCCTCCCCGCGGCTGCCGCGGCCGGTCCCGGGGGCGGGCGGACGGAGCCGCGCAGCGCTGCTCCCGGCCGAGCCCCGCAGCGCCCCTCGGGCGGGCGCGGCCCGGAGCCCTGCCCGGCAGGAGCTCGGGGAGCGGCGGCGCTGCCGGGCGAGGTGCGAGCAGGAGCGGAGCCCAGCTCGCCTCCCGGGCCCCGCTGCGGCCCCGCCACCGCTTCTTCAAAATAACTTCAGCTTCTGCCCTGGAAGAGGGAAAGTTAAACTCATTTCTCCAGCCCGCAAATGCAAATGATAAACACTGGACTAAGTTACTCAAATCCTGTGAACATACATGTGTTTTCCTCGAACCGGGACCAACTAGCCAGAAAACGGCTAAGCACGAGTGAAAGCTGCCTCCACGGTTCAGGGCATCTGCTTTTTGCTCCCCTGTTCTAAGAAATGCGCCATATTATTACCAAGTAATTATCCAGAAAACTAAAGTGGCCTTCATTTTTCAATTGCACTATTTCTGGAAAATTTCTTCTTCGCTGCTTTTAACAATAATGACAAAAACCTAAGGAGGCATTTTCTATATCATCTGCAATGCCACCACTTTACCTGTGACTGTGTTAGGTATTTGCTTTTCCATTCTACATTTTTAGATAAATACTCACTTTGCATTGGCCCTCCAATGCACTCTCCCTTTCATCCTTTGGAAAGTGCTGCAACAGGAGAAGGCTTTAATAATTTTGGCCTGTTCCTGCCATCCATTCTTACCTCTGGAATATTTACCATCCAAGAGATCTCCATGTGCATCAAATCAATTGGCAGTTTGAGTCAGGTGCATTAAAAACTGTTACCATTAAAGTTACAGTGCAATGATGAATACATGATAAACTAGACATAGAGTAATTCAACAGGACATACATAATTTTTGCTGCTAAAATATTTATCTTGTATAAGCTTATTTCTTCACAATGTGAAAAGAAGTTTATAAAGCTAAAAATCTTTTGAAGCAGTGTAGAATCACAGATTATGCTGAGTTGGAAGGGACCCACAAGGATCATCAAGTCCAACTCCTGGCCCTGCACAGGACATTCCAAGAATCCCACCATGTGCCCGAGATTGTTGTCCAAACACTTCTCGAACTCTGTCAGGCTTGGTGCTGTGACCACTTCCCTGGGGAGCCTGTTCCAGTGCCCAACCACCCTCTGGGTGAAGAACCTTTTCCTAATATCCAACCTAAACCTCCCCTGACAGCTTCATGCCATTTCCTCAAGTCCTGTCACTGGTCACCACAGAGAACAGATCAGTGCCTACCCCTCTGCATCCCCTCACGAGGAAGCTGTACACTGTGATGCGGTCTCCCCTCAGTCTCCTCCAGGCTGAAACTGGACCAAGACCAAGTGCCCTCAGCCGCTCCTCATACGGCTTCCCCTCAAGGCCCTTCACCATCTTTGTTGCCCTCCCTCGGACACTCTCTAATAGTTCAATATCTTTCTGATATTGTGGTGCCCAAAACTGCCCCCGGCACTCAAGGTGAGGCTGCCCCAGTGCAGAGCAGAGCACAGCAGGACAATCACCTCCCTTGACCAGCTGGTGATGCTGTGCCTAATGCATCCCAGGATACAGTAAAAGCTTAACAAGGAGTTGTGTTTTGATGGTTTTGGCCTTCTCTTGTTAACTGTTGTTTGCATTATTATACCATAAAGTACACACTGATGACCCAAAGGCTAAAGAACACAGAACTGTAAACTAAACATGAAGCAGAGAAATAGACAACATAGACTATATACATCTCATGGGAATATTTTAATTAGTCACATTCTGTCAGTTTAGCAGAAGTTGACATTTTTCAGAATGAGTGTGAGAGTGGCTCTGCTCGAATGTAGGCTAAGTATGATACAGCATTATTAAACTTACATACATGCATTTAAAACAAGCAACTGCTGATGCTTTCCTGGTTGTTTCAAAATGACTGCATCTGGTAAGACTTGTTTTAAAAATAAACTGGTTTCTACGTGGGATTTCAAATCATACTTTAAGTGTCTCACTTGAAAAAAAAGAACCCAACATTTTCTAAACAAATTAGTCAGCTAGGCTCACGTTTACCCAGTAATGGATGCACACTGTTCGATTCAAGCACATCAAAAACTCACTTATGTCATTTATTATACTGTGTAGCCCACACAGTAATAATCACACAGCAGTTGTGATTATTGTAGTACTTGCAAACATACACGACCAGTACAGGTTCCCACAAGCCATACTGAAGTTCTTCTAAGGGCAACCAGTCCCATGCCAGGTGACAGTGTAGACAACAAATTCTTGCCTCATCTCTCCACTCAGTCCTGCTGGTACTAAGTGTATTTATGAGATGCTGACTGAAGGTGATGAAAGTTGAGGCTTTCAGCACCTTATAAGACCACAACATAAAGAGCAAACAAGAAGCAGCAAAGGAGCTCTCATTTCATTATCAGAGGAAACTAGATCCTTAAATACTTACTCCCACTTTATATCATAAGGAAGAAAATTATTTTAATAAATGCTTATGAATTAATTATAATTTCAAAGGTAGTTAACTCCTAGCATTTCATACAACAGGTTTATTTAAAAATACAGGTCCATATAAGTGATATGAGAATTTTGATCTACTAATAGCAGTTAAAAGGTAACAGAGGAATCAAACAAGGCAGTCATATTATGAAAGAAACAGAATCAAGAAAATGAACTTAGCTCATAAAAGTAAATATATATCATGTATTGGTGACAGGAAACATGGTATGACAGAGAGGGTGATTATAGTCCTCAAATGAGTGATGAAAATACAGCTGCTCTCATTTTTCTGTTTCTCAAACTTTTGACTTTCTCATCCACTGACTTGTACTCAGCAGTTCCCAGAGTGTCCTCGAACACAGTGCTTACTTTTTTTTTTTAAACCAAGTCCTTTTTTACATATATGAACTTGTCTAACAAATAGAAAATAAAGACTGCTTTCTAAGCATTATCAACATTGAGGAGTAGTTTCTTGAAATCCCTAAAGAACTACTGGATCATCCTCATGTGAATGTGAGTAATTATTTACATGTGTAACAGAGTAATTATTTACATTTAATAAGAATTAAATGTATCTTTTTAAAGGAACAGCCAGGACACACAAGAATACGTGAACTCCAAGCATTTCATTAAAGCAGTTCCAACATTTTTGAAAAATACCAATATTCGACATCAGTTCCCAAATAAATTCCAGAGAGAAAATAAACACTGGTCAATATTCAAATTCTCAGTAACATTTGAAATGAGTGAATAATTCTAATTCTGCAAGTAGATCTACATTAGTACAATGCTACATCCCTACAGAGCTACACTGGAGTCTGTTTCTAGGCAAGTCTCCAACTACCCTCCAGTTATCCTAAGAGTTACTTGTATTTTGTAGATGAAGAATTACGGGGACACATCTGAACTAGGAAATTAATAGAAAACAAATCCCTGCTTCTCTTAATAGAAATTATGTAGCAATCTGAATGATATTTAGAGGGAGCTGAGCCTCTAGACATTTAATGAAAATGCCATTCTACAACTTTGAAAAACTTGAAAACTTCACTGAATTGTTTAGGTTGGAAGTCATCTCCTGAGATCATCTAATTCAACCCGTCTGCTCAAGCAGGGTCAGCTAAAGCAGGTTGTCTAGGACTGTATCCAGTGGGGTTTTGATTATCTTCACAGATGGGGTTGTACCCATTCTCTGGGCAATCTGTTCCCATTTTGATCACTTTCACAGTAAAAAAAAAAAGTTTTCTTGTTATCAGATGGAATTTCATGTATTTCAGTTTGTGCCCATTACCTTTTGTCCTGTCAGTGGACACCTCTGAGAGCAGTTTGACTTCCTTATCTACATTCTCTCCCACTGAGTACTTATACATGCTGATAAGATCCCCTCGAGCCTTTTTCTTCCCAGCTGAGCAGTCCCCAAACTCTCAGCCTCTCCTCAAATGAACAACACTCCAGTCCCTTAACCATCTTTATGGCCCTGGGCTGGACTCACTTCACATCTTTCTTGTTCTGAGAAGCCCCAAACTGGCCATAGCACTCCATGCGTCACCTCATCAGTGCTGAACAGAGAGGAAAATCAACCACCCGTGAACTGCAGGCAGCTTACTTGAATTTACTGCATAGTTACTCAGGTGTGAAGAAGAGATGACATATAACCACTTTGGGATCTCCTATTTCCAGTGAAATTCCCAATCAAGTAGAACATCATCTAGAATAGAACCATACACTAATTGGCATCTTGTCCAATGCCTCTGCTCAAATCAGGTCTAACATTAAGGTGAATTCAGATTGCTCAGGGCTTCATCTAAAGAAAGTCTGTATATATCCAAGGATGGCAATTCTATAGCCTCTCTGGGCAACCTGTCTCAACCCTTGGCAATCCTCATTGTGGGTTTATTTCTTTAGGTCCATTTCTTTAGGTTTAGTTCTTGCTCTTTTCAGGCAAAGAGTAGTTACATTGTGTATCATATAAACAATGTTACTATGCTCAGTGTGAAGACTGCCTTTTATTTGATAGGAAACGATAGGAATTAGGCTATTCTTATCCCTATCACTTACGCATGAAAATTATTAGCAGAGGTTTTGCATTTCTACCATGAGGGTTTTTCTTCATCCCTACTGAGCTCTCTGTAAGATGCCATATATTAGCACATAATAGCACTTCTGGGATATATATAGCATTTCTTTATGCTTACTCTTCTTTTATAGCCTAAAGTAAAGTAGAAAAGCAGGTTGCAAAATGCCAACATCTGTATTATTACGCCATTGGCAAATACATAAACAAGACAAATTCTTTCGAGATACACTTCAAGAGTAAGGTAAAATTGTGCCACAAAATGTTCCAACTTTGTTGAACTAATTTCAAGCAAATTTTAAAAAGAGAAATCGTAAAGTTCCTACAGATTTCACAATAATTGGCTGCTAGTAAAGAAGAAACAATCAAATAAGTTACTCTAGCAAGGGAAAGATGAGCAGATCTGTATTGTCAAATATTTCCTTGGCACACTAAAATACTGGTCAACCATGGCACATGCTGTCTCTTCCCAGCTAGGGAAACACAAAAAACAACTGAGAAACAAGGTCATAGCAGCGGGAGAGGGAGACTGTCACTGCAAGGAAAAAAAAACCATAACTTTGAAATAAAATTGCCTAGAAATTGTCACAAGCATGAAGAAGACAATTTAACTTTAGACACTTGTATGCAGAGGTTGAAGTGAAAAAATATCTGGTTTAGAACATATTATTAGGTGACCATTAAACATACTGAGTGAAGGTCTTGTGACCAGCTTGACATACCTACCTGCAAATAACAAATTTAAGAACTGTAGTTACAATCCTCAGCGGTATTGCAAATTTAAAAACACCAACCTATTACAGCAGAATTCAAACTACTCAGCTGAAAGCAGCTGTAGATTTAAGCGCGATGACCATACTTTTAAAAAGTATTTTCCTAGTGTTTCTTTGATTATTTTGTCACTATTCTGTATTTTTCTTTTGAAGAATAGTCTTAATAGGCAGGATTCCATGCATCAGACACAAACATTTCCAGAAGCTTCCCAGAGAAAGTGAGACAAACTTCTAAAATATTAAGTGACCAATTGTCTATTCAGTTACTCAAGTATCCAGTCGTGTGAACTGTGATAAGCTGTTGCTTTCTAGTTTGGTTTTTTTTTAAAGCATAGTACAGATATAGTATAGGCTGCCATGTAGCCAAGCTGATTGTTCATGGGTCATGAGAATGACCTCACTGCCATCACTTTGTCTTTAAAGGCAAAAATCTCTACTATGGTATAAAGGCTTGCATTGTGCCACAACAATTTATATTTTTTTCTTTTCTTCATAGGGAATGATTTTTGGTGATCAGGTAAAGAGGGGTTTGCTTTTGAACCATCAGAGATTGCTCACAGGGAGTGATAACAGCAGGAGGCTTACAAGATGTGAAATCAGGATGCCTCCATTTGCCCATGTGCTTGGTTAAAAAACAGTGATCTGTGATGGAGTTAGGAACTCTGGGCAATTAAATACTGGTGGTATCCTCAATGTGTCTTGGTTTTGCTTCATGGCACACTGTAACTTCCATGCACTTTGGTCTGCTGTGCTACATCTCCTTTAGCTTTTTATAGGGTATTGAAAAAAGTGTTTTGTGGTTCGTAGTATGTTCTGTAGGCTGCAATGGAGGAGGCATTATTTCAGAGTTGCCTGTGATTGTGGGGAACCACAGGGAATGACCAAAGTAGTCTTTTACAGTCCTATGTTTTATATAAATTTCTAGCAATTCTGTATAAGTACACAATCTAGCAATTCTGTATAAATAGAGCAAGTAATGGTCACGTATTTTGGTAACATCTTAAAGAAGAGGCATCACTTGAAACAATTGCCTTGGTTCTTAATCAGCTGTTCTCCATCCATCAAAAACATCTGCACTTTCAGAATTACTTTTTTGGTCCCTGGCCAAAAAAGTTTTGGTCTCTCACTTCTACTGCAGAGTTTGTTAGACTGTCTCTGAATTCACAGAAATCACACCAGTGTTGCCATTTCTATTACTGTATAATCTCTAATACTTCTTAACTTCTTTACCTATGGCTATCTGATTATATGTTTCTGCTAGTTCAGTTCAGTTCCCTTTTACTCTGCTCTCTGCAACAGTATCACCTCTTATTCTGTGGCTTTTACAGAGAAAATCTGCTCTGGAATTAATGCTACTTCAAGTCTCCCTGCTACTACACAATAGAAAAAATAATCCAGTCAGTGACAAGTGGAGCCACATTATCAGAAAAACTCCAGTGGGGTAACATGCCCAGGCCAGCCTGAATATAGCTGTTATCTGCATGGGCAAGACTATGTCTCCTCCATAGATTTCTAGGATCTGCAGGTCATAGTGTAAACACTTTGTCAATTCTATATAGGTATCCTTCCAGGGAAAAAGTATCTCTATACTAGTATGAACATAGGTTTAGAGTTTTCTAATTGAGTCTCAATGAAGTCTATGCTTTTCCACAAGACATCCTACTGGCTACTTGCTACAGTTCTATCACTCTTGTTTTAAAATCCTTGTTTCTGTCAGTAATATATAGCCTCTCCCATTCTATATTGCATTTTATACATATATAAGAAATCTATTATATTATGTATTTTTCCACTCTTTTTCCCCCTGAAATCATCAAAGCCCCTTACATCAACATACAGCACAGCTAAACAATAACCTGAAGTGTTCAAATAGTTTTATGAATGTCATCCTTCAATTTCCTTGAAATTGAAAGACAAATGAAAACAATGAAAACAAACTGCAAGAACCCTCCAATGATTCCCGCTAAAATTGTTACTAACAGATTTTGTTTCTTACAGTTGAAAACTGGCAGGAATGCAAATCAAATTGTATCACACATGTCAAACAGCTTCACAATTATGCAATCAACTTGCACTGCAAATTAAAAACAAGACTTGCTACTAGATCTTAAGTCAAAACAAATTTAAAACTTCAATAAGCTCTGCAAAAGCAATCCTCAACAAATCTACTCATGCCTGTTATGACGGCAGAACCAGCAAACAAAGAGGCTTGAAAGGAAATAGAAAAGTAGCAACCAAATTGCCTCATCTTTTACATGACAAATTAATGACATTCACAACATCTTAGGGAGTTAACTACTCTACTTCAATAGATTTTCAACAGAAGTTCTGTTTCCAGCTCTCTCAAGAATAAAACCTTTAACTTAATAACACAATGTTGGATGGACTCCATTTCATTTACGCTGCACGGGAAGACTCATTCATGGGAACCATCACTTTGTCAGCCCATTAAAACAGTAGCTTCACTGGACAAAACTTAACAGAGATACTTGTGAATTCAGTTTTTAACTTGTAAAATAGAGAATGTTTCTTCTGGATAAACTAAGAGAAAATAGGGTGCAGACCAAGATAGCGAGCTTCACATCCTCCTCACATCTTTTTTGACAGCAATTTAGTGTATATCTAAAGGTCTGTGCAGCAACATGTTCCATGTGATCCAATCCATCCAATCATATGACCGTAGTCATAGTGGAATTTGGCCTACTGAGATAAAAAACATTCCATAAGAATAAGGAAAAATAGAATTTTTTATATAGTTTTGATATTTGTAACAGTTCACATTAACAAATGAGAGTCACTCCAAATAACTTCACTGAAAGCATTACCTTGAAATACTAATCATTTTTATCCACCATACTAATGGAAAAAGAATAAGCAAACCTGATACTTTTAGTTGATTCTTCACATGAATAATATGCTATTTTTGGGGAGAGAGAAGCTCAGGATTCTAGCCAGAAGCTATTCTCAAGTGAGCAATCACTGCTCAGACCATAACTTTGCTTATATGCCAGTACTGCAGTGGCACTACCTTAGGAAGTTGACAGTGTTGGTTTTCCCAACCGTAGTCCCATGACTTCAGTAAATCAGAAAACTTTGCATAAATGGTGCCTGTGTCTGCTGTTATCATCACTGCGTTTTCTGAAGAAAAGATGTATAAAACAATTCTCAAGTATGAAAAATAAGTTTGAGGGGGTTTTTTTTGTTTTTTTTGCAATTACAAAGCCATGGCCTTCAGACTCTGCCTGCATGTAAACAGCATATTCTCGGTTTATGTGCATTTAATCAGACTGAGCACAAAATCAACTAAAAAACGTGAGACTGTGTTTACCATCCCTGCATCTTGAGCTTCCTTTTGTAATGCTGGGAAGTCTGGGTTCAGCACGGTGCTAATGAGATCACATTGGCAATTTGGACTCCCTGTTTTTAGGCACAGGACAGAGAAGTATAAAATCAGCATCATTCTTTACTATTGTTTCATACCTCACTGCTATTTCTAATCTGCATTGCAAGAGTTTCAAATCCTACAGTCACTGTCAAACACTAAGAGATTCCATGAGATTTATCAGATATAACACCTCAGCTTCAGTTAGCCAGCTGCCTTTTCACTGTATCAACACATTTAAAAAAAAAACCCAAACCAACACTAAACCCTTTTACTTTCAAAATTTTTCACGTTTTGTAATGAACTGAGCTCCCTGTTAAAAACATTTCAAGAATGTTTTCCTAAAGTAAATTATAAACTATGCTAAAGGCACACCATTTCTGACCTTTCTAAATTGCAATAATCTGTATGCATTTTACTGAGTTTTTTTAGATGTGACTATTTTCTTCGGTACTGTATTAAGTATAGGTTCTAGGGGATTAAAGCTAGAAGGTTTCACCTATCAATTTACATGGCAAATCTCACTCAATTCCCTAATCTAATACCCCTGGTAGACTTTAAAGAATAAAAGGCATAATACTCTTAAAATTATTTCTCTTTATCACAAATGCATAGATGGAAATATGAAATTTTGACACAGTATTTGGCTTATGAGAACTTGTTGATACATGTAACACACAGTCTGCTCCTATCATCACCATGCTGTCTATTTAACAATTCACATTTAAATACAAGACCTCAGTTGCCACAGATCAGTAGGAATAAAATTAAGGAGATTTAAATGTTTCCTGCTGAGAAGCCTGGAATGCTGTCTAGTGTTTTATCCCATGTCTTTTAAACTTGTCAGAAACACTGGTGCCATCCAAACCCTCCATCAGTCAGGAGCTAAAATATGTATTTGGGGGCTGTCTTCCATTAAGCAGTAACTTAACAAAATCATGAGAGAAACCATTGTAACAAAATACATCAAAAAAAACCCACCTTCAAACATATACTGCCAACTTACAGTTTTATCTGATATATTTAGCATGTATTGTACAATTTTCTTCACTGCATCTGCTGGTCTCCACATTTGTACCAGTGAAGCAATACCCTCTCCCCTCCTTTGTCTTTATATATTGGTGAACAGTGGAAAAAATTCAAGAACAGATGAAAAGTCTTAAGTTGAGGTACTGAAACAGCTTCCTAATAATCTATTTTATGTTAGTATACTTCAGTCAATAAGGACAAACTAATTAATTTCAGTAGAGAGACTCAATAATATTCCTGAGAAGTAAAATTTTTGGTACAATTAACATGGTGCTAACAAAACCACATAACAAAGGCTGTTATAAAGAAGAGAAACAGAAAGTATGCTGTTTTGCTGTAGATAGATTACATCCAGTAATGAATGATGAAAGAAAAAGTAGCTCCATAGTTTGTCTAGGGTCTAGGAAGACCTGTCTTAATCTTTAGAAATGCAGTTTTTACTTAGTAAGTACTAAGTCAATATTACTAATTTTAGAGCAAACATCTTCACTATGTACATGACCTTTCAGTGATATTATTGTCCAAACTACTGTCACTGATGTAAACAGGAGCCAATTTAAATGGCACTTAGTGCCCAAAGAACAATGAACTTGTAACTACTTACAAGAATACTGTAAGTAATTTATTTAGCATGGACAAAAATGCTGAAGATTCCTACTTCTTTGGTAAGTGTCTCTTCTTCAAAGCCACAGAACACAGTAACTTTAGTCAGACAAGATGCAAATATTGACCCTAAAAAGTGAAAGGTACCTGCTACTGTACCACATATTTTCCCCTCTGTTTACGATTTTATCATACGAAAGGCTTGAACAGTCATTAAGATGATTAAGGGATCAGAGCATCCATCATATAAGAAGAGGCTGAAAGAATTGAGGTTTCTTAGGGCCTTGCTCAGTGGGGTTCTTAGCAATGTGTATAAATACCTGACAGTGGAAGCAAATAAGACAGAGCAAGAGACTGCTTAATACTGTCCAGTAACAGGACAAGAAGCGGTGCACACAAACTAAAACATGGGAAATCCCATTTAAACATAAGGAAAAAAAAAATCTACTGTGAGGGTGAAAAAATGCTAGAATTATTTGCTTAGTGAGGCTGCAGAGTCTCCATCCTTCACAACTGCTCTAGTTGCCCCTGCTTTGAACAGAGGGGTTGGAACAGACAAACAGGCAATGGGGTGGACTGAAAACTGACTCAAGTGCCAGAAAGGTTATGATCAGCAACACACAGTCCAGCTGGAGGTAAGTCACTACTGGAGTACCTCCTGAGTGGAGAATGGGGCCAGTACTGCGTAACATCATCATTAATGACTGGTGATGGCACTGAGTGCACACTCAGCAATTTTTCAGATGATGCAACACTCTGCCCAAGTTCATGTTGAAGACTGACAGGCTCAGAAGCAGATGATGCTGGGATTCTGTGACATACTACCCAGAACTACTGAATAGGTCTGGAATATGGTCACTACCTGCTGTTCTAGGCTACCTATGAACAGCAAGTGTTAGTCATTCCTGTTGAGTCTGAACCGTATCAGGTGTATGCAATGGTGAATTCTGGGGTCTTGTCTCACGGCCACGACACTGGCCCCTCCTGAGTGTGCAGCATGGTTACTAGGGATACCCCCAAGCATGCACTAGCTCTGTCACATCCTTGTCTACATTATCCTATGGGATCCACTGTGGTGAGCACCATAATGTAAACTAAACAAAAGCTACTGGGTTTTCCTAAAAATCATTACAGATTGATATCATATTACACTGCAGCTTTGTGTCCATTCCCATTTGTTTCATGACATGTCTAAAAAATTTAAATTATGAAGAAGCTATTGTTAAATAATTTAAGGACAGACTTACCATTATAACTTCCTGGAATAGTGCATAACAGCAAAATAGACAGTCCTGTTAAACTAGGTTAATAGCTGCTTTGCATGTTCCAACTTCCCTCTTCTTTCCCTTCATTCAAGTTTTTCTATTTCTTGTTTCCTTTCTGCATTCCCCTGCTTCTTTGGTGTGTTACATTTCTTAGAGGCATCAGATTTTAACTCAAAACCTGATGAACAAATTTACCTGTTAGCTTCAAGAAAAATAATTTTGTTTTCAGAATAGTACAGTTTTGGGGTAGAGGTGTTATTCCATGTTATTTATGTAACAGATAAATCCTTCATGAAGAGGAAATCTCAACAATCTCAAACTGCAGAAAATGTTCTTCCAAGGTATAACACTCTACTCAATCAAATAAGTTTCATATTCTGTTTACCGCTTGGCTTTTGAACACTATAGTCCAATTGTCATAGAGGAGAATGTCATTTCAGGAGTGGGTAACTCATGCAGGAAACAGGCTCTCTGTTAGAGGTCATTCAGGATGAGAGGTAGCCAGATTTAGGGTCTGGGCTTTGTATTACCACCATCCAGCCCCAGGGAAATCTGGGCAAAACTGTACTGACTCAAGCTTTAATTATGTCTAATTTTTGCTTTTCTGAAAGCACCATGGAAATCATACAACTTGGGAATTCTGGGGCAACTGTCAACTAGTATTCCCCAGCAAAAGAGCTTTGTTGAGCAGCCACAGAGGCGTGCTGCTTTCTGGCCTTCTGTGTGTAAAGAGAGATCTGCGTATTTTGGGGCAGGGAGGGCCAAGGGACAACAGAGGATGGAAAATGCTTGTCTCTACAGGACAACAAATTGGAAGAAAATCTGAAGGCTGAGTGCGAGATTTAGTAAAGAAGACAAAAGCTGATCAAAATAAAACAATTTTTTTTTGAAAGGGAAAAGGAGATCTACTCTTTAATCTAGCTAACCCCATTAATAATGGAAGTGAACACATATATCAGCATAACCTCGTCACACAAGGGTCCAGGGCAAGCTGGGTCCCGTTTACTGAAACACCTGACACTGTTTTTATTGGTATTTAACAAAGCTGGTTAGATTACATTTACTGCAAATATATCAATTCAACTAATACACCTTCAGCTGCAGTGGAAACATACCCTTTGAGAGTCCATCTGGTCTAAAAAGTCTGTGTGAAGAAATGCATGCATTACTGAGCCTGTTTTACATAAAGAGTAAAATATTTCTAGCTGTTTCCTAATAAACTTCTGATGTCAGCCAAGCAGGAAGACATGACTGCCTAAGAATTAAACCTCCGACTCTTAAATTCCAATACAATGTGTTAATCACAACATTCCTCTTCATTTGAAAGATCATTTGACATGCATTTAAGCCAGACACCTAATCTCTGAGGTGAGAGATTTTATTTAAAAAAAATTAGCCATAGTGAACACTTAGCCTACATTTTGCCTCATGGTGCTATTGATACTAGCTACAGAAAATAATCAAGATATCTGCAGTTAGTTTTAGAACAGGACTGGTAACAAATTAAAAGTCAAGTCTCAAATTTTCAGCATATGGAGGTAAGTATAACATTTTGCAAGCTAAAATATTTGAAGATAAAAAGCTGAATTCTTCCGAATTTCATACCTTATATAGTATGTGTCTGTGTATTTATAGATATATAATTTTATACACTTGCGACTGAAACAGAACATTGTGTTTTAATTGCATTTTTGCATTTGCTTTTAAGCAACAGCAAATGACTGCTTAAGACAACAAAGAATCAGACCCATCAACTCATCTTTCTTTTTCATATTAACAAACATCTCATGAATTTGAATACTGCTGTTTACAGAGCCTAATCCAACACAATACAGCCATGACTTTCTGAAACAAGTAATTTTTATGTCTATGATGTAATTAAATGTCCTTTTACCTCTGCTGTGATGAAGAGATTGTTGGTTAATACACATCTAGTACTGATATAGTGTTTTACAGCTATACATTACTTATTAAAAAGGAAATAAAAATGCCCAGTTATGCTCGTTTACAAAGTAGCAGTTAATATTAACAGTCACTGAAACAAAAATACAAAATGTGCTGGAAGCCTGTGGACAATATTAAGAACTGAAGCAGTCCTCTGGTCTACTGGCCTGTTACACATCTCAGTCCTGAAGCCACAAAGATTGCATGATAATTCCAAGGGTGTTTCTGCACAGGCAGAAAGTGCTCATATGACATTTCCAAATTTCACATATCCCAAGCCCAGGACGGTTAGATACTATAAGTACCTTCTACTCTCTCTAAAGTACTTCCATACTTCATAAGCCCTCAAGCAAACACTTCACAGTGGAGACAGTGGCTCACTTCACTAATGACATGCGAGCAGACATGAGGAAAGACTTAAGTTTTCACACAATATTCAAACATTGTTATGGAAAGAAAACTACTTCAGGAATGCTGAACTGCTTACATCTCGATAGACTCTATGTCAATGAAAATAACAGCAACTTCTTTTCTCTCTATTCCCAAAACAGCACTGCAAGTAAACCTGCAAAACTCTCAGCAGATTCCAGTAAAAATTTCAGTTTCACTAGAGACTAATGCCAAGTATGATCTTTCAGATCTCATTTCTCTAAAAAAGGAATGCATTATGTTAAACAGGAGTAGGCAGAAACATAAGACATTTAGGCAAAACATCCAAAAAGCTCCTGCAGAAGAAAACTGATACTCTAGTTTGAGAAAGTTGAGCATTATGTAACGCACACAACTGTATAAGTAGTCTGTTTTCTGCAGTAAAAGGAATGAAATAGACCTAAGTACAAATTTGTGTCCAAGAAAAACATAAATTCTTATTTTTCAATTCTTTCAAGTCTTGAGTAACTTCAGTGGGACACACAAATATGCACCTTGAATATCATTTGTGTGCGGATTTCCTTCCCAGTCTTAGAAATAGTTATCATCTCCCCCACCATGAGACCTATGAAATGTGTTCAAAAGCACCAAGGTTATCTACAAAATAAATACTGTATTCTTTCTTCCTGAAAAATACTTTGTTATTCAGATTCTCTCTATAGCTTTTTATAGCTTAAGTCTCAAATGCTTCCAAGCTCATCCTGCTAAATAACTGTATTGGGCCTGGCTAGGACAGAGTTAGCTTTCTTCACAGCAGCTCACAATGTGCTGTCTTGTAGGTATCTGGCCCAAACAATGCTGATAGCACACTGATGTTCTAGATATTGCTGAGCAGTGTTTGCACAGCATCAAGGCCTTCTCTCATTCTTACTACCCACCACAATGAAGATTGGGGGGTGTGCAATAGGCTGGGAGAGGACACAACCAAAGAGAACTAATCTGAACTAATCAAAGAGAGACTCCATGCCATAGAACACCATAGTCAGCCATAATAAGGGAGAAAGGGGGGTTTAGGGAAGTTAGCTATCTTTTGCTTGGCAACTGGCTGTGCATCAGTCTGCCTTTGGGAGGGGGAAAGTGATTGCCTTTGCCTCACTTGTTTTGTTTCTTTTTCTTTCTCTCATCTTTCATTTATCCTTTGCTTTATAAACTTTTGAACTTTTTTTTAATCTCAACCCCCAAGTTTTCTTACTTTTACTCTTCCCTCATTCCATAGGGGATTAGGGGTGAGTGAGTGAGCAGCTCATGGTGCTTAACTGCCCATTGGGCTTAACTCACAGAAATATCATAACCAACAAAATCAGTGCTGTCCAGAAATGTACGAGTAGGTATTGAGGGTTTATGCACACTTGTGACATGCCTAAGCCTGTACTTGTTTTACAATCAGGTGCATGCTGTCCCATTTCTCCATGGCCAGATGCAGATGCGCATTGTATGACATGACCAACATCTCTGAGTGATGGAAAGAATGCAGGAGTGGGCTGGGTGTCAGATGAAGTATTTACCCAGGCAATATCCAACTCAGTCTCTAGTTTGCCTGTGGGTCAATCAGCATAAACAGAACAATTTTGTGTAAAACTATATATTGATTATATGTTGTCAACACAAATGCTTTCAATGCACTTGCCCCAAAATAAACCCAAAAATTCTACCAAAACATGGCTATGTACTGCACATGCTTCTTTCCCTGGGGAGAGTATGCATATGAAAAGCAAGTTACAGATATTAGGCACATTGTTTACTGCTCTGCTGGAAGATGTTTCATTTATATGGCAATAAATACATTGTAAGGAGCCTCAGAGATTAACGGCATGATCTCATAACAAATAGCTATTTATATCAAGTTATTGAATATTTTTTTAGACTGGGAATATACTAGATACAAATGCTAGTAATTTTGGGTGTCATTTCACTGATACTTGTTGTTTTTACTGCATTCATAGTAAGGCACCATTTGTATTACTCAATATTCTTAATGTCCTCTCACTGAATACTAAAATGCCGTATTACACAAAAAATAAAAAACTCACCTAGCAGTAGATTTTCATATATAAATTTTATGGGTAAAATAGAAATCAAAACGTTCAGGCTATATAAGTCAGAAGTCATTGTAAGCAATTTTCCCTATTAACTTTAAGGGGATTTGAACCTGTGGCTTTGGACTCTTAAAATAAACACTGCCTCACTGTCACATATAAAAAATACTATGAATACTGAAGAACTGCAGAACTAGTATAATCTACTTCTTAGAGCAAACTGAGAACCTCCTAAAGGGACTTAAAGATTACTGTACAGCTAAAGCAAAGCTCTGTCTTGCATACCACTGAAATACAGTACAAAAATGGTTTAAAGCATGTAGTTATTAACAAGTATGTTTATCAATCATAACAAAATATTTATTTTCTATCAGTGGTATGAAAAAAATCTGCCACAATGAAGAAAAGCCTGAAAGATAGGAATCCTGGCTTCTTAAGATTCCTAAGCATCTGTTAGTCCTATTTAAACAACAAACACCCTTGTGTTACTTTGGGGAAGCTGAGCATACAGTTCCACACAGTATTTATTTTCTCTAACATTATTATTTGAAAAATAAATATGAGACATTCACTCAAATCTGACTTTCTTCTTTCTGAAAGAACTCTTCTGAAATGCTGATCTTAGACCATTCTGCACCTTAGCTAGTTTGTTTTTATTAATTGTTAAAACAACACATCTTTTCTAAATTTATTTTTAAATAACATAAAAATATAAATGGAGAAGGGTTTAATACAGAACAAATAGGGAACAGTATTTTTACAGAAAACTAAATGGCCAAGCAGATGTCTAACCTACTTTGAGACCAGCATGCTATGAAAATACAGTACATAGCTCTCTCTTATATCCAAGGGCTTCTACAGAGCTACAGGGATAACTATTGCTTTATTTTCCACATACTTTTTCAATACTACCCACCACAAGGGAAGATAAAAAAATAATTTACAATTTATATATACATATATTAATTTTATCATGAAGTTCAACAGAATATTTTGACTAAATCATCCTTCTTAATTTTCTAGTGCTGAGTAATCTACAACTATCAGTAGTTCCAACTATAAAAAAAAATATAAATCCTTAATAGTAATCTGAATTAGTCTGTTTTTTATTACCTCATTTGCTAAGCTACAGTAATTTGGTTTTCTTTTAATCAGCAAGACTGAATAATCCGGTTTTGAATATCACTTACTTTATTTCAAATGTTTCCATGTAGTTTACCAGAGAAAATATTAAGAGATGGCTTGACTACTGTCTGGAAGTGCCACCTTAGCTTTACTTTTACTAAGCTGTGCCCCCAGTCTTTCATGATAAAGCATGTGTCCCAAGCGCTATATCATTCTTTTAGGGCTTCTATATACCCTTTTCAAGTTTTCTGCATCCTTCTTGAAGTGCAATTGCCAGAATCAAGTTCAGTATGAGTGGTGATCACAGCATTAACAACCACTGAATAAATGTAATTCAACAACTGCTTGATATTCCCCTTGCCCATTCATCTAAGACTACCTTCATTCTTTTGTCTCCTCTTGACACTGGCAACTGATTATACCATGACCCTTCAAAACTCCTTTAGAAGTCTGTGCTTTGTGATGGAAGAATAAGGCACTCTGTAAATAGAACCTACAAATAGTTTCTACATAGTGATTTCTCTTTTGCTATTTATCCTATTCTTCTATTTTATTATCTCAGATCTTAGATCTAGAATATGCCCATAGAAGTGTATGAGATTTCTATTTGAATTCATCTAATATCAGGGAGCTTAATTACATGTGTATGGAATATATCAATTTTAGAATTGCTCCCATTTGTTCTGTGTTTTTTTTCTGCTGTTTCCCTGAGAAACAATTAAACACTGCAGACTTATTTCTGCAGTTTTAAGTGAGAGAAGAGTTCGTGGGATATGAATGCCTAGCCCCCCCATATGCATTCTTTGGCTTCCATCTCCTTTGTGATGCTTTTTTGATTCACAATTAAGCTGACTCTAGCCTAACATTTGAATCAAGTGTCTATTGTAGGAAAATCATGATTATATTACTTTAAGAAAATTGCCCCATTATATCTCCATTTAATTTCTACTGATGCACTGGTCCTTATTCAAGGTTTTGTGTCATCTTGCTAAACTAATTTTATAATGAGTTTCTCCTCTCCTCTCCCTGCTCTCTCTCCTTTCTTATGGTCACCCTGAACATAGAACTAACTTCTAGCAGCAGCACTTTACACAAACTGAAGTTGGCACATAGCAGTGAGATCATAGCTTGAATTTCAGGTGGTTTTATATAACAGCACATAGGACAAGGGCCTAGGAAACATGCATGGAGACCTTCCCATCTTCTGTCTTGTCCTTACAAAGAGAAAGCTTCTAAAATTGTACCAGTTAGTCCATCCACATAAGATTAAAAATAATCAAGCCATTTCCCTAGGATTAGGTGACTGATTCCAGTCAGTCAACTTGTAATGCAACTATACCTGGTTTTGGCCTGACAAGTTTCTACATAACATAATTCTGGAAATACTTAATAGTAAAAAAACAAAACAAAACAAAACAAACCCTCACAATTTTAGTGCTACAGGAGTGAAAAAAAGCATTTAATGTTTTCTACTTTACCCATCTGATTTTCAATGAAAGACCTTTTCTCTGGTTTTGTGCAAATTCACAGGGTTAAGTTTAGAATACCTGCACAGGATTCAAACTGTGGGCCCTTAAATTAGCAGGAACGTTTGCAAGTGCTTTCAGTGGAAATACAAAGTCAGAAGCAGACCAAGGTACTCTCTAGGTGAATACTGATACAATGTTATTGAAACATGTGTAATATTTCAACCTCTTCAGTGTTAAGAAAATGAACTGCCTTTTGATTTTATATTGTGGAGGTTGAAGAATGCATCTCAATAGTATTTACAAATGGTTTTCCTTCCTGCATCTTAAGAAAGAAAAAAAAAACCATACTCAAAACATTTTTAACAGTGGCAAAAAATCAAGCATTAGAAAGCTGACCTTACTTTATGGCTAGTTTTCATACAATAAAAAGTTATCTTACATATAAGACACCTATTTGGTTAAAGCATGAAATATATTTTAGTGCATACCACGTACAACAGAGTAGGAGCTATGTTAGTTTGAACACATTTAAACTTAGTTTTTCCAGTAAGAAGTAATCATTGCCTGGTCAGCACAGACACAGTGGGACTATTTTACATGCTATACTCTATGCTAAGTGAGGCTTGTCTTCCAGAGCAGACAGTGACCTGAATTCCAAGGAAAATATTTAGAATTTCATACCAGAACTTGTACTCTAGACTCTTCTCAACAATCCTTCTGTGATTCCTTTTCAGTGTACACAAGTTTCTTCTTATTCCAAAATTTATCTTCTACCTGGAGTTTCGATCAGTTCCTTGTGTTTGTGAGATAAGCAAGAACATGGAAAAAAAAAAAAAGAGATAGTGAAAAAATAAACCCCTGAATATGAAACCTTGCTAACTCAGAAGTATTGCAGAGAAAAGCACAAGACCCAAAAACCAAAAGACTGCAACATATGTTGACATAGACAGCAACTCCAGCCCCCCCCAATGAAAATATTTAGCATCTATTTGCTTATAGGAAAACAACTTTGCAGAGCACTCTTAGTCATTAAGCCCAGTAATGTCTGATGCAGGTAATTGCAATGCAGTTCACTCCTGCACGGATCTCCTAACTAAGGTACTTCAAACTGGCATGCTGCAAAGATCTGCTCCACTGTCTTTACTCTAGAGCAGGAATACAGCCTAAACATCTTTAGCCACATATCTTTAGCTATATTAGAACAGTCTATGGTAACTTAACTATGGTAAGTACAAGAAGTACTTTTGGTTAGGCTTTCCTCTATTTCATGTTCAACACTGGCATGAAGTCAAATGGATAAACTGAAGCTTAAGTTACAGTAGTTTTCATCAGAAAAAGCTGAAGTTCTAAATTATATGTATTTTTATGAATACTACCTTGGATTCATGGGACCCAAGACACTGCCTTTGAAAACATACAGTAAAAATTATAGGGTAAGTAGCTGTTGTCACTTGTAGGAAATACAGGAAATTTCAGTCAGCACATTGCTTGTCAGTGTTATCACATATTACCCTCCCTACACACACCAAAAGATGGAAATTGTAAATCCAAAAGTCCAACGTCCAGCAGATCTTAGCAAATGTTTATATATCAGAGGTGCTTAAGAAATCTAGTTATAGGACAGCTTGAGTGGGGGAGCGGGGAGGGTTCTCCACTGCCAAGGAAGAAGTCAGACACAGAGCTCATACCAAACAGTCCAGAACCAGAGAACATCAAACTTGCTCCAGCAATCCCTGTCCATGTGACCCAAACTCACTGTTAGTGTAGCAGTCTAGTAAGTATCCAAGAAAGTAAGATCAGAGATTACCTTAAATAAGTATTTAAGAACTCTTTTCTTAATGTAAACTGTTCTATTTATGCTGTTCTGACAATTATACACATATTAGCAAGACTTCTAGTGCCAGAATGAATCTCTCACTTCACACTCCCAATCACCAAGTCAAACATGGAAATGAGTATTCACAGTTCTTCTAGATATCAAAAAGAACAGACTTAACTGGAGATACTGTCTCTACTGCATGGTGACACTCCAGCTAAAGCCTTCAGTGTTCTGGTGGTAATGATCCATTTTCCATCTGCCCATGATGAAGCACTATCTCACAATTTCTGGCCATACTAATATCCCTTTTGTTTTACAGGTGATAATCACACTTTTCCTCTGATTAGCTACTTAATTGCCATAATTAAATTAAACTCACAGCAACTATTCCAAATTTGTCCTAAATCTACCACTAGCTGAACAGCAGAGCTGATCTAATGGACCAGTTGTACCAAAAAAAAGGGAAGCTCTGGAGCTTGCAGATTCATCTGTAAGTCCATGTAATACACCAGAACAGCAGAAAACTTATTTTTTAGTAGTTTCCTGCTGGTTTAGTTAAACCTAATTTATTTGGGGGTTTAATGACTGCCAGGGCTCACACAGCATAAGACATAGTAGCAGCACTTCCCTCATTCCATAGCAGTGGCTGCAGATGTCTTCTGAAACTGCACCCCTAGTTCACAGTTTGCTGCTATTGTTCAAAACCCGAGGAAGGGCTCGTATGCTCAATAGTTTGTGTGGTTTTCACTACTGTATTAGATGCAATAAGAGCTATTATACCTTGAGAAGCCAGATGTTGTAGAAAAGCTCCTCTGCTACAAGTCTGTCACTGGTTTCATCCAGCTTTACAATAAATTAACTGGAAAAGCTCCTCTGCAAATAATGGTAATTTTGAATTATAGGCCAATCCCATGTAAATTTATGTTCTAAGTTTTTAGCAATTAATACACAAAAGTTACACAACCATAGTAGATTTTAAACACTGGCCTGTGTGAGGCACCAACTGTCACTTAGTACATTATTTCAAATAAATTCATTTGCATTCTGTGATCACCATCTACACCAGAAAAAAACCAAACACTTGTACTTTTGGTAAATATGTATTTGGGATGAAAATTTACTTTATCTATGATATATCAAAAGAGTTAAGATGGAAAGCTGAAAAATATTGGTTTGATTAAGCAGCTCTTCAAAATCACTTTGTATGCAGGGAAATTCTACAGCCACAATCCACCAAGAATACTTACTCAAAATATCATTTATATCATATAAAGGATCTTTTGTCTCTGCAGCTAGTACTGATGATTCTTCAAAAAAGTAAACAACAATTTTATAAAACCATGAAAGAAAGAAACATCTTTAACTTCATTCAATCCACACATTGGCTATTTAAGAAATGATCTTTCATCTGAAAAAAGAACTGTGTTTTCATTATGAAATTAATCAAGAGCCTGGTTTCTTACATATTCCATTCTTCTTGAGGAAGGAAATAAATGTAATTACAGTTGCTTTAATCAGTGGTGACACTTCTCTAAGAATCACTCAAGACTTTTATCTCAAGATCAACTGCTTTTTTTTGTGGCAGAGAGAATTTCTGCGTCTGTCAGATCTGATCAGTAGTAACTAGCACTGAAATTTATCTTCAGAATATTTAAATTTTGGATTCCCTCACTTTACTGTGCTTTGTTTGTACACAAAGATTTTAATAGACATAATATAACGCAAAAAGTAATCTGAAAAATGATATCTAAGGAAGTTAAGTAAACAGATAATCCTGGTGTATTTTGCATCTAAAAGAAAAGTGGTAATTTCTCTTTTGGGGACTTGGACCACATGTTGGAATAATCTAATAAACAGACTTTCCAATTAGCAAACCAATAATATTCTACCAGCATTGTTAAAATAAAGAACCAGAACTAGGAAGCACAATGCAAAATCTTCTGCTATTAAAAGGAACTTTCTGTCTTCTACGTAATTTCAGATTCGGGAAGTCAGTTATCTTGTTATATGTCATGTCATCAGTTTTACCTTGGATTATTATGTCAGCAACTACCAGGGAGGCTCATTGTTAAGTCTTGGAGAGCTGCTTTTATGAATCAAGTCCTGCTATTGATCAAGGCCAGCAGCACTATCCCTGGACAGACAAAGCTAAAATTGCAATTATGACCATTCCAGTAATTTCAATCTGCATCACAAATTCACAGACTATGAAAAATGTAGGAATTAGGAGAATGCCAAGACTGAAAATTGAGACTGTTCCCTAACAGGAACTTTTTCATGGGTCAGGGTACTCAGTAAAAGCTACAAAACAACTGGGGCAGAATACACCTGTTAAACCCTACGTTCTTGTCTTCTATTATTTGGGTTTTTTTTAAAAAAGCTCTTATTTACACAGATTATCCCCATTTTAAAATTACTGAAAACAAAAATGAGATGTCTACAGGAGATGACAACATAAGAATCAATCCAAATGTGTTCTCATACAGCCACACTATCTGTATGAATGCGTATTAAAATACTTTATTATATGATTCTATGATTTTAAAAAATGTAAATGTTAATGCATATTAACATGTTTTATTTTGCAGTTCTAAAGAGAAATCTTGGCTATTCTACTTCCACAAATTATTTTGTCAGCTGTAGCCACTGCGAAATATAAGTTACTGTCTCATAAAAAGTCATAAAATCATAATATGATCATACAACTAGTAGTTCACAGCTGTTACAAACTAAGTTAGGTACTTTCTTGTTTTGTTTGATAAAATGGAATTCATTAGTATTGTCTGAAACTGCTACAGAACAAGTATACGAGACCTGAAAAAGTAGTCCATGAACATTAATAGTTTCAAAGACCACTGCAAAGAGAAATTAACATGAAATTATGTAACGCCACATGGAAAATCAATGTATTTCCTATACGGTGATACAGTGCCAATGTGAAATCACCTCCGTAATTACAAGTGAAGATAAATTGCCTCTCTGCATCAAGTTATAATCGCAGCATTTGGTTCCTCATGGAAGAAGTCAATGGTAGCTGTTTCGTCTATAATCACTGTAAGCAGTCTCTAACTCCACATCTCTCTGAAGAGAACCAGGATAGCTCAGGTACAAAAAGAATTGTGTAATTCCAAGTCCATGACTGAATAAACTTCTACTCGAAACTACTATAGGGTGCCTTGGCTACACAAGAAAATCACAAATAATCTTTTTTAAAGAAAAATCAGGAGATACTATGAAAATTACAACCAATCTGTCCCTTACAGAAGTTCATCACATTTGAGAATTCCTGAGAGATTTTTCCAGTTGAACTATATTAAAACAAAACTGATCTCTTATTTTTCATAGTCTCTATCTTTGGACCTTCACATGAGTCACAAAAATGTGAATTTAGATTTGCTATTCTCTTTCATTTGTACCGTTGTCTGTTTGGAGTAATATGTTACTTTCAGTGTTGGTCTTTGAATAAATATTCTATTAAAACTTCAGAAGAACTGTTTTGGTTTTTTCCTTGCACTGGAATAGAAACACAGTAAAGATGCAGGCAAAAAGATCTAAAATGAAAGCTATTACTTATTACTTATTTCCATAGAGACTGGAAGCCAAATCAGCCAGAATACTGAAGTGCTGCAATTTTACAAATACAGAATTAATGGCAAAGTGTTTCCTCAAGAGCTCATATTACAAAAACTAAGCTGTAACAACAGGTGAGCGAAACAAGCGTGTAGGGTGGAGTTTGGAAGATGGGAATAACAAACTGCATGCAAGCAATTTTATGTGAATTACAAACTAGGGCCTTCCCTGCTGGTATCAGATTGTATTTACTGATTCAGCTGTCAGAAAATAATTCTGTAACGCTGCCACCAATAATATGCATGGAATGAGAATCATACCGAAGAATCAGGAAAAAAATCACAGGTTTTAGGTCTGACCACTATTTCTTGGTACATCTCCACTGGTGATTTTTTGTGTGGGAAGGGTTCTTTTCGATAAGAATTTCCTTGGAGTGGAAATGGTATGACTACAAAGTGGTCTTCCTCCTTGTGGAAGAACCGATACTGAAGCTGTGCACAAAGGCCATCAAAGGCACCCCATCTGCAGTGCAGATACCTGGTTCTTTAGCAGTCATTGCTCCATGTTCCTGTGCTGCACTCTTTAAAACAATGAGTGCAAACTCAACTGCCACTGAAGATGAGTGGGAAGGCAGTTCCTGAACCATTACAGATTGCAACAACTTGAAGCTCTCTGCGACGCAGCAGTCAGGAACACAACAGTATCTCAAGGAAGTGAAGATCCTCCCAATAACTTACTCTCACCTTAAACCTCTTCTGAGAAAGTATGTCTTCTTGTCTTTTCCTAGTCAGGTCTTTTATGAGGGTAGGATTATTAAGGCAAATTAGCAGGCAACTTTTTTAATTCCAGCCAAATCTCAAAACATATACAAACTGATGGCAAACAAAGGAAGAAAATTATTCCCTAACAGGAAAGAGATGACCAAAGCACAGTAGCAAATGAACAGTTTGGTCTGCTGTTAAGAAAGCTTCTGAGAAGTGCATGGATTTAACTATTAATGATCGGATAAATGGTTTCAGCTTTAGGTAACCAGTCAAAATTATTTGTTTCACATGTAAGAACTACTTGTGACAGCTGTCAAGACCACAGTGCTCAAGTAATACTATGTATCTTTCATTCCAGAAGCATCCTATACTTGTGAACAATTTTTATTTTATAAGCAACAATCAAGATAGAGACAGTAACACTGATATTTCCCACAGGGGCACAGCTACATATACACAGTCCTGTCAGAGCCCAGTGGAGCTGCTGCCAGTGCTACACCTGCTCTGCTTATTATGAGCTTCAGTCTCAAAGTCTGTCAAGCTGTTACTTTTCATGGCACTACATCTACTGGAAAAAAATAAAGATAAAAACACAATAATCAGGAAAATAAGCTTCACTGTAAGAAATATCTAAGGCACTACCCAGCATCATTCAAAAACAGATTAGCTACAACTCTGAGTGATATAGTATCAACTTTTTCCAACTATTTCTTGGTATTTTAGATATCAAGACTAGTAATAGAAATTAAACTTCTTCCCAGACAACCACAACAAATGTTTTTAACTGAGGATTTGGGGAACAAACAACCCCAAGCCACTGTGCACTTGGTGTAAAGTTTTCAATAGGTGAAGAAAGGATTCCCTCTTTCAACACCAGCATATATCTTTCTGCAGGAGTAGTTTGAAACCTTGCTTGGGACTGCTGCATTTGTCTAGAAAGGGTCTTTAAACCAAATTGCAAAAAGGAATTATGTTGTTTTGTTTTCCTACTGGGATGTTAACCATTCATTTCTAGTTGAGACAGCTGGAAGAGCATATGAAGATGCTGTTGAGACCAGTCTTTCAAAGCACAAAAGATTATAACTTAATATATTTTCTTAAAAAAGGCAGTGTAAAATTTAATATACATAAATTGATCACACTAAGAACAAAGCCTATGTATCCCCAACACAGCAAAAATCAAGATATAAAGTTCAGACAATTCACTTTTATCAGCATTCCCCTCCACAGTTCGCAAAGTTCTGCTGTGCATCCTAGAGTAACACACTTATCAATCCTAAAAATGGAGCTGCACAGGACCAACTATTATCTTAGCCTTAGTCTATGTCAATACACTTTATTTTGCACATTCTGCAGGTTTAAAAGTAAATTTTTCACTTCTTCTTTGAATCCTAGAGTGTACATACAGCAGGAAAAAACAGCTGGAGCAGAGTGGTGAGTCCACTTTCAGTATTTCCTTTACTACTTTCAGCTGAGGTCTGGGACATAGAACACCACACACACTGTATGTTTTATCTTTTTTGTAAGGAAATTCAATAAAAAAGGATGAATACTATTTGGCTGTCGAATTAAATGCACCAATAAAACAGTATTTTTTCCTGTTTGTTAACCTGACCACCCAACGTACCCAAGAGATTCTCTATTACAGTGCATTCACTTTCTTGTGCAGTCTTGGTTAACTTCAGAAGCTTCTGATACTGATGTGTTAAATCCACACAATGAACCCTGAAGTAACAGAGTTTTCCCAAACTTAGCTTCTCCAATCCTGTAGTTAAACTATGAAGTGCTGGTGCACAGATCTAGACATCAAAAATGTTAACATGTCCTTTCTCCCCAACAGTGACAAATACCCAAACCGACCCTTCCCGAGACTGATTTAGTCTTCCATTCTCGTTTGGAGAATGACTGGAGGTACAAAACATAGGCAGCAAGATAAAGGACACCTGATGCCACAGGAAACAGAATGGTTCACCAGCAAGACATACAAAGATCTTCACATACTTCTATACTGTAAAACCAAGTGGTTGCATGCGTAAAGCTCTACCTCCCCACTATAAACAGTGACTTCATTTCTCGCCAGTGGCAGGTATGCTGAGAAAAAAAGAGGACCTAATCTTGTAAAATTCATATTATGCCTTCTATACCTCTAGGAGACATAGATGTGTCAAGAAAACGTGGAGGATGGAAATTCCACTTTGGAAGCAAGTTAGAGTTGAAAGAACAACTATATATAGGATTCTGCCTCAATCCCATTTAAAAGAGCAACAGGCAAGAAGATCAGGAACAGAAGTCTATCTAGGTACAACTCCAATGCGTTTATTAAATAAATTGGCTTTAGTTTTTAAAAATACCTATTCATATATTTTTACTTTGAGACTATTTATGCTTAATAAAACTAAGTAAAATAAAACAGATTAAAAGCATCTGGGATCTGTCTCTGGCTTCGGGGTACGGACATAGCGTGATACCATTTTTTTTAATATTTTCATTTAAATTTTACTTTAAACTAATACACTTCAAATAACACAGCTACTGAACTCTTACCACTTACACCCCCCTTCTGGGAATTTGGCTAAAATAATGGGTGGCAAGTTGATAACTGAAAGAGGTTACCATCCAACTACTGAGCCAGAAAAACTGCAACTGAATGTTGTAAAACTTTCACAGTTCACAAACTAGCCCCAGGAAACCTGCTGGGTTTCTGAGTACTGTCTATATTCCTGCCATCCCATTGCACATCAGAAACCGACACTAACCTTTCACTGTCTACGGTAACAACTACGCTTCCTCTCAGTTTTGTGCGTGTGCATGTGAGATGATTCACTTGCTTTTATTCCATGGAACTGATGATTCATTCAATCGTCTCCAGATCATGTTAACATACTAAACACGCACATAAAGAAAGCAAAAAATCAAGTTCTTTAACTTTTTTTTTGTGCTCAAATGTTTATTTTTCATTTTGGAAGAGAAAAGAAGCAGTCAAACATGGGAGAGGAACCGGAGCAGGTTCCGTTCCTACTCAAAGGCAAGGTTTGGGGAACACACCCAACCCACGTGTAAAACGAGCAGCCGTATTCCAGCGGCGGGCTGCGAAGGGAGGGGAGCTCCCCATCCCTCCCTCCCGCCCGCTCCGGGCCGGGGCTGCTCCTTCTGCTCCGGTACCTGGAGCGGGGAAGGCGCGGCGGGACCGGCGCGTCCCCCGCTCCGCCACACCGAGGGCTTGTGCCTCTCCTCCTTCGGTGACATCTTACATAATAAGCCGAGCTAATCACGCCGGAAGCGAGCCAAAACCGCCACGGAGCATCCGCGGGGATAATCACCCGCGGGAGGAGATGCTCCGGACCGGCACCCGCTCTTCGCTCACTGCCCACCCAGCCGCCTTGCTAGAAAAATCCTCGCCGGG
>NW_021939122.1:7873439-7879111 GCF_001715985.3 Manacus vitellinus | reverse complement strand
CCCGCCGAGGGCGATGTGCTCCCTCCGGCCCTAAGACCGGCCCTCGCCGGGTAACGGGAGCGGCCGCAGCCCTTCCCCGCCCCTCCCCGGGCAGGTGCGGAGGACGCTGGTGACGGGAGCACACGACACACACGACATCGCCAGTCAGACCCTTCTCCTTCACATGCTCTCTGCTCTATGCTCTTCGCATCCAGAAAACTTCAAAGTTTAGGCAATACGCGGGCACCCCCCGGCAGAGAGGGTCGGTGTCCGTGGACAGCGGCTACACAGAAGCATCTCGCTACCCCTACTCCTGTCAGCAAAAGGGCATCGCAGCGATGGGTATTTGCTCCTTAGTTTGTTTCTGCTGGGCTGATTGTGACTCATCCTTGGTAATTTCCAGCTAAAGAAACAGTTTTAACCAAGGAAGTAATGAGAACACGGTTGCGTGACATTAGTCATGTATTCATTAAATCTAATTAAGCAACCTTAATGTTCCTCTTACTCTCATCCCACGGTCGGCAATGGCAATAAATGTAATATCAAAATACATGCCATGAGAGCTCTTTCCAGTAGGAATCCCCAGTTTACACTCTCAGTACGCACCATAGGAATTTCCCTGACTCATTTTCAGATGAGTAAGCTTCTCAATCAAGTTTTCCTGGCATTTAATAGTAAATCACTCAACTCACTACCAGTAACAGAATCAATAGTCCCTAGAAACTGTTTCATGTTGCCTTTTGCACAAAGTTTGGGATAAGGCCCCTGGCCAGAACCATTCTCCTGCAAGCCAGTAGAGCAGTTGACCAGCAGTCAGCACTGCTGATGCTGACTTTGAGCTGAATATTCACATGCAAGTAAGCACCTTTCATGACGTCAACTTTCATTCTTAGATGGAAAGCAGTAGAGTGGTTTTGAAGGACTCATTTTAATCTATCCGTGATCCAAGTAGCATTGCATTAAAAAAAAAAAAAAAATCTAGGGAAGAGTTTTCTTGTTCCTGCTTACTTAGAACTTTTTCCCTTTTAGTCACTTCCTCGGAGGAGTTACCAGGATATTTAAGATGCTTTAGCATCATCTCAATCAGGTCACAGCATCACATTTGTTTAGGCATCGGTGGGCCCTGTCAGTAAGTAGATATTCTGAGGTTTTGCTGGTCAGACTAGTGTTGATCTTGACAGTCAGGTCAGCTGTTAGTTATAACTGTGTTTGTGATACTTTGCCAGATTTGTTACATCAGAGCAATGCATTTAACTCCTTTGAGTTTATACTCAACGGGGGTCACACAATGCACAGAATATTTTTAGAGATTAAAAGAATCTTCACTGAAAATAAACCAGACTGTCCATACTTCAAGCTATTACATCAAGCTCACTGAAAGCTGAGACACATCTGAATTCTTTTACCTGGGTCCTATAAAACCTTGTTTGGTTTTATTTGATTTTATTTGGTTTTGGGGGATTTGGTAAGGAAAACTTCTGACTACAAATTTTCATTTGCAGAAAGTAGAGAAGGTCTGAGTCATGAAAAAAACAATTCCAGAGAGAGACTAGTTCTCACTGAGGTGTTTGTTTATCTGAAAAAAAAAAAAGTCAGAAAGAGAAAAAAAAATTTTCCTGTACATGAAAGTACTTGAGCACTCAGTGATTTTACTGGAAGATGAGCCCTGCATTAAAGTTTCTGAGAGCTCCCTCCGTTTCTGGGAGGCAAAATAGTATCAAATCGTAACCACTAGAGAGACAACTGCCAGTGAGGAACAACTGGTGCCCACATTGAAGTCACAGAAGAAACCATACCAGAAGTAAAGATATTCAAGTTATTGTTACAAGTAGGAAATGTAGCTACCACTAACGTCTAAACATTGGCAGGACAAAGCTCAGAGCAGATTAATTTTGTTTACTAAGACAACAAGGAAGGTACACAATAAAAACAATGTGAAAAATGACTCAGTACTGACAGTTCTTTCACCAAATGTTCTCTGTCTACCTAATTATGGATTCAGATTTCCCTTTTCAAGGTTTTCTTCACAGCCAAGAGGGTCACATACGTACATAAGTACATACATATGTAACCATAAATTTAGATGAAAGTTTATCTTCTCACATGTTTTCTTGTCTCCCAGGAGACACCAAATAGTGAGAGACTAATAATCAAAGCACAAGAGTTGGCAGTACTCATTTTATTTGTTGAAATGTAAGACATAAAGGTCTAAGTCCATTAAGTGCCTGTGAAAACCTGAACTACAGATTCCAGTTTTATTTTATATCTTAGATGGTGCTGAATTTTTAGTGTAAACAACTTTGCACTTTCCCAGTAGACTTTGCATACAGGACAAAAGGGTTTGTCTGGTTCAAGACTCGGTTCTCTAATTATATTTCTTTCACTTCCTCTGCTGATTTTATTTCTAGTAGAGTGAGAAGCCTTGAGCTACTTCCTGGGGCTCTTTTCTTGATCCCAAGCTTTGTAACATGTAGGTGTTTCCTTAAGATGATGGCTTTTATAAGCTGTCAGTTAACTGTGATTAGAGCAACAGCCACATCTGGAGCTCCTCTTCTGATAATGCATCTTTGGAGAACTGGCATGAATGTCACTCTCAACTGTAAAATATATGGTTGGGAAACATTTTTTTAAACTCAAAAATAAGCAAGATCATAGTGTTTAATTTGGTTCTCAGCAATTGCTACATTTAGGGCTGTAAGTTAACCTTCAATTCCTTAGCAAATTCTATGTGTTTCTGCTTATTCTCAAATAAGCTCACATAATTTCCAATGAAGGACAAGCCATAACCTTTCAGTATATCAGGGATCTTTCAGATCCCTGGCTCTAATTTCTGACTTAATATACATAAGTCTCAGTGGGTGCCCTCCCTGCTTCCTCAGGAATATTGCCAGGGTACATTTTCCCTTTTCCAAAGATTATATAGAAATTGCAAATCATGGCTCTAAAACATCTAGCATTAATTATGCAGCTTTATTATGAGCTAGGACTTCTTGCCAGAGTGATGAATCCCTCTCTCCTTTTCATCTAGAACTTGACTACTAAGCTCTCTTGTTTAGCAGAGTACTAGGGCACTCCATGACTACTTGCATTTCACAAGAGTATCACCAATCCTAACTCCCTATTTAGAATCATGATGCTATTTAAAATACTATTTTACACTATGATTTTGCATTTCAAGCATATCAGTTTCATCTGTGTGACTAATTTGCTCTCTAAGCAAGGTTATCAATTGTTTACTGGTCAGTTAAAGGCACCTTTGGGTTTTACTGAGCACAGATTAGTGTTACTATAATTCCAGAGGATCTTATACCATCAGTGAGATTAAATTGTGATTTCTGCTTTTTTGGTGGATATTTTCAACTTGAGCACTGTTTTATTCTTATTCTATAAATACTGAAACACCCTGACATATGAATTACACAGCAGAAAACAAGTGCTCTCTTGCCTTTGGACTAGACTGAGAGAGTTTTCTTTCAGTTGCAGAGGGGAAGAGCCGTAAAACACGTGCTCAGCCTGGCTTCAGCTCCAGCAGGAGGAGTAATTACCAGACAATCTCTCTATCTTCCATCAGCTGGAATAGCTGCCTAGTTATAAAGTTGATAGAGAGCCTACCTCAAAAAAATCTGAGTTTACTTTCTCCTCAGGACACAGCTGTTGAGATCCCTGGGTAAATGGCTCATTTAATATCATTTATTGGTTCATTATAGATATGTACATAAAAGACAAATATCTCCAGTTCTGGAGCAGATCATAAGCACAGCTACAGCAACATCAGGGCTAGACTCTCAACAAGACATTCTGCAAAGGCAGCAGGAGTCTCCACAGACCTGCTCTAGAGCTTTAAGGCAACTGATATCTCCAGTTGCACCATTCCAGAAACTTTCTTTACTTGCTTCCATTTCACTACTTCTTTTTTAATTTGACTGTGATCTATAGCTTAGTATTATTATAAAGCATTTCAGTTATAATGTCAGAGAAAGGTGTTTCCCAGCAGTAGTTTGAATTTCATCATTTTATGGAATTTGAACTACGGTATAATTACATCATATA
The DNA here is from genome assembly GCF_001715985.3 of Manacus vitellinus. Lineage (NCBI taxonomy): Eukaryota > Metazoa > Chordata > Aves > Passeriformes > Pipridae > Manacus > Manacus vitellinus. The sequence continues at coordinate 7,875,082 of NW_021939122.1, read as the reverse complement.
AGAGACTATTACAAGGTGTCATTTTACAGGCAGGATAAAATACCTGTCTATGATTGTGGGCAATCTTCCCTAAAAATGGAGAAGGGCATATAGAGGTGGTCTCCTGGTAATGACCTTATTATTTCACATTGGGGAGTTCTTCTCATAGAGAATTGTGAGAGTAGATTTTAAGAGACTAACTATTGATGCTTTATTTGAGTGGGATACCTGTGCTCAGTAATCACAGCAACTCTTTCTGAGGAAGTCTCCCTCCCTTCAGTGAGTAGACATTCCCTTATCAAGACACTCAGAGCATAATTACTGAAAGGAGTCAATCTTTTCACAGCCCAGAGACCACACCAGACAATCACCTTTACACTGCCAAATGGAATGAATGAATGAAGGAAAGGAGGATGGAAAAGCAAGGTCTCCAGGAACACTTTTCCTCTTCATTTACAGATGGGGACATAACTGGTCTCCTTCACTTCCCTTTTGTAGCCCATGGTGTACAAAGCAACTCACAAGGCAATGGAGAGAAGTAACTGCTCAAAAGGAGGAGGTGAATCTAGATACCTAAATTCAGATCATGTGTATTATTCCCTGCTATATAAGCATTTACAGATTATCCTAAAGAAAAATATTTCCTGCATTGTGTCTTTGTTTTCTTTTGATAGTGTTGATTTAAGCCATAGGTCCATAGTTGAAGTAAAAGTAGAATGACACTTTTTTTTTTTCCTAAGATCCCTAGAAATCAGGTTTTTTAAATTTCTAGAGTTTCTACTAAAATACATGCAATGGGTCTTGCTGGCAATTTGAACAGTAAGATAAATTCCAACCAGTCAGCTTCTTGTATTACACCAATTTCTAAATTAGAATTCAGAATCCTTAAGGTCACAAGGGTTTCATCTGGTATGTTTTGTCACAATCCTCACTGGGGCATCTGAACATATTAGTACTTAAAGGGCAAATATATTTTTAAGTTTTCATTTGTATATCAACTAGAATGTAGAAATAAATATTTTTAAAAGGTAGAGAGGAAAAAAATTTCTGCTTATGCAGTATTTATTTTCAGTCTAGTCTGTGGACCTTGTTGAACGCACAATTTTTAAGGCATTTATGTATTTAGGGCAGAGTAGTTGAGGTCTCGATGAAGATTACTAGAGCTGTGGATACTGGAGTTTTCCTTTACAATAAGATGCAACAGTACAAGGATAAGAGGAAAAAGAAAGATTTGTGTGACAAATCCATCCCACAGATCAGAGATCTTCCTTGAATTTCTTTAAAAAGCATCTATCTGTGCTCTTCCCACAGGATAGAGCACAAATAGATTGAAAAGTTCCTATATGAGAGGGAGCTTTTCTAATCTTTAAGGATCAACCTGTTCACTACCAAATACTAAGGACACAGCACACACTATATTGTATTTTTAAAAAAATCTATTTTTCTAAAATGCAGAGTATAAACCTTAAAATGATAGAATCAGCTGGGTTGGAAGGGACCTCAGAGATCATCAAGTCCAACTCTTGATCCACTACCGCTGTGGTTACTAGACCATGGCACTAAGTGCCACATCCAGTCTCATCTTAAAAAACCTCCAGGGACGGAGAATCCACCACTTCCCTGGGCAGCCCATTCCAATGCCTGATTACCCTCTCTGTAAAGAA
>NW_021939122.1:7804082-7873060 GCF_001715985.3 Manacus vitellinus | reverse complement strand
GCTGTTCCTGATCCAGGCCAGGATGCCATTGGCCTTCTTGGTCACCTGGGCACACTGCTGGCTCCTGTTCAGCTTCCTGTCAATCCCAACTCCCAGGTCCCTTTCTACCTGGCTGCTCTCCAGCCACTCTGTCCCCAGCTTGTAGCACTGCAGGGGGTTGTTGTGGCCAAAGTGGAGGACCCGGCACTTGGCTCTGTTGAACCTCATCCCACTGGAAGCAGCCCAGCTCTCCAGCCTGTCCAGGTCTCTCTGCAGAGCCCTCCTGCCTTCCAGCTGATCGACACTCCCCCCCAGCTTGGTGTCATCTGCAAATTTGCTGATGGTGGACTCAATCCCCTCCTCTAAATCATCAATAAAGATGAACAGTTATTATTGAGAAGGTAAATTATTATCAGGCAACATATATATATTTTGAAAGTGAGTCAGTGAATTATTTACTTATCAGGTGTTAGTGTACTAGCATATTTTCTTGGCAAACAGAAAAGATTTGGAGCCAAGAGATAAGGAAGGAGAATTTGACAGACTTCTCTTTATACCTCTAATCAGAACAGTTACCAGGATATTTTCGTTTATCAAATGCAGGGTGAGGCCTTTTTATTCACTTCTGGCTCCCCTCTCTGCCCACCCTTCTCCTCTAATTGGCTACTTTTGAATGAACAAGCTGCTGAAGATCCCCTGTCTGCTCAATTTTTGTGGTGATGTAAACCCAGAAAGAAGCATTGACGCTGAATGGTACTTCAGGTATGTGCAGTCACAATCAAGGACAGGGAGAATAGCAGATGATAATGCAATGATGTTGCATGATGTTCCAGTTGTTGCAGGCAGTAGAACTTTAGTGGGACAAAACCCTGTGCTGAATACAAAGAAGGGGTAAATCCATTTTCTTACAGCCCAGCAGGGCTGGTAGCAAACAACAACCAAAACAAACAACTCACCTTTTAGGACATAAATGGAAGTATGTGGCATATGGCCTTGAACTGTATGTGTGTACAGAGATGTGTATTTAGAGGGCCTAAATACCCCAGTACCCACAGATACAGCAGACAGGTTTAATCCCCTCACTGTAAATTACACAGAACTCTTCCAAGAGCTTCGTGTTTTCCAAGTCTCTATCTGTCAGATATAGCTGGACCTTGTCTGTAAACTGAAACATCATTAGGAATGGGAAGCCAGCAGATGGACAAACTGTGGCTCTACAGATCTTATTTCCTTCAAACACCCAGCTGAATTCCAGCTAGATCTAGCCTTCAGAAATTTAGTATTAACCAAACAATTTCCTATAATGCTGGTTAAAAGTTCAAACTAGGTTTTCTGTAACCTGATGATAAGTATATTGGTGTTTTTAACCGAAATTCAAAGTTTTGAGGAAGAATTTTAGGCAACCAAATTTACAGGCATCCTAGAGACAAGTTAATGGAAGCAGGTGGACATCTAAGCTTAACACTGAATCTATTTTCACACAACCAAAGCTATAAATAGGAAAAATCTACAAGATGAATTGCTGAAACTGAAAAACTCTACACCCCCAAATTTATGTAATGAAACTTTCAAGATCTCATCTAAATTCCTGCCAAATTCAGGATCCATATGCACTGCTACAAAGTTAATTTGAATTTTGAATTTAAGGTGTTACTTTTTCTCTGGTATATAGCATGTTCAATAAAGACTGATTCATAGCTAGGGAGATGAAATGAGAAAGAACAGCAGAGCATGACAAAACAAAGACTGGAAAAAGAAAAGCCATAGAGAGAAGGAGGTTGCATGTCAGCTGCCTGTATAATTTCTCAGCTGCACTGGCAGCTCCTCAGCCCGTCAGAGGGTTAGCTGCAGGTACTGTGGCAGCACCAGGCTTTTGCACACTCTTAGGGGATTTCATTCACAAACTCCAGAGGGGCAAGTCAAGAAAATCAATGCCACTTTTTTTCCATCTGTTGCCCACAAGGTCATGTGGATGAAATATGCCAATGACATTTAATGGCTTGCCAGGCTGGATGATCATAACTACTGCAATTTTATACTTCCTCCCTCAGTGTTTAGATTTTCTCTGCTACAATCCATCCAGCCCCACATATCCTTAGTTACTGATAGAAGTCGCTAATTTTAAATATACCAGTTAAGTGCACTAGAGAGACTTATGTAGGCCAACCAGAGGGAAAGAGAAGCCTTCATAATTGCTTAGATATAGACATTGTGGAAGAGTAAATAAAAACATGGATGCACAAACCAGCTGGTGAACCACCCAAGTGAGACATGGGTAGGTTCTGTCTGGCTAGGATGATGTCCTTATTTACAATCTTATTTCTCTATTGCAATGCTGTGATTCAAGAAGGCATCTCATCTAGGAAAGGCAAGAAGAGAGGGCACCAGTGGCACCAGTCAAGTATAAATCATGTTTCACAGAAGGCTTTCTTTCTTTAAAACACTATGTTATGTCTATGTATTTCCTAAAATAGAAGTTAGCAAACACCTTGAAAACTTAATTAAAAAACCCTCATGTATTAGAGATAAGATAGGAAACATCTGACCAATTTTATTTCCTACATAGAACTAAATAATTTTCATAATCCCATTCCCACCACACCAAATAAGATGGTCAGACCTGGATTAGTCACTGACATACAGGTGAAGCTTCATCAACTGTACCTACGTATATGCAGAAATACAAACAATAAAATGCCTATTTTTGACCAAACATCAAAACACATGGATATTTGAGTGTTGCTATTTTCAGTTTCAAATAGTTTTACTAATATTTTAAGATTTGCTTTCACAGATAGAGTAAGTTTTATTTTGCTGCAGCACTTAGAACTTTGGGTCTCAAAAGCTCAGACATAACTAGCTGTGCCTTCATTCAAAATGAAAATCCTCTACGATGCAAGCAAATTTTAGTTGCTATTTGAAATTAATTCTTTCAGTTGTCAAGTACCAGGCTCAAAAATGAGTCACAGTATTTGGTGAAATAAATAGTGAAATAGAATATCTGTCTAAATGAGAGGACACCCTGACCAGTGGAAGTCTCTAGTGAAATCCGACTGCTTATCACTTGATGTTTCAACATCTCTAAAGCCTCAGAAACCTAAGTAAGGCTGGCCTGAGGCTCCACTTATTTATTTCATCTAGAACAGGAGTTCTTAAACCATTAGATGGAGCCCCTCTTCTTCTCTCTGCATGGATGAGCCCCTCAGTGATGTACAGGTACCTTCAGTGTAGTCCCTGCTGCACCACACCGAGGAGCAAGGAGAAACCAGGAGACTTTGAATGAAAAATACACCTTCTGTCTTGTAAAAACAAGTGCTGATCTTCTGTTTATTATCACTTTGATTCAGGAGGTTGTTTGGACTGCAAAGCCACCAAAGAATGACAACTGGAGCTAGGTGCGTCCTTATTGCACTCTCACAGCTGTCTAGCTCGGTGAGGTGAAGAAAGAAGCACGTGGTGTGACAGGATACACTTGCACTGGCATTAGCTATGCTAAGTCTGCCTGGTGGATAGAAGAGTTCTGTCTCCAGTGCAGATTTTAGGCACATTTAATCAGCCCAAGTTTAATCCCTCCTGACAGAATGCCTACTTTAATGCCATCTTTCTTTTCGGAAAATTTCAACCACCTTCCCTCAACAGCTCTACTTACCTAGGAATGCAGTGGTAAAGCTAGGGGTATGAAGGCTGATGAATTGTTAGCAAGAGGCCACATTCCTTCGTGCAACAGATTTGATGCAAGTCCTAGACTGAAGGTTAAATTATAAAGGTTAAATTAATTAGCTTCACAGTTAGTGGGATTAGGTAATGCTCTTCATATGTTCTTTATGCTTAGCCAGACTCTTGAAGCCAAAAGTAACTCCTAATATTTGTTACAGATGATTTATCTTCTGGGAACATCCATCCACCACCAAACTGTTCCCAGTTGTAAGAGAGACACCAAGTGAGGACTCTTCTTTGCCTATTAGCATTAATAGGCCATATAGCTAACACCTTAGAGTTGGGGGTTTTTCAGGTTTTGTTGTTTTTGGTTGGTTGGGGGGTTTTGGGTTTTTTTTAATGGCTTATATAATAGCTCCAACAATTTCACTAAGCTCCAGCATCTTGCTTCCTTCTCTCACAATCTCCAAATAAGCATCACTGACACGCACTGCTGGTATTCCACACCTCTGCTTTTCCATCCCTGCAGCAGCTCCCGATTTGTTCATCTTTGCTCTCTGCAGGGGAGGTACGTTAGATGCCTTACATTCATTCTTCATTCAGCAAAATGTGGAACAAATGTTCAGTGACAGCCTATTGCACACCAGTTTAATAGTGCATAAAACAGAAAGGCTACTGCTAGCAGCTTTTGGGAATTCAGCATTTTGTATTTAAAGCTGTTCAGCTTTATAGCAATGTGATGGTTCATTCTGCAGCCAGATTTTCAGAGATCTGTGACTTTATGTAGAGCAGTATTATTGTATTTTTAAAATACTTTTGGATTTCCAGTAGAATCCTTTGTAAACTACTATGACGTGTTCCAGATATTGTGAGAAGAGGGGTTAATAATGCAAATATCGCACTAACCTCAACAGAATACTTCATGTTCCATGTTCTCCAAAAAGTTAGTAAGAAATTTTTTAAGATACAAAAAGAAAAAAAAAATCACAGCAAATTGAATCAATAATTATATATTTCTCTGTTCAACACAGAGACTGCAGGAGAACTTACTGGTTTTTCCAGTTGTTCTCCTTTCTGTTGCACTAATATTCCCATGGACAGCCAGCTTTTCTGAGCCCAGGCAAGAGATACTGTTGTAAGCAGAATAGAAGGTAAAGAGATACAGAAGACAAGAGCATCCTTTTACACACAGTACTTAGTTTTATAAGAGCATTTGGTGGCCAGGCCTATATTCAATCCCTGTGAAAGTTTTTAAGCATCTTTGAAGACAGCTCTTAGCAGAGCCTTCCTTTTCAAGTTGTACATTAAACATAAGAAATGACATTTGAAGAAATACTTTTGTATATGGTTAGTCTCTAAGACTAATCTTCTAAGAATAAGCCAATCAAATGCAAATCTATTTCCCAACTGCATATAATATGTCATCTTAATATAGATATCTTTCCAGGCAGTGTGGTTTCCCTAACAGCAAAAAATAGAAAGCTGTCCTCATGGAAGGGGGTGGAAATAATACAACACTGATGAAGTAATCCTATTGCAACATAGTCAAGAAGCTTTCAGACTGTAACCTGCCATTGAATCCTGGTTGTTGACTGCAGCTGGTAGCAAAGCTAATAGTGCACCTCTGAAAAGTGCCTTGCTTCAGGGGTTTACCTCTATTTACTTCTAGCACACCAGAAATACTGTTGAAGGGATGCAAGTTGCGACATCGCCAGTCCTTTGTGAACACAAGGTAACTGTACGCAGAACAAAAAGCAGTCTCAGCTCAGCTATCATCCCTGCCCAGAGATTTTAGTGAAGCAAGAGAAAGGTGACAGATCTTTAAAGAGTCATCACCTGCTAAAGAAAATCAGAAAAACCCTAGTGGCTCTTAGCTGAATGTTCATACCTCCCATCAGTACTGAACCTGGGAAGTGAGCAACATGAAAGGGAAACATTCTCTGTGTGCGAGCTTTCTTACAGCAGTAGGTGAGAACAGTAGCTTTGTTTCAGGTATAAAACATTGTAACTCAGTCTCAGTTTTCCCTTCTAAGATTCTTCCTCAGCAAGGAAGTAATAGTAGAAACTCTTAATTTTTGTGTATAGAAAATAATAGGAAAACTTCACAATTATCAGCTTTGTAACACTGTAAGACATTAAATAATGCTTTATAAGAAACAACATCTTTTCTTTGACTTGATTTATGTAACAAAAATACATTTAACATCTCAGGAAAACAAAACCTAGTAGCCCAACACAAAATAACTATGGATCACTATGGTTAATTTTCTTCAGAAGTACTAAAGTGCTGAACAACAGAATGAGAATTCAAACAACAGTAATGTGCCAAAAGGATGATTTCATTGATTTCATTCACAGTTTCACTTATGCAAAAATGAAGACACAAATAACCCCCAACAAGACAAAACTGCTGCGGTGAATGCAGCAAGGAGTCCATATTTCTACCTTTGTTCATCCAAGAACAATGTAAGATTTGCAAAGTGCATTCTGTTCTGTCAGAAGCACTCAGTGTTTGAGTCACCACAATGCCTGTGACCTGGAATGCCTACCACTTTTTTTTTTTTTTTGTGTTGATCAAACTTCATTAGAGGTGAAAAAGCTGCGTGCTATTGCAGGATAGGGGAGGAGGCAGTGCTAACAGGCCACTTTCCAAACAGATTTCCCAGAAACAGAGCAATTAATAAAGGGCCCTAGAAATGCTTTTTGTGCATTTCTATTTATTGTGTCATGAAGTGCCAACTGAAAGCTTAATGAATCACAAAATGCAGCATTTTTATAATTATTTCTTCATGTCTGGTCCAGATCTGCCTAAATAAACGAGGTTAGTAAGGTACAGGCAGTATTTGGACCTAACTTACCCTTGGCCGAGGTCACATGCACAAAACAAATGGTTCTGTGAGGAGAGGAATTCACGGAACCTGGTTTGCTATGGATTTTGTGTGGGAACTGAGTCCACTGGTAGCAAACTGGGTGTAAATTTTAAAGGAGTTTCATCTGGATTTAGGATACTCATAACATAGTTCTTCATGTGGAATCTTTTGTGTCTTGTCCTTAGTAGAGGCACTTTCCCTTGTAAAAGAGTTCCCACTCTTAAAGCTTCTCTCTCTCTCCCCTTTGTAATGGACTTTTGATTTTCATTAATATATAAGAATATAAATTACTTGGAGACTTCTGCTGCACTCTAATTTGGTTAAAGTTTACTAATGAGTTAAAAAGCTGCCACAGCATGACACACAGATGCAAGACCACATCCAAATCACATGACTGCATAAGCCTTGTTTCCTTAGAAAACCAGGCAAAGAATTCCTAGCCCCACAAAAAGAAAGTTACAGAGAAGAAAAAGAACAATTTAAACAATATGTTGACAATACCTAAAAACCACTTCCTACTTGTATCCACAGCAAATCTACACACATAAAAGGAAACTGAGGCTAACATTGTTAACAGATTAAAAACATTTTAATGGTTCTCATTTACCTCAATAGGTTCCCTTTTTCTTACAGTAAATACAACTGAGCTTCACTAAACTACTGCCAAAGGACATGCTTCATCATCCTAATATCAATAAAGCAATATAGTGCACTAAAGAAATTTTACCTAGTGAATGGCGTTTCTTATTGTAGAAGCAAAAACACATCAATACATGTCCATCTTATTTTCTAAGTTTTTTTCACAGACAAGTCAGGCACCAGTCTCTGTTCAGATAAGTAGGAGAACGAGGATCTAATCCCTTTAAAGATTTTGTGTGTGTGTGTGTCCTGTAAGCTATACAGTTTTCTTTTCACAGTATTTTTCACTAGAAACAGGATCAAAGCAAACTTTCAGAAAACACCTCCTTGGTTCTGCAGAAGCTCTGCTTTGGAAAATTGTCTCCTTTGATTCCCTTCCTTTTCCCTCCCCCCGTGAGCTATTTTCAGTGTTTCCAAAAAGTTGTTAGTCATAACAAGTTACTGAACCTGGAGGATGTTCTGCAATGAAGCAGAAACAAGTCATGGATGAGGTTCTCTCCTAGTAGCTTTATCCTATGAATGACACAGAAATTGTAGCACCCTGGCTACAATTGTTGATGAACCAACAATTTGACCATATTTTAAAAGAAATATATTTCTGATGAATAGTCTAAACAGGCATCTCTTCCACAAGACAACTTTATGTTGTTCTAGAAACATTTACACAGGTGATAGGGGACAGGGTTTTATGGCATCAGGAAAGCACATTTGCCCTAAATTAAGATCTGTAAGGATGGCCTGACAGCAACACTTGTAGTCCTCTCCCAGCTTTACACACACCTCCCATCCTTTCTTTTGTCTTTCTTCCCAGTTGTAGTTCTTACTCAGTTTCCCCCCCTATTTCTTCATCTCCTTCTTGGCTCCCGCTGTGGAGGGAACTGCCAATGCAGAGGCTGGCAGAGACCATGCACACTGCCTGGCAGCTGGTGCAGATGCATAATTCTCTTAAAGTTTGCTGCTTGCAATATATGGTGGTTAAATCAAGTCAAGATTTTAGTATTTCTTGTGTTTAATGGAGCACTCTTGCACAAGCAATACAGACCTCCTCTAACGAATATACTTGGACTCTTGTATTTTCCTGGTGTGGGGTAACAGCACAATTTTTCTTACTAACTGTCCACATACACATAAAGAGTTGGTTGGGAAGTTTGTGTACAGAGAACTGTTAGAGAAGTGCCAAGTTCCAGGGTAATGTAAGTGCTCATTACAGAGGTAGCCTTTCTCACAACAATCATGCTTTGTCTTTTTAGGAGACAAGCTGTACTAGTTGTTGCAAGGTTGTTTTTCTGATAGCCTCCTCTCCCAGGGAATCAAAATCCCCAGCAAGCAGCAGCAACTGCTACAATTGCTGAGAGCAGAAATAAATGCACATTCAGGACTGATCTACTAATAGCCTTTACTCTCCTTGCCCCAGCTCATTATCTGTGTTTTGCATCAGTTACACAGCAGCCCAGAAATAACCAGACAATTCTGAAACCTGAGCAGCTGAAATTGTTTCAGTCCCTCCCTGTCACCAGGAAGCTCCATCCACCTCTGGCAATTATGCTATGGTTTAAAATCCAAGCTTTTTAATTCAGCTGAACATATGCATTTTTCAAACTACACACACACACAGAGGACATTGAGTAACCTGGAAATAACAAGGCATTAATGCAGACAAGAACTTTACTGCTCTCATATACAGAGCATTTGTAAATTTCTTATCACTTTTGAATTGTTTTCTCATGTCTAAATGGCAGTCTGCCAGTTGTCTCCATCTCCTGAACTGCTACTTTTTGTATGCTAGATCCAGTACAAGCATCAGCATTATTATTTCAGTTATTATTTCTATTTTTACACCAAGTACCAGTTTGTAAAATGAGAAATGTGGTAGCACAAACCCAGAATTTACTAGAGGTTGATGATCAGAATCACATCTTTGCTGGTGAGAAGTGGAAAGATTTTGTTGGGATCTAAATGAAGCAAAGTTCTTTGTCATTGGCAGCTCTGGGGAATCAGATGAGCACTAATTAGAAATCGCCCTTCTTTTCCCTAAGATTAGATATTAAATATATCTGCTCAGAACTCATATTATTTTCTTACTAGAAGAAAATATGCTTGAGAGAGAAATGCTACCTTTCTCACCTCCCCATCTCCTCCCTTGTGGCTTTATCTCAAGTTCACGTACAAATAGTTGTCTATCATTATCCTACAATGAAACAGTCAGATTTGGCAGTTGGGCCCCCTTTGAGATGGCAGGATACAAATCCATATACCTTTTAAAAATAGAAAAAGGCTTCTTCATTTATAATTTATATTTTGAACACTTCCTAGTACAACGGGTTTATTTCTATCTCAAGATCCCACTCTGGAAAATTCTCCCCCCCCCAGTTTCCTGTTTTCATTTAGCCATAAGAAGGCAGAATTCAAATCCTTCCTTTACCAGTTTTTCCTTCTTCATTATACAGCAGCAGAGCTCACAGTATGATCTACATCAAGTGCTCCTCTTGATTCTGCCTTCACAACAAGACACATTTTGAGAAACATGCGGAAGGTATAGTTTATATTGCTTACAGAAATGGAGCTAAGAGGATGTTGGGCAAGAGAGATAATAACCATGCAAAGCAAGATTTCTGTAGATCTTATAATAAGCATTTTAGCAGTGGATACTCTAGTTCATACTAATGTGATTACTAGCAGGGGTTTATCATCAAAACTGGTCCAGTATGCACCTGTATTTTGGGACAGCAGAACCCAGCTTCTAATTGTAATAAATCAATGTTTCAGTCAGCTATTTATTGTATTTTAAACCAGAGTCAGAGCAGGTAAGACAACAATATTAATTCCTGCTGCTTTCACCAAAAGCTGAGATTTTCAGGCAGGACCGATGTATTCTTTAATTACAGTGCAGTTTGCTCACTTTGCAAAGATCTACCCAGTGAACAAATTCAAATCTAAAAAAGGCATGTCCAATTTAAAGTCCAAAGGTAGCCTCAAAAGTTGTACATACACAATTATATACATAAAACCTGAAATAAATACATATATACAAACATATACATATAAAAAGATAGTTAAAACAGCCTTGCCCTTCCCCCTACTCTTATTTAGCTGCCTTTATCAAAAATACTGTAAGAGAACAGCTGGTATTTAGCATTTTGAACAGCACAGCTTTAGATAGCCTGCATTTGTCTTTACTTTGTCAATTGTTAAAGAAATTGGACATGAGAGGCTCTTGTTTGTGTGATTTCCCCCACTATAACCCTAAATAACACAGCAAGAAGCAGACTGGATTTTACTGTCCCAGTCATCTAGTTCAGGTTTGGTTTCCTCCTCACCTTTCAGACAGCCCTTGCCCATAGCAGAGTTCCTGCTTTTCCTTTTGGAGGAGATTTCAGGACGGGACTTTTTTTGGCTGGTCTTAGGCAGTCAGTCATACAATCCACTGCGAGTCCTAAAGCGGAACTGCAAGAAAATATTTCTTACCACAGCAAGAGCTGTAACTTCACTGCTTTTCAGGAGAACAGCATAACTTCTGGAGATGTCCCATATCCAGAACACGTTCCACTGCCATCTGCAGCACTATCGAAATGTGACTCAGCTACAGTGCCAGAACCTCTCTGTAAGCTCATAGACACAGTCACACTGTTGCTCCTTACTAAAATTTCAAGTCTGGCAGTTGTGGTCATGATTCCAAAGTAATACCAGAAAACAGTACAACTCCAGAGACCTGCAGTGCCAGTTACACTGGAGAGAAGGGTGGCCTCAGTCAGCTGCAAGAGTCAGCATTCATAAAGTCATTTATGTGCCAGGTATCTTAGATAATTTCCTGCTGTGTAAGGAAATAGCCTCTCTGTAGAGGAAGGGTAACTGAAGCACTGGAGAAGTGAGGTGTTGAGATCACACTAGAAGTCTGCTACCAAACCATTTTTTCTAAGTCCCAGTGAGTCACTTTATTCCCTAGTAGGACCATTCTCCTTTCTTTTCCATCACAACTGATCACTCTGGTGAGCTTGGTTTATGGTCACTTCATGACTTGAAGCTTCAGCTGACTTCAAGAGTAGCTAGGGCAACATCAGGTGTTTTTAAGAACTAATGTGTGAAATGCATCTCAAAATTAAAAATAAATTTTTCAAAATAAGGCAAATGAGAACAAAACAGTGTCTCTTATTCCATGCAGTTAGAAGATTCACAGAGAGCCTTGAAGCCTACTTCAGTTGTGATCTGGCTTGTTTTTGTAGTCTTTAGCTTAGATGACATGTCCCCTTTTCATGCAATGATGCTGAATCCAAGTTCTTCACAGAGTTTTTTACCGGCTTCAAGATTTTACTTACCTTGCTAGAATTTGAAAACAGTGGGGAAAAACATCTAAACTCTCACCTTTGAATTTTTTGGGGGGAACCTGAAAGTGCTGAGTTTGCTGATAAATATTGTTTCAGAAGTTTTTCACTGTTGTCATGATGAGTAGGAAACAAAACTTTCACTGAGACTAAAAGTAGTGGAAGTAAAGCTCTAATTAATTTCAGGAGAGCACAGGCAGTCAAGTCAGATAATTCTTCTACAGGTTCAAAAGAGAAGAGACTAAAAGAGGCTTTGACTCATCTGTCATTTATGCTGCCCTAATATACATAGGCTACAGAACTCCTTCTGAGAGCAAACTCAGACTAAAGAGGAATTCTCAAAGCTCATTATACGGTACTTGCAAATGAGTTGAGTGCTAAGTCTTTGATTTCTGGAGTTGCCAAACACTGGCTCAAATCCCGACCCCCTAGCACACAGCCTCCGTAAGTAGGACATACACTGAGGAAATCAACAGCAGTGAGTTCTTTTCCTCCTTAAGAGTTCTGGGCAACAATAGAACCACTTTGCACTTAACCACAGAGTAATTGCATCTTTAAAAACTCTCTGACACATCTTTCTTCCACTGCAGAGGCAAAGACAGTAACGTATCTCAGTATCCTACCCTTTTCTTTCCGTGGTCCTGAGAAGACTAGTAGTTACCCTCTAGGATGTATAGCGTGGGTTTCCCTGTGCAGTAGACCCAGAGCCTGCCTTGGTGTTCAAAGACACGGTCAGATTTGTGAAGCTGTACAGCATATTGCATTCATCTGAAAAGATAATGATTTCATTGTCTTATTTTCCTCTACAACATAAAGACTCCCCAAGCTCTGAGCTCCCTGCTGCAGTGCTCTGTATCAGGCCAATCCCAATTAGCACTTGTTACAACACTGACCAGGAGGGCAGGAGCATTTCTATAGGAACATATTCTCTAGCCAGGCTATGGAATAGGCAAGTACCAGAGCTATGTATCTACCACAGCATTAGTTTAGAGGCAGCCCTTATGCACTTTGAATTCTGAGGTGGGGGTGTGTGTTGTAGGGTAAGCTAGCTAACATTGCCATTTCATTATTACTGTTTAAAGGTGGAGGGGAGGAAAGGGAGAAAATTAACACTTTCTTACAAGTGCTTTTCCAAAGTGATGTCATCTGAACATGGAGGATTAAATCCTCCACTAACATAAACTGACATAAATCAATTGCCTTAAAGCACTGTAGCTGCATTATATCTGGCCCAGAGCTTCTTTGGTCTTCTTTTGGTCATCAGAAAATGTATTATTAGTTACTTTTGGCATCCCTAGGATTCCTTCATTTCATTCCCAGGAGGCAAAAACTGATATGGAGTTACACAACTGAATAAGCATCCTCCACGTGATTTACTTCTCTGAGATCACTGAAAACTCAATGTATGAGCCCTGTCTTTTTGTTAGCTTTGTCAGATTAAGCTGCCATAAAACTTAATAGCTGAGTCAAATTTTATAATTATGCAATTAAAATCACGAGAGAAACCTTCCACAGTCTCAACAGGAAACAGTCTAAGGTAATGGCTTTGGTGTTTTTGTTAAGATGTACCTCAATTACATGGTTCTGCTATTTGGGTTTGATTATTTTTTTTTCCCAGCTAAATAGACCCACACTGTGTGGGCTGTTTTACAGAGTGTTGGTAACATCATCAAGGCTATGTCTGATCAATATGCTGGGAGCATACTAGATGGAAAAGGATTTATGTATCTCAAAACACTCCAGATGAACAGGCGACTTACAGCCCAAGGGGGCAGAAATCATTCTTTTAGTAAATTTCTGCAGCAGGTTTTGTAGACACCCCATAGGATATCCATCACCAGGGGTTTCCAAGAGGAAAGCGAAACAGAGGGAGAGTGTAAGCAGTAGTAAATACATCATCACTAGGGCTTAAGAATGTAGTCTCTCCCACTTTGTGGAGGATGAATGGTCTAGATTGACTGTGATCCTTTCTGTCTCAGATAGTTGGGTTTTGTTTTTTTAAACTCTTGAGGTGTAATTTATTCCTTTAATCCATAGCTGAGAAGCTACAGAGTCCTCAAAGGTAAATCACAATTCATTTTGTGGTGGGTTTCTGGATTAGTAATTACGCATGGAAGAAAAACAAGTCTCATGAATTATACATAGTTATTGGTTTGATTTCAAAAGCTCTTAACAGTGTGGGTATAAGTAATCTAATTAGTCTTTTGTACAACAAACCTTTCCTTTTTTCTAATGATGATAGTACATTTTAATTATTGTGGTGTTACGAGGTCAGGCCACAAATTAAGTAAAACTTGATGCATTTGGTTGGCAATGATAACATGGTATTTCCATTTAACATAAGCATGTTAATGGTTAAGTTTGAGGAACATGTTTTGCGTGCTCCTTCACAATTTCTGTCTCCTCTTTCACAGCCAGAGCCATGAAACAAAGTGCCTTTCTATTAAGCAGGGCAGCAAGTGTCTAGGAGACCTCGTTATGGGATGTTGTTACAAACTGGTCTCCAAAGAACCTTTCTTCTGTAGCTCTCTAGAGGAAAAACAGTGGTGATTAATCAGGCTGACCTTCATGGTACTAGTCATCTGTCCTTCCTGCGTGGGAAGAAGGATGTATACCACCAGACACTACTGTGGTCACAAAGAGAAGCTGATAACATCTACTGAAATTGGACTATAGTTCTTGCATCCTTTTCTGAAATAAGTATTCATGATAGTCGTGAGTTGCCAGGTTTCCTTCTCCTAACTACATAGCAGAAGAAAAAAAACACCCTCCCCTTGTCCTTACAGTCAACAATTTCAGGGCACCTCTTATTTTTCTTTCAGGTCATAAAACTCACTAATAATCTAAAAAGACATCTTTTTTTTTCCTGCTACCTACAGCAGAGAATGCATCCTGTGTTATCCTCAGCCTTGGAACTCCCTTGTGTCACACCAGGGGCAAAGAAACTCCAATTTTGTTTCCTATTGCTAAGTAGAAAGGAAAGGAAAATAGATTGGTTGGTAATCATAACTCAACTCTTAAATAAGAGGAGCCCAGGAACTATTTCATAAAATTAAGGAGCTGTGGAGTTAAGGGCTGGTCTAGCAAGAGATGAAATTTTTTACTAGGGGTTTGGAACTGTAGGCAATGAGTTTCAAAGCTGCTTGCTCAGTCCTCAGTTTTAAAAAACATCATGCAGTTTGGCACCATCCAGAGTGCTTGGACAAACTTGCATTTCAGGTGCTTTCAATCTAAATAAGCAAAGGAGAGGGGGGTCAAAACTGAAAGAAGAAGCTATGTTTTGGGTTTGGTGGATCAGGAAGACTGTGGGAGCAGGACAGGCTCAGAGGCAGACCAGATACCAGCTCAGCATGCGACTGGAAATGCTGTGAGCAGGTAGCAGGTAACCTAAGGACACATCAGATGATGCAGTTGGTTTAACTTACCCAGGACAGTGAAGTGATTTTCTTTGACTCTCTCCATGTTGCTTTGCAATAGTTCCATATGGCAGCTCAGTGTCCACCCTCCCTTTAACATCAGTGGTAAGCCACTGCTGAGGGTCCTTTCATATAATATTGAGTGCATTTAGAACTTTACAGGATAAATCTAAACAAACAGAAAACCCACATGCAAAGCTTTTCATTTTGGGCTTCATAGAATAGCAAATCTGTTCAAAACCTTCTTCTTTCTGCCTTACCCTTTTTTTTAATAAGTGCTAAAATATTCTGATGTGATAATATAATTCATGTTGTTCTTGACTAAAATTCTGTGCCAACCCAAGTTGTGATTTTAACCTTCCTCCTGAATGGGCAAGGCTAAAAGTGAAGTATTTGAATGAATCTATTAAGTCAAATATTCCACATCTACAATTCAATGTTGAAAGAAGTCTGTAGTTTTCTCACATCATCTTGTTTCACAGTAATTATCAAAATAAAAGAAGAATTATGGAATCATTCAGTTTACAAATTTGGCAGCCACACCAATAAATGCATAAAGCCTTATTGTTAAACGTTAGCACTAATTAAAGCAAAAACCCTTTTCATCACTAAAAACTACATATGCATGAACTCTTACACACACACATACATCTCTGTCATCCCAAAGCACTGCAAGAAGGGTGCTTTAGGAAGCACAAAGCAAGCGAGCAGGGACTACTTCAAGGGTTGCACAGATGCGCAATCTGGGGACTAAGGCACACAGTTACATGGAATACCAGACACTACTGTGCCACAGTAGAAACACTGGAAGAAACTACAACTTGGATTCCTGTGCATGAAAAATTTCAAGAAACCAACATTTGACCTGAACTGGGTACCTGGACCTTATCTCCAGCCAGAATCAGCACATAAAACCTAGAATAGGGCTCAATGTGCTTCATCCTGCTGCCCCTCAGATCCAGAATGGAGGCATATTCAAAGCACAAAAGAATCTGGTTTAGTTGTCTGGCATCTCTTTGGGCAGTCATCCTAACATACCAGTAGGAAGGAGATGGTTTGAATTTTTGGCATCTCCCATCTTCCAGGCCCCCACAGACACTGTAAAGGTGGTTCTGTACCACAGTCAGCACTAACATTGCACACAACTATTTTTATATTTATTTTTCTTTATTTAACCTGCAGCTCTTGTTCAGTTTTTCTACACAACAGAATGGCTTGATCTGCTATAGCAATGGGCACAGAGTGTAGAGAGGGCAGGGAGATGTGCTGTGTGGCCCTTAGCAGAACAGCACTTTCAGCCTTTGCTGCCCTCTAGTTTCTAGCAGGCATTTCTATCCCTGCCATTCTGCCCTTCAGGCTTGAGAAGAGAAGGTTTTGCCAATGTTTACAGGGAACTTCTCCTTCCCTTTTGAATCCTGCCTTCAAGTCTCTGGCAGCAACACAGAGCTGCCAGCAGTTTGGCACCTGGATGTCACTGCCATTGCCCCCCATGCAGTGGTTGCTGCCCCCATCCCGGGGCCCTGGCTGCTCATCTCCCTCGACATCACCATCTGCATGCTTGGAGAGGTAATTCCACTTCTCTGCAGCAGGGACCGACTCTATCCACTGGACCAGGGCAATGCCTGGTGCAACAGGACCCCAGACAGCAACACCAGCTCTGGGAACAGAAATGCCAGCCCCATCTATGGAAATTGGAACCTCACGTGGACCAGGCTCTTAACGGGCAGAAAAGGAGCCCATCATTCTTTGGACAAAGACTTCAATGCCCAACGTTTTCAGAGGCCACAAGACCTACTTCTTACTGAAGTTCTGCAACTGAAGTTGAAGTTAAAAGTACACTTCAGTAAATATTTTGTTGAAAAATTCCTTGGGAAGAGGAAATAGGTAGAGAAAGCACTCATTAATTCAGTTCAGATTTAGAATGTAATGGTGACCAAAGAGGAAAAAACTGGGAGAATCAAAATACTTTGACATTTAGCTGACATTTGTTTTGAAATTTGCCAAGCAGATGCTAAAACAAAGCAAGCTTTCTGCTTTTGAGCCAAGTGAAACAGTCCCAGATAAGATCTTTTCCTTATATTCTTGGGAAAACAAATCCAAAAGAATTCCACTTAGTCTCAACCCAACATTTTTCTTAAACATTCCAGCTTAGCCACTAATCAAAAAGCACCTGCTAATTTAGGCAGCTCTAATCACAAGCCACTCCCTGATCCTTTTTCTAGAAGCACAGCTTTGAGGAGGTTTTCGCTGATGCTTCATAGGCTCAATTATACGCAAAACTGCATCAGTTAGAGAAAAAACACACATCCATGTGCAATTTATGAATGTAAATTTGAGTTATCCTTTAAGTGATCTTAGTTGTAGAACCTATTTCAGCCTCATGGATCTTCAGGACACTGGGTATTCCTCCACTGCCAATGACATGTGTGGAGTTAAATGAGGATTAAATATTTGGATAATCAACAGTAGAAGAGTTGTTCAAATATCATCGACACCTTTCTCACACAAAAGGTTATTTTTTAATAATTGGAGAAAATGGAAGTAAAGAATTGTTTTCACAACCCAAGTTTTATTGGTAGAAACATTATTTATCAAGGATTGTATGAAATCCCTTATCCTTGAAGGCTGTCCTTTCAGAATCAAGATGCTGATTTAACTACATTCCAAAATTTATTGGTTTGTCTGAAATTTACCCTGCTACTTTAATGAAGTCTATTTGTATCAATTTGTTCAAATGTAAGGCTATAAGAAGACTTTTGGAAAATCAAAAACTGCCTAAAATTAAAAAAGAAGTTTGGAGTCCAAGAGAATTTATCAGTCACCATGAAAAAAACTGGTGTTGGTGCTGTTATGCACTACTAGGGCTTTTTTACTGCAAATTAAATTGCAATGAGTGGTAATTATTCTGACTTAGGAAAACAAAGAAGATGCTTTTAGCAGTTGATTCAGACCCTATTCTCTCTCCAACCAGTAGAACTATCAGGGGTTTGACCACAACTCAACAATCCTACAGAGATGAGACACCTGTTGAATAATCTGTTGGTAATTTTATTGCAGCTGCTGCATCTTCTGACCCAAATCCTCTTCCATGTTTTTGTTGCCAGCAGTAAACAGATGCACTAGTGAGCACCAATAAACCATCACAGGTAGAAGGCAGAGTAAACCTTGAGTAACTAGAGTTCAGAGGGTATTATGAAAACACAACCCTGTTGCTTGCTTGCTTGCCTGCATTATTATGATTTTGAGACTGTTGCAATGACTGTCCTTTGTGCACTGGAAGGCAATTACTCCCCTTACTGAAGGAGACAAATCCTTTCCTCTCATCCTTTTGCACATGGCCAAACAACTACATGAGAACAATAAGCAACAGAGATCATCAGCACAAATCCATGAGAACAAGTTTACATCTGTAATTTTATGCTTCACTTATTGAAAAGGCTGGCTTCTAAAACAAACACAGATCACCATGATAACATGTAGTTATTTATTTGCAATACTTTTGTACCTGAAAGCTTCAGCCAAGAATTCATGTTGCAGTGCCCAAGGCCTTCTTTGAGGGTCTTACCCAGCTGTCAGCTGAGTGTTACACCTCAGTGAGAGAGGCATGGTTATTACGTGCATCAGGTTCAAGTGAGAGTAAATTCAAAATCTGGGACTATATGTGGCTGCAGAAGCAGTAATGGATTGGTGCAGTGGAGGATTGTGAGATCACATAGGAAAAAACCAAACATGTTTACAGGAAGCAAAAGGCAGAGTCTAGGGAGGCATCACAGCAGTGAAATGCAATTTAATTACTTTGGCAAAGCATGCATTTTAGGTTGTTTTAGTTTATGCTCCCTTTTCTTCCTAATACATTTAATAAGGAATGAGGTAGACATATGGTGCAGTCATAGCAAGAGAAAACGTAGAAAAATATTTCATTTTCAAGACTATGTCACACTTAATTTTTAGTTGTCCATTTTCTTTTCGTTTTCCACTGTGATGGTTTTCATTCTTGCCTGCTCAGCTCTGCAAGTTTGTACAGTATCCTAAGAGGAACATCTGCTTATCACTTATTTTTCTGCTCACTTATTCAGGGTTAAAAACAGGAAAAAACTTTTTCAGTTTTAGTTTATGGAAGGAATACCCCCAGCTCTGAACATCTCACTTTCCTAAGAAAGCTCAGCAGATAGCCAAGCATGCATCAGTAGAATAAACTACCTTCCTCATAGTTATCTGTTCTTGCTGGAATCTTGTATCAACACCTAAAGAATGAATGCCAAACATCACATGTAAATATTATTAAATGCTTTCCGTTTCTCTTTAGAAGTATTTTTAATTGATAGAAGTACTTCCAATTATTCATGTTTTTGTATTTTAGGTTTATTGCAATACTTTTCTCTGGCAGGAAAACAACTATTATTTGCCCATAAAGAAAAAGCTATAAGAAGAAATTTACCCACATGAGCACTTATCTAGGTATCTGCATGGCCCCTGGCTACACAAATGTCCTCTTATGCAATAGGATTTAGTAATCTGCAAACAGATTTAACAAGTGCCAGCCAAGACCTCCCTAAGCAAACCTCCACATGACAAATCAAATGGACAGTTCAAAAATAGAAACTAAGCATAAGGTTAATAGAGTTTTATGGAAAAACGATTCCACTATTTTATTATATAAATCCCCAAAGAATGAAGAAAAGAGGAAAATGCTTGTTAAACAGGCATAAAATTTCTATTTTGTAATAATTCAGTGACTCAGGAACTTACCTGAGACACCATATACCTGGGTTCACAATCTTACCACATCCTATTCTGACAAGAGCTTTGAACCTGTTTCTCTTTCTCCAGGGAAAACCTAATCAGTAGCTATTTGCTGCCCTGATTTTGTATTCTGGTAGTGACAAGAATTTGAGGAAAAGCAAATTTCCATTAAAAGATGAGTCTTTTTCAGTGAATTGATGTTTTTGATTTGGAAATATATAAAAAAATCCTTATTAGTCCTATTCCCAGAGACACCAAGGGACTTTGGAGCCACTGAGCGAGGCTTTGCTTCCCAAGGCACCCAGCAGCAGCCTGAGGCTGGAAGTGCCATCCCTGCAGGTGGAGGACCCCACTTTGCAAAAAGCCCCTGTGTGAGGTTGGCCAAGGAGGTGTTGGGGTCCAGCTTAGAAATGGTGACAGGAGCAAGCCAAAGGAAACTTCTCAGGAAGATCTCAACAGCAAAACAGCACAATATCAAGAGAACCAATAAGAATCCATCCTAGTGGATATTTAAGATCTGAGGGACTGCAAGAGAGAAAGAGTACACAGTTCTTTATTTACAGGTTACTTGATATGCTGTGATTTGGATTTAGGTTTGAGAGAGACAGTGGTGAAGAGAAGACATTAAGACTCCAAACTGTAGCAGAGCAAGGATCAAAGAGGGATGAATAGCTGGGTGGCTGCTATATGAAATTTCCTGTAGGCAGAGGAGAAAATGGAAAGTAATCAAAGTGAAACAGCCACATGTGCAGTAGCAGAACCTAAAGCAAGAGCAATAAAGGCATAAGGAGGGGAATAAGCCTACTCTGGGTGAACTTGGAATTATTGAAAATTGGAAAACCAGAGTCTTCAGGGAAGGCTTATCCTCAGGATTTTAAAACTAGAGCAGAAGAAAGTGAGAAATTATTTGAAATAGGAGAGAAATTGCAACATCTTATCTATTATATTTAAGAAATAAACAAGAAAAGCAAGAAGAAAAAGCCAAGGAGTAACACTTATATGTTTACATTAATGATAAAGTTTTCTTAAAGAAAAAAGGTCATCAAAACCTGATTAGAACACCTTGCAGATCATATTCTGTGGTTATCTTAGCCCTTATATGACTTCTCAGTCTGCTTTAGTCTAAAGGTGGTTCCCAAGCTTCTGAATACCTTGAATTGGGTTTTTTGATAGCTTCATGTCATTACCAAAAGAATTACTTTTAGCTTGACCTGAAAACAAACAGGACTGCTTTTTACTACAACAGGAAATACTGGGATTGGTCTTGCAGGGACTCAGCAGTTGACAAGAAGAAATTTTATTCCATCTTACTCAGATGCTAACAAATTGGGACAAGCATATGGAAGTTTCTATCATCATTCTGATGAGTGCTGCAATTTTAAACCACAGCTCATTCACATGATAGTACCAAGGGAGTTTTATTACAAGATCACCAGTAATTATTGTTGGAGTCAAAGAGGGGACTCCATAATCCACACAGTGGTGCCCACTTGAAGCCTGGTATTGGTTGCTGTATCTCAGCAACAATTAAACTCCACTGAATTGAAGGAGTCAGGCTGCCACATTGGTACAGCCTTCTGCAAAAGCATGAGCTGGAGCAAAAGTACTGATATTTTTCCACATGGATATTGACTATTAAGCTGAGAAAACAATCTGGAATCATGGGATATATGTGAGATTAAGCTGGTCATTACTGTGTCTCAGTCAGCCACAAGAAGACTGTAGACATCCAGACTGAAGCAGTGCAACAGGAGGGATGGCACTGTGACAGTGTGAGAGCTCAGAGCACTAAGCAGTTGTGCATCATACTTGTATTTTCCAGCACATATCTAAACATCTCTTTTTGCATGTTCATTGTATGGCAAGTATAAAAGCACAGATTTGCTTCATTATGGGATGACTCTGATGCAAGACAAATAACTTCAAAACATTTTCTCCTAGAATAGGTTGGCAGAATGTTTTCCACATTGCAAATACTTGTATCCTCTGAGCTCTCAAGCCCATCTCTTGAAAATGAGAAAAATTCCAAAGAGGATTTGTCCCAAAGATATCAGCATGGAAAGTTTTATCCCAAAAAGCTGCTTATAGTTTCCTTAAAATAAATTTTAAGAGGTACCTTCTAACTTCCAATTCCCCACTAATTCTTCACGGGATAGTTTGCACAAGTTCAGCACTTTCTTACTGTATCTCTACCATCCACAGAGAGTACCTCTATGCCATTCCCATTTCTCCTACCACATCTAGTCTATGCCAGATTATCAAAACTCCTGTAATATCATGAGATAAAAAAAAAATCAGAAAGAACAAGTTGAGTTTTTCTGACTAAAGAAATATGGACAAGCTAAATTTTTGATGAAGACTCTAAAGTTAATAGTTTCATAGCCAGTAGTTCGCTGCCTTAAATCACCCATCCCTATGATGATGAATCAATAGGTCTTACAAGCACATTGAGGGAAACCACTTATACCTTATAGCTATTGTGCCTCCTCTCTTCTTCCCTCCCCTTTCATTTTAGACATCTGCTTACCATAGTCTTCACAAGTAAGTTTTCTCCTCTCCACTTTTTCCTTTTTTACCACACTTAAACCTCATTTAAATAGAGCATAGGTGAGTGCTTCGTTTTGGGAAACATTGCCAGAGAGCAAACCACATTGCTGATCCTGAGATAGTGCTTGGAGGCATGCTTTGTACACCTGATGCCCTTGACCCAGATCCTCTCCATGTCCATCCAAGGTGACAAAGACACTCTTGAGAAATTTCATTTAACTTTCAGTGTTGGATCAACTGTTATACACTTTATTAAATTCTTAAAAGCATTGAAGCAGTCTGCTCAATGCCCTAATAACCAAAGCACAGTGACCCATGGAAATCTCTTCAGCACTGCTCTGTCTAAGTTCCTTCACTCAGTTTATCTTCTGAGTATCTTCCAGTCTGGCATTAAAAAACACAGCTAAAGTCTGTCACATGCTGTTTGTTCCAATCTCTACTCCTCCCCCTCCCCACCCCCCTTCCCCCAAGCACATGCAGCAGAGTGCTTTGCTTTAGTAGCTTTTCGACCCCCCAAGAACATACATCCTACTATGTTGCTGCTATAGTTTGGATGATATGCAACTTGTTCTTGGGATTTGTTTTTTTGAAAGCTACCACAATCTCTAGCTTGCAGGGGAACATGTTTCACTGTTTTGTAGACTGTCCCAGAAAGATTCATCTCCTTTTCAGACTTGCAAGTGCACTTATTGACTATGGGAGACCTGCAGGCTTGGCTGACAACTCTGATTTATTCATTTCTGGAAAAGAGGTATTTTATTTTATAGCCTTGACACAGACATTGCATTGTCATGAAGAAAACAGTTACATGGGATAAAACAAAAAAGCTTCCAGTGTTGGTCTTCTACAGTCTTTCATTTTACTTGGAAGTTGCTTCCACAGATCTGCCTTCAGAGATACCAGCAAGGAGATCTCCATCCTGAAAGTGCACATGTCCTCCATGATGTCTGCTGGGCAGGCATTGAAATGTGGGTCTATAACTCCCATATTTCAGACTTGCCAGGAGAACTGGCATGTGAGCAGAGCAGATATAGCTGGCAGGAAAAAAAAGTAAATGCAGAGAAGAAAGAGTGATGAGAAGGCACTCATGTCTCACTTTACAAGATCCCCTGCTCCCAGAGTGAAACTCATTGCTTACACCAAGTGTAAGCAGCATGTGGCTGTTATTCCACACTGGTTCAGACTTTCAACCTCCTTTGCAACACATCAGCCTGGAATAAGCAACCCTATGAACAAGGACACTCTCAGATGGTCACACTGTGTTAGACATTACATGTCTATATAGGACCAAGTCATGTGCAGAAGACAAAAGCGGAAAAAAGAGGGAGGAGGGAAAGATTCCTGCAGAGGGAGGTGGCATTGAACTACTTATGGTTCCTGCCCAATACTCTTCAGAGAGAGATGTATCCCTTAGTATAATGTTTCCATCAGTGAATGCAGTATTCCAGCTTATCCTTTGCCTTTTTAAAACTCAAGTTAGCAAGTAATAACCTGCTTCTTATACAGGCAATAACCTGATCTCAGATTAAGCCAGTGTATGTTAGGGCTGGATTCAGCCACACCGTACCTGCCAGGGTGCCCATAGAGCCATGCTCCTTGCATGCCAGGATGAAGTGGCTGAGGATGCCTGGGGCAGACAGGGAGTCTAGACTCTCCTGCCCTAGGGTATGTGATATCCTGCCAAGGCCATGCTGAGACTGTTTAATCCTATTAAAGCATAAGCTGGAAGTACACGATACTCATTAAAAAAAAATAGCTTGCTTTATTCCTGAGATCTAAACCCCACAGCAGCAGACACTGTGGGATAACCCACCATTATTGATCTCTGCAGGCAGGGCTTGCCATTGGCTTGCCATTCCCAGCACCACTGCCTGAAGAAATCCCACAGCCCTGCTCTTTGCTCACATATGGAGACATAGGTTTAGGATCCCTTCTCAGGACAAGTGCCAGAGCTAGAGCACACGTATTTCCAAAGGGAATTTGCAAATACAAGGGCCCAACCAGTCCTCCAGCTGGTGCTTTACAGGCACACAGAGTCCATACAGGGCCACAGCCAGTTGTCACTGTCCCCACACTGGCCTTCTCACTATTAAAGTACTGAGCAGACAAAACCAGGCACGTCTTCTATCCCCCCTCACTGGGTGTGTTGCCAAGGCTCTCACTGTTGCTGCTGACTTTGCATGCACAATTACAGAACGCTAGAAACAGAGTGCACAGAAGCCTTCAGGCTAGGAAAGAAGAAAAAAATATTAGCTGGTTGTGTAAGTCAATAAGTAAATCTGTTCAGGAATAGTAATCATTTATCAAAAGGTGGAGAAAAAGATTGAGAAAAGATAGGCTGTGAAAACTCATCCAGATCTCTCAATGTGTGGAAGGGGCGGGAATTCTATGGCACGTGGAGCTTTTCTGCAACATCCAACTTAAGCATGAGATTCAAGACTTCCAATGGTTTTAGCTGTTAAACTTAGTAATATCTGAAACATGAAGAAATTTTCCCCTTCCAAAACTGTTTATTTTTAAGATACTTGTGCTGCAGTACAGCACACATTGCTGGTTAGGTACCACACTACTAAGGAAGTGATGAAATCATCATTGTTACTTTTGTTCATTCCACCCATAATGAGTTGAAGCAATTCATGCCATTCAGAAAGACAGAGCTGTTTGTATCCAAGTAATCACTGCTGGCACTGCAGAGCTTGATGCAGGTGCGTGCCCAAGGACACATTTCCCTGAAGCTCACAAAAGGACCGGGAAGGAAAGGGCCAACCCTCCTGAAGCAATAACGCATCTGAACCTATAGAAATCAACACACTTGTCTGACCATGTTCCCCAGAGAAGCTTTGTGGGGGTGTCCAGATACTTGTCTGCTTTGTGGCTACATGGAGCTGGGCAACAAAAACCCCTCAAAAACAAATAGGAAGAGAATCAGTAAGACAACAGCAGCAAGAGGAAGACAGACACGTGCATGTCACCAAGAATTAAATAGTTGTCATTTCCTGTTTTGTGGATCTGCATCCCCAAGTACCAGAGCATCGCCTCCCTGTCTTCTGATAACAGAAAGCCTGCCCCTCAGTAGTGACCATAAAACCTGTTATTTAAAAGGACTATCACCTGATCCTGCTTCCCTGCCCCCTCAATCAACTGAGCTGTCATTCTTCTCTCCCCCTTGATGCTTGCTTCAGGTAACCTCCCTTTAGATCTTCACTAAAACTATTAATTCACTGTGCTGCTGAAGAATCACCATGGATCTTTCCATAGTCTCTGCATCCACTAACAGTTTACACAAAGCAGAAGTCCCCCATTCTCTCTACACAGGAATGTCTTTTTAAGAAAGTGATGTTGTCTAAAACAAAACATGAATTCTTTTTTACCACAACAAAAAAAATTACACAACACTGTCTTCACATAGCCAACTGCAAGTGTTTTTTTTCCAGAACCCATGCAGTCAGTTATTTCTTAAGAAGGTGCTTTATATGCTCTCCAAGGCAGTATTCATACTATCCCACATATTCTTGCTGTTGCTATGGAAATCATTCCTCCGTAAGCTGATGTGCAAATGCAGGTCTCATTGCTGAGTAGAGAGGCTAAAGGTGTGCATGAGTCAAACTATTTGTTGTGCATTATTCCTCTGCAGCCTCACTGCTGCTGGGGAACAGGGGAAGGAACGATTAACGTCTGCACTGAGAGTGCCTGTAACAAGGAGCTGTGGAAAGAGTTAGCAGGGTGTTAGCAATGCTAGAGAGTCATAGGAAAGCTCTGGCTGTTACCTGCAACCAAACACAATTTAGTCATCCAGCTCACCTGCTCTGGGTGCTACAGAAGTGACAGGATTCAGGCACGAGAGATACAAAACATCATTCATGGTGTTTTCAAACATTTCAGGGGGAAAGTAAGTCACAATGCATCATCATGGATACAAGGCAGGCAATACCCTTTCACACCTATAGGCCTGAAATTACTCAGAAAAGTGAATGATAAAAATTAGGTTTTTGACAAGAACCTGCTGGTGGCTACAGAGAGGCAGAGACTTAAAAGCTGCTGGAGATCCCTCTAACTCTGGTGAAGCAGCAAGACCAAAGGAGAAAACCTACAAAAATCAAGCTTCTTTGCATATGCTGTTTGGCAACTCAACTAAACATGGTTTTCACACTGCTTAATACCTGTGAATAAGCATTAAGGTGAATATTGGAGTATTCTCAGTCAAAACACAGCTTGATGCCAGCAGGCACTTTTCAATAACAACCACTGCCCTTTCACAATGCACCAGAAACACAGGAACCTGCTGCCTTCAGGACTCAGCAACCCTTTACCATGAGTTGAGATGAACCCCTTGGAGCAGAGGTCATGTGTGGCAGCTGCTGAGCTCCTCTGTGCCCCACTCCAGCCAAACACAGGTACTTCTCTGCATATGGGAGGCTGTGTGAACATTTCAACATGAACATCCCACACCCATTTCTTTCCATCTCCCCTGGAATACTTGGCAGTAATTTTCATAAATATATTGAAATAAGTAGTATATCTCAAGGTAGTCCCCATGCCTTGGTAGTTTCTTAGTTCATCCCTTCTGCAGCCTGTGGGTGGGAACTGGGATCAAAGAGGGAACAAGGGGTGTAGGGAACTCAGATTTACAGTAGGTTTTTAAGGGAGAATAGGGTTTGTCTATTTTTTGCAAGTGTTAGAGTGACCATCTGAACATTCAAGATTTTTTTTTCTTCAAACAAGGAAACAGAAGGCTGTAGCAGAGAAACGCAGATTCATCAAAAAAGCAAACATGGGCTTTTTTTTTTTCTCCTTCATCTCACTGAAAAACCTGCTCCTGCAGAAGATTGACAAGCGGTCTATCACACAAACTGATGGTTCCTAGTCACATCTTATTTCCTTTCTTACTGCTCTACAAGAAACAGGTTTTCTACCAATCCTCTCCTCTGAATCATCTTCTGCCATAGACATTAAGGAACTCTCAGAAGCAAGGCAAGAAACTTAGAGTTACAGAGTCATAGAAAGTTTGTGAAGTTTTTATACCACTTTTTCCTTCTGTTTTGGTCAGTCACCCTGGGGAAAGGCAGCTAATTAAAGAACAGATTCCAAACACACAAACAGAAGACTGAACTTCTGCAAAATATCTCAGATCACAAAGACAATAATCTCAAAACACAACTCCTTTGAGGCACCATTACATATGACAATTAAACACAAACACAGTAAACAGGCTACAGCATATTACTGTAAATCAAGCAAGCAGATCTCCCTCAACTGTAGCCCAAAACATCGGCAGCACTTACCTCAATTCAGGGCTAGAAGGGAAGTCTGTTATCACCTAAAGCTGCTGCACTCCTGCTTGCTTTCCCACGTGGAGGTGGTGTGGTCTGGTCTGCTCTCCTCTCCTCTCTTATGAGCTACCTGGAGGGGGTCAGCTGCTCCGTGGTCCTTAGGAGAAACACCTGCTAGTTCAGCATAGATTGCTAGCAGAGTGCAGGTGGCTAGCATTTAAAACAAAAGCAGAATTAGTTAACGATTCTTTATAAATATTGTTGGTTTTAATTATTCATGAGCTATAATGGGCATTTTTGTGGTTAAAAATAACTTACTCGATAAATACCTCCTAGTATTCTAGTAAGCTGTTATACCATCTATTGAAAATGCAACGATAAGCAAATAAAAGTGTTTCTAGTTGCTTTAAGAAGATACAGTATGAATGTGAATAAATTACATTAAATCATACTATCATAAAGAAGTATCTTGTGATTTATAAATTCCTACCTTATGTAAATTAGTGCCACAGAATTCTGCAGCCCCATGGATAGCTGTCCTTTGTGTTGTGGTATGAATAACAAACTATGCCTCAAAAGCTTCCTAATAGGTGGGTGGGAGTTGGAGAATACAAATGACATAAGAAACTAGAGGGCTTTATTTCAGGAACAGCTTAGTATGATAGAATATAGTATCAGAGATTAGACGTTATGGATTAGAGATTCACTGTCTTGTTAGGAAGGGTGTAAAAGAAACACTGAAAGAATAGTAGAGATATGGCAAAGAGCAATGTACACATGTGCACTTAACATAATTAATCGCCGTTCCTGTTATTTTTAGTATAATGGCATTCACAATGAATCATAGCATGAGTGCAAATTTAAGAAATGTGATTGTGAATGGATTTGGCACAATCTGTTTATGACACTCATAAGTGAAGACATAACGCCACCGTCAGAGGGATTAGGAAGGATTCTTTTCATGTACATCACAGCCAAAACCTATAAATTTAAATTCTGAAAAAGTTCTTAAATTTGCTAATCATTAGGGCTATTTTTTTTTCCTTTTCAGGTGCCTCATTTCATGTAAACTGATTGTGTCTTGGCATCCAGTTCAGGGGTTGAGTTTGAGCTGAAATGCTTCTTAAAATATTTGATACTCTTCTGTATCAGGTGTAAGTGAATTTAGAAATACAGATCAATCAAATGATAGACTGAATTCAATAGTTTTGAAGGATAATTTTCTTCAACAACAGAACTAAAACCCAAGTCACACCAGAGACAACATTCTTGCAAATGTTAAGAAAGCTTATGTTTTCAGGGATTTCTTCATTATAAAGTGAAAGATTAAATTAGTACATGCCAAGAGACAGGATGCACATCAGAGAAAGGGGAAGAGGCATTACTGACTCAAGTTCTGCTAACTTTTAGTTTTCCCCTGGGGCAGACGCTATTTTTCTGCTTTGCATGAGGAAAAGTTACTGAAAAAGGACTATGCTATGGAAAAATTACTGAAAAAGGACTTCTACCTCTCATCTCTCCATAGCAATTGCACCTTAATTTATGTGTGTGATGACAACAGGGGACACAAAATACATATTTCAGTGCCAAATCCTAGAATTAAACTGCAGGGGAAAAGGAGGGCTTGTCAGCATTTGAGAAGCAGTATCCTTTCCATCACACTCTGTATGAAGTACACCCTAAGATATCAAAAGCTCTCAGCTCTGATTAACTCCCACAGGAGTTTAGTGACTCAGCACCAGGCAAGTGATCTCAGCACATTTCAGGATGAGGCCATTTCCTTACTTGATAGCAAATATTGCAGTGGCTCCTTAAACTGAGTCTATACACATAATTATGCTCTAGTAAATCTCCCCATCAGTGCATCAGCCCAAAATTGGTTCTCTCTTGGCTGAACATTATGCAACTTGGCTTCACTTGACCAGCAACACACCCAGAGGGTCAGATATAGGGGAGATATTTTCATCTGAGTAGACTGTTAGTGAAACCAAAGGCTATCCATCTTTCCCTGCCACTCCCCTTTGTTGCTGGATTTATTTTCTGACAACATTTGTCCTGTAAACAAGAAAGAACTCATGTGCTTGTTTTTGTAATTTTAAAAATAATCCCAGAACCTGTTAAAGGTTGATAGTGTCTAATGCAATGTGTTCTGTCCTTCCACAGGAGAGGAACTGGGCTCTAGTGTTTTTTTCTCTCACAAAGCAAAGAAAGCAAGTGATGTTTCCTTCTCTTCTGGCTGTGCTTTTGGCCTTGATTTCAGATCTCTGTCCATCAAATCTAGATTTAGAGCTGGAAAAAGACAGATGATCACACATTATTATCAGATAAACCAGTTCTACTGACACTTGGGGTGGCAGTATGCAACCTACTTCAAGAGGAAACTTCTGGTTATTTGGCTGTTGAACACAGCCAAGTTGTTGTTGTGCACACAGTAGAACTGTTCCGAATATTTTCACTAAGTCCAGCATATCCAGGATGTGTCTGGACATGATACGTGATCAGATCAACTGTGCCACCCCCTTGTGTCTGGACTGGAGTGCCCTAAAGGCACTGGAGCCTAAAAAGAGCTGGTGCAGTTTGTGTCCCTAACAGCTCCCATGTGTGAGATGCATTGCATTGTTGGTCACTGGCCTGCACTGCACCCCTCCATAGTATAGTAATTTCTCTGTGTGCTTTACAGCTCCTCAGGCTGTTCCTGGCATCTCATTGTATGTTAACAAAAAGCAGATTTTCGTAAGATTGCAGAATTCTGTGAGTTGGAAAATTGATTGATTCATGGAAACATTATTTCAGGTTAGTTCTACAGTGTAAATCGGTAGAAAGGCATGTTTTTGCCAGAAGATTGACTCAGGATTACTTGGAGAAAGGAAGTGCAGAGTAATCCAGTGGAAACATCACGTTGGTTGGTAGCAGCTCAGCTCCCTCCATTCATCAACAGAATAAATCCTCCATGTGTTTTCTTCTGATGATACCAGACATCAGCACAAAGGGCCCACTGCCTTTGGAAGCACAAACTTCCAAGTGCTATGGAACAGGATGCGCATGTCCCTTGTCCTGCTGTAACCTGGAATTGAATCTGATTTAAATGCAATTCATAGACAGGGCTACTACAGTTACACTTTCTCTCTTGCAGTGAGACACAGTGGCAGCTACTCAGTCCTGGTATATCTATAGTGGTAGAAAACAGTAACTTGATACAAAGAAGGCATCAGCAGCAGTCAGAACTCACTGCTCAGTGACAGTGGTTTGTGGTCTAGGAGTACAGCTCCAGATGATGTTAGGATGACAGCTCAGTGTCCCAGCCACAGTGGAGAATACACAATTGTCCCCATATGACATGAAAGGTGACACTGTCCACAACACACAATTTTAGCCATTAGACATTTGTCATGAATATCTAACAGCTGCAGCTGGGAATAATTTCTAGTGCGAAGGTCTTGTGTTCCCTGAGCAGACAGAGTAGACGGGGGAGTCAGCAGCTGCTGCAGTTATTAGTCAGCCAAAACTCTGC
Source organism: Manacus vitellinus (assembly GCF_001715985.3). Classification (NCBI taxonomy): domain Eukaryota; kingdom Metazoa; phylum Chordata; class Aves; order Passeriformes; family Pipridae; genus Manacus; species Manacus vitellinus. The sequence goes on along the minus strand of NW_021939122.1, from coordinate 7,842,109 downwards.
AAGCTTCTGACCCCACATGTTTTCCCTGGATTTAGTGGCTCCATGAACCTGCAGCTGCAGAGGCTGTGGAGGCAGTGTTGCACTTGCTCTGATCAAGAAGTGTGTTGCAGCTCCATGTTCAGCTCCTCGGAGTAGCTGAGTTTGTCCACTTCTGACTGATGCTTCTAACAGTTACTTCACTCCTCTTTCTCACTCACAACTATTACGAGTAATAAATACCTCCTGTCATTTTTAAAAAGATACTATTAGCAGCTATTCCCTTTTATCCCTCATGCTCAAGCCATCTTAGGCTTGAGGTAGGAAGTATGCTAAGCTCACAGAGTCCACTGCACTAGTTCAGCCTAGCAAAAATCTCACAGATAAATGTCCTTGCAAGCTGGGAAGAGATGATTGTGGAGATTAAGCTATGTTTAGAACAAACAGCACTTAGTGAATTTTTCAGATAAGTTTCCTTTTCTCTCCTGTGAGCAGAACTGGTATTACTAACTTGTTCCTGGGAAATCTTGTGGTTGCATTTTTGTGTTTAGTTGACTTAGAAAAATATCCTGAAAGAGAGGTGAAAAGCCTTGACACAGAGACAAGTTGTGCACTTCAACAGGGTGATGTTTGATTGCATCCAGGGATGCTTTCATATGTATGCTCTGCTTCACGTGACAGTTCTTTATGAACCATCTCACTGGCTGACAGCACACAGATGGCAGGACAAAAGTGAGATAAATTTGCTATGTGCTGGTCAAAGAGAGGGTGTAATGATTAGTTTCCATCTTAAGTGAACTGAGGCAACCAGTGTCAAGTCCAGAATAACTGTGGCACAACGTTCTGAGAAGATGCTGAAGGTAGCACCTATTTCATTATTACTGGGTTTTCAAAAGGTGATGTAGACTAATTTATGATTTTGGATTTCTGCTTTTAACTGATGATGCTCTTGCAATGTAATGGAGTAGCTCAAGGGTTTCTTCTGTTAGCATCATCTCTGTTTTGGACATATTGGGAAGTTGTCTGTGGCATCTCAGGAGATGATGGATTTTAGGAATAGACTTCAACTCATATAAGTTATGAACTGAATACTACCTGGAAAAAGAAATAGATAGAATATCCTGAAATGCACAGGGAAAATTTACCATTTCATCCCGAAACCTTTGAATTATTTGCTTGAATGAAATACTGGAATTACAAAAATTTAAAATCTGTTCAGTTTTGTATTTGTAGGCTTATACTTTAAAAAAATCTATAGGTACTACACGGACTGACTCCACCTGGCTGTAACTTTGTAATGAACATGGAGGAACTCTCAGACCAAGAGTCTGCAAGTTACCTGATTCTGTTTCTGAGTTTGTATCAAATTCCCTTGGTTTCTGATGGCTAAGTAATTGCTACAGTCCACTGTGCTTGGTTTTATTTTCAGTAAGAAATGGGTACTGTAGTCTCTGAGTGTATTAGATACCATTTTCAGAAGTGTACACTTCACTGGAGTACTTCTGTGCCAAGTCAGTGATTTTGGGACAGTTCATAAATGCAAAATGTCTTTTGTGTGTAAGGAAGAGCAGCACCCCACAGCATGTAGAAAACAACTATGGAGTTGCTTCAAAACTACCAAGGCCAGTTACTTGGCATTTACAGGTGACAAGAGGTTGCAACATTTTACAGGTTTGAAACTTTCCATTTTAGTCTTTCTTTAAATAAAAATGTCATAAAGATGTCAGTGAAACTCTATCACTCTCTGAAAGCTGCTACATGTCTCTACCATTATTCTTAGACAACTACCAAGAAAACGTTTGTCTTTTTTTCCCACATTCTAAAGGCTCCATTAATATATAGATAACTGAGATCTTCCTGAGTAGTAAATAATCATATTAATTAATGATCATGTGAAACAAAATACAAAGAAAACATACACTCCAAAGGACTATTTATGTGCATGTTAGTGCCAGTAACTCCAATGGAGACAAGTGGGAGATGCACATACAAACAAAAGGGAGAATACGTTCACCACAATGGATGGAAAAAGGCCAGCCTGGAAGAGAGTGGAATGCATAGAGGGATTTTAAGCAGGATTACAGATGCCTGTGGCAACTCATGACAATAAATTATAGTAAGATCAAAGAAAAACAGAATGCTTTGATAAGAGATTAACAAGTGCCCTTCTCAAATGTACAGTTGTAACTAAAAGCAAATAAAATTACATTTTAATCCCATATTCAAGGTATTACTTTTTTCCCCCTAGTTTTATTTATGAATGACTTCTGGCACCTGGGGATAAAGACAGTTTCTTCAATGTCTTCATAGAGCCAGCCACCAAATAAACATGCACTCATTATTTTCGTGTACGTATCAGGAGTTCTGATACAGGACATGGGCTTTGGGTGCAGGTGGTGTAAATTTCAGAAAGATTAGGTGACATGCTTAAGCTAAAAGGTAAAGAGAATCCAGACAGCAAGGCTGCTGCTTTTCTTGGATTGATAGCTAAGTATTTACCAACTCGTAATAAAGATAAAAGCAAAATTGGATTTGCTTTCATCTATTTTCTAAAATAATTTCTTGCCCTAGAATATAATGAACACGTGCACTATTGCTTATGCAGCGCAGTAAAAAAAAGTAGTTCTTTGAAAAATCAATGGAAAATTAAGCAGTAAACTCATAAGTTACTACAAATGTGATTATACTTTCATGATCTTATACAAAATGTAAAAAAAAATGCCTTTTTTTTTTGTTAATTTACAGCTAGCATGGGAAGATGTATTATGACTGTTCCCCTTCAGCATCAGAAGAGCAGGCACCCCAAAATGCATTCTGCAGTGACTCTGAGATTGCAGAAGTATTTGCAGGTGCTTGATGCTCAGTTCAAAACAGAAACGGTAGGCCTTCAAATCTGAGCATTTTAATGCTGCAGTTGTCTAGAAATTCTGTCCTTGGAAAAATCACTTTCATGTGACTCTTCCTCATTTCTGAAAAAAATGTTCAGACAGTTAAATCTCATATCCATCAGAAAAAGGAATCTAGGTGTTTATTTTTACACTTCTTCTCCATGAAATTTAGTGTTTCATTTGTACTAGTGCTGTCCTGTATCCTCACCCTCGATACACCAGGGGAGGAGGAAGTATCTTCCCGGTCTTTCTGTCATGTTATAGTGAGAACAGCCTGCCTCTACACTGGCTTTGCCACACAGATGGTCTAAAAAAGACATGAAAAAAGAAGCAGAGCTCATAGAAAATTTCTTACAGGATATGTGAGTTAGATATGGGCAGAGCTTCAGGAAGAACTGACTGGTCCTAGTCACAGCCTAGTCACCTTCTTAGCTCCCTAATTTGGATAATAACAGACTTTTGGGGAAACAGCCTACCCCATGGTCTCCTTATCCAGCTGACTGTGGTGTGAAGATGCCTCGGCTGAGACAAAATAGCAACGGGGGAAATTTCTGGTATTTCCCCTGTGAAATAACAACTTACTAAAAATAGTGTCTGCAGATTGCAGACCCAGAGAAACCAACTTAGATAATTCACTCCTCCTTCCTCCTTTTGCATACGCTCCCTACACTTTCTCCTGAAATGAAACAGAATACAGAAATCCCATGTCAAAGGGTTGCAACAGACTCCTGCAAAACTTCTGTGTTACAGAAGGGCACAGGATTTTTCTCCAAGTTCATCATCTGACATAAATTTGTCTCTGATTATGAAACTTTAGAGGACAAGGTACATTTGGGGTTTTTTGCCTGCTTTCTTTTTTTTTTTCTTGGTTGGTTTTTAATTACTCTCTTCTCTAAAATTAAACTCAAATTGCATTTTTGGTATATGCCGTGTACCTATAACAAATTGACAAATAAAGGGCAAATTGACTTTTGTATCTGTGTTTGCAGTCACAGAAATACTTACCCTCTAGCCTCAAGAGGATGACCAACATAATATGATGTAATGTAATTTCAAAGTTGCATCAATGCTTTTCCACCCTCACTGGTATTATCTCATTCAAAGGAGATATTTGTTAAAAATAGCTTGGATACAAATCCAATAATACCTCACTGACAATGAAAGCTCATTTCATGCAAGGGGAGAAAAAGCTTTTCAGCAATTTAATGTGAAGCAGGTTTACACATTTACATTTTAATTGCAATATGTTAAAAGCAAAAAAAATCCCCAAACAATAAACACTCCCCCCTAACCCCCAAACATAAAAGGGTTACTTTTTCCCGGTAATAGTGATTTTTAAAATCTCCTCGAGCTATTTCTAACATTATAGTGGGTATGACTTCTATAAATGAGAGAGAGGCTGCTCTGCCTGAGTGCATGTATTATAAGTGTTGTGACACACTACTGTTTTGCTAAGAGATTACAAAATCAATTCTTTATGAAAACATCATTATACTTCAAAGCAAAAGCCACCTAATTCCTTCTCACTTTGGTTCCCTGAGCTCCCTTTTATTCACAAGGTGCAGGAACCTCCCTAAGGTAGAGCATCCTCTTGGGTTGCATCCAAAGCTCTCACAGGACAGCTTCAGTGTCAATAAAGCAGAGAAGCTCCTTTTTGTTATTCCTTAGCTCCCAAGATATTTTGATTGGCTGAAAGTGATGAAAGAGTAAATAACAGGGAGGCTGACCTGACTGGGTTCCCAGAAAACACAGGGAAGAGTTAACCAAAGCTTAATCAAGAAAGAACCAGACACATTACATGCAACGGATGCTAATCCATGTGGTTGGACGCAAAGCAGATCTTTTCAAAAAAGTCTCTTTTCGCAGGATGAAAGGTCTGGTAGAGAGCACCATTCATGTTAATGCAGTTTACTTGGGTCTTGCCAAAGCATTTCATTTCATGGCATATGTTGGTATGATTAAAAAGCATGCATTGTATGGAATTAAAAGGATGTACTTTGGAAGAACTAAAAGCTGGCTCAGTGACAGATTGCAAAGTGGTGAGAGTAACGAGTGGAACTATTTCCAGCAGATTCCCACAAGGATCAGTTCCTGGTACAACATCGTTTAGTATGTTCATCACGTGTCCAAACAATGATGTAAAATCAGTCCCAAGCTGGTTGGGGGCTGGAGCACTTACTGTGTAAGAAAAGGCTGGGTGAGCTGGACTTGTTCAGCCTGGAGAAGACAAGGTTTTAGGGAAAACAAGAACAGCCTGTGAGGTTACAAAGAAAGCAGAGCCAGGGTTTTTACAGAGGTTTGAGGGAAGAGAATAAGAGACCATGAGCACAAATTGAAAGAGGGAAAGTTTCAACTGCATATAAGGAAAAAGAAATCACTATGAAGTTACTCGGGCATTGAATCAGGATGGCCAGGGGGGATATGAAATCTCTTTCTTTGGAGGTTTTTAAGATCTGACTGGATGAAGCCTGGAACACCCTTACTGAATTAAATTTTCACTTTGTTTTGAGCAGAAACTTGGACTAGATGACCTCCCACGGTCTCCCCTTGTGAGGAATGTAATTGGGTTGATTCTGCCTGGAGAGCGATTTGGGAATCCTATTGGATAACTACTTCAACATGTGCTGTAAAGTAAGGCTAGAGGGAAAAGCAATGGCTGGAGGTTATTTGGTCACTGCTGTTAAGCAGCTCCCCACAAAACCTACTACCTTTGCAGAGCAAAATAGAAGCAGCAGGAAGTGAACATCACTCCCTCGGGTACAGCCTGTGAAGTCTTGCACTGCTGCCCAGCGGAGCTCTCCTACATCTCCTGAGCTGTGTAAGTGGAGAGAAGGACAGCTGGGAGCTAGATCTGTTCCTGGGCATGCTATGAAGCATTTCAGAGAGAGGTTTGTATCACCAAAAACTATAGCAGAGCACTACTGGGGGGAGAGGGAATACTTAAAAGCTTTCAGGCAAAGCTATAGCAAGATTCAAAAACTGGAGGCTTTAAGTTAGACAATATGAAATTCTAAATAAAAATAAAGTTAAAACATGCCACAGCTTCTCTGGAGTGAAGTTGAATTCTCCCTTGTTGCCAGTCAAAAGTACTGCCCATACTTTACTGCAGAGCAGGTGGTCAGTGTAGATGTCTGTTGGATCATGACTCAAGTGACCAGGATTTGCAGGCAGGCTCTCACTGTTCTCTACTTTAAGCACTTTTCCCTTCCTACCTGACTTGGAGCTGTTCTGGAGTATTCATGAATGGCAGAAACCTTTTAGACAAGTCCACACTGATACAGAAAAGCCTTTTTGCAGCAGCTGAAGGAATAGTACACATTGTTGACCACACACAAATGTAGTCAGAGGTTACATGAACAGCATCAGCACAGGTGTGCTGGAGCAGTGGGACCCTGACCTATATTGCTGACTAGGAAGGCAAGAAGCCTATAGACAAACTCATTTGACCACACATAACAACCCTCCGGGTGTGTTTTGCTGCACTTGCTTGTTAGCTGAGATCCATAAGGATGAATTATCCAGATTTGCATGTTGTAAAAATGCCATTATGATAAAGCTCACAGCCTCAGATAAATTTAAATACCTTGTTTTTAAATAGAAATCACAGTTGTATTTTTATCTATTATGTGAAGTCCCCAACTCTGATGTCATTTGAGGAGGGTTTTTTTTAAGGTATATCTTAAGTGATGCAACTATTGACTCATTGCTGGTTTGGGTTTTGACACCAGAGGACTGTGGTGGCCAGACCAGCAACCTCCTAGGTTATGACTCCTTCGTTTCTTTAATAACAACTGATCTGAAAAAAATGGAACTGTAATCTAATTTTTTAATTTAATAATTTCTTACATTCTAATTTTGTACTGAGAACTAACTTTCTATTCCTAGGTGAAATAGTTTTGTGGGTATTTTTTTCCCATATGGAAACAATGTGCTTCTCTTTAGCAGTTTCATACACAAAAATACACATTGATAAGAAGTCTCTAAACAGATGACATTGCAATTACCTGACCACTCCAGAAAAAGTAGGCAGAAATATATATCACTGTGTTGAAAAAGTTGGAACATGAGCAGTATAATTTTTATATTATAGTTGACTAATTCCCAAACTGCTTTATGTCAAAAGTATTAAAGATGAATAAAAGTGTTTCCTGCCTTTTATGGAAAACCAACATCTAAAAAGAAAGAGGAGGAAACAAATGCAGTTCTTGCTATATACAATTCTATACTGCTCTGTTGTATGTGGATATATGTAAAGCATGCTGGATGCTCACACACACTGCAAAATAAACAAGCCATTACACACCAACACATCACTAATCCAAGAGGAGTAAGCTATAGGTCACTATTTCTTCTGTGTACCCCGGTTATGAATTTATCTTTGGCTGCAAACATGTGGAACATAATCCGCTGGATCAATAACCTCTTAGGTGCATAACCCCTCCCCAGCAACTGATTTTTTCATTCCTTTACTTATTCAGCAGTAGGAAAAGGACAAGAGACAGCCAGGCACAATGGCATCCAAAGGGCAGCATCTTCAGATGCATGGACAGAGCCAAGGGCAGAGTGCTGGAAAATGTAAGACAGACGAGTACAGCAGTGAGGGCATTGAAAACAGGATGGTCGTACACTTGACAGGAGGTGGCAATATCATCTGTATCACACATGATGCTTTCACTCTACCATTAATCTCTTAAAAAAATGAATTACAAACATTCTTTACACTAGTCAGAGAGTTTCTGTTTTGATAGCAAGGAGCAGGGTGTGCCATAGTTTCCCCTCTGTCATGCTGAGCCTACCGTCCTTTTGTGTTTTCTCTGTGGAGGATTTTTGTGACAATATCCAGTTGCCTTACACCTTGCTGATCATTGCTCTGCCCTTATCCTTCAGTGGAGTGGCAAAAGTTTTTCAGATTCCCGTCACACGTCGCCCACTGACCATCTGCTATTACCACTGTAACGAGAAATCACTTGGTGAAAGGTGATTAAGTGGTTACAATCCAGGACAAGGTTAGAAGCTCATTAAGCTACTTCCCCTCCAATATTAAGCAATAGTGATAAGCCAAGAGTCTTAGCTGATATGAATCAGTGCATTTCTGCTATTTCAATAGTGTTGCCTTGGTTTACATGACATTTAGCTTAAAAGCATTTACCATCAGGTTAATTTAGATCCCAGCCTTTGGTTCAAGTGGGTTTCTGTGTGCCACCATTTTAAAACAGAAACTTGGGATAATCAAGGAATATTCTTTTCTATTCTGTATTATTGTTTTAGTCATCACGGACAGAATGCTTTAAAGATAAATAAGCTGTGGGGTCTTGGTAGCACTCATGATGCAAGAATTTGGTTTCTGTTTCCCCTCAGAGCACTGAGGTTTCCTGTAAAGCTACTCTCACTCTGGATTTATGTACCATTTGCAGAGGAAGCCCTATCCGCTTAAAGCTTCCAGTTAAGCCTTTGCTGAGTCAGTTTTATAGTCAGTTTTATATATCAGGTTGTTAAAAAAAAAAAAAAAAAGGAAAGCAAAAAGAGGGAAAAGTGAGCTTCAAATAAGTCCAGAGGAAGTTCATAGCTCCTTAAACAGTTTTTGTTCTTAAAGCAAGCATTTCTCTTTCCACATCAGGTCTCTGCTGTGATCTGCTTCTGCTAAACCAGAAGCACTCTGTGCAGCCATCTTTTAGGGTTGTGGATTTCAAGACAATCTCCCAGATAAGATTCACAGAACAGAACAGAGTGGGGTAAGCTGTTACAGCACCTTTGTAAACTAGAAAAAGCCACAGGGAGCTGAAAAATTGGTGTGAAAAAAAAAGTCCGGCAGTGTGATTCAGGACATACCACTTGAGGGGAATGATACTGTTGCTGTACTTAGGTTTGGAAAAAAATGTCCTGAAAGGTTCTCTTGCTAGCACATACTCTATTTTAGTTCTGGGACTCATCCTCTAATGTCATATATATTCTGAGTGGTAAAGGAACCACCTGATGTCCAGCTTCATTTCAGGGAAAGGGAGGGCATAGGTATGATGGGCACTAGAAGAGAAGTTTGGACGTACTCAGATTACTGGGGGATAGTTCAAAGGAGAGACACCTTGAAAGGTCAGTGTCAGGAATGCAGCATGCTAATGATGCTAATGATACAAATAACATGTGGGATAGTTATGTCTTGATTTGGTAAAGAACTTATGTACAAGTCGTACTTGGAGCACCTGAGGAGCTGTATTCATTTCAGCCAGGTGACCCACATGCCTGCAGCCAACCTTACACCTCATCAGACAGGAGCTCCAAGCATTACACAATTACAGAACTGACTCTTCTTGGCATTTATCCACACTCTTTGAATGCAAGGATTACTGCATCTTCCTCTTACAAAACTGCCTTCTGCTGGTGGTCATTCTTCAAGCTACTCTGATTCATGGCAAAAGAAAAGCTTTCCCAAAGGATTCAACAGCTTTTTTCCCCCAAAACACACACATCATCTGTGTGTATTTGTCTGTATCCCATCTTATTGTCAAAAATGAACAAATCACTTCTGTGCCCCTATTATCTCATATCTAAAAGGAAAATATTGCCAGTATTAAGTTTTCTTTTGTTTTCCTTTTTTTTTTTTGCATAATAGGACATAATTCATTATTTGGCTTATGACCACTGATGGACAAAGTTCCAGAAAAATGCAAATCTTGCTGTTTTGGGATCTTACACTGATTGTAACTTATCACATCATAGGCCCTTTTAGCACCAGAGACATCATTCTGGCTTAGTAATCCCTCAGAGAATTCCTTCCAACAAATATAGAAGACTGTCATCATGATGAGAAAAAGCCTTTCCCCTAAAACTGTTTATCATCCAAGAATAAATAGCAATGAAAAAAATGGGTTGCTGAGACTTTAGAGGTAATAATCAATTTATCAGGAAGATATTGCTACAAGCATTGTACATAAGCCACTTACCCTTTCCAGTGTCTTACAGTGATCTGAATGTCAATTAAGAAAAAAAAAGAAGATGAAGTTATAATGCTGTATCAACAGGCAGCTGTCCTAGTGGGCACTGGGAACACAGAATGACTCGCATTGCTGAGCAGTGCAGTCATTGCCAAAGAATGATGAGCTCACATTTCATTCCGATTCACATACCCGGTGTGGTCAGTCTGAGGCTCCCCCCTCCTCGCCCAACTGACGCCCCCCTCCCTCCCTGCCTCGACACCAGATCTGGCTCGTTAACATGTCTGGAATGAGCCTGAGCCTACCTCTCAGCTGGCAAGCACAAGGGGCATACTTGGATTCCCAGGTTGGAAGATTATCTCATTCAAGCACAGTTCTCCCAAAGATATATAAGCAAAGTGAGTGTGGTGGTCCCTGCAGAGCTGGTCTGAGCCCTTGGGAGTTTCAGCCATAGAGGCTGTACAGGAGTACAACCTCCAAACACCAGCAAATATGACGATGATGATGAAAGTAGAAGAGCTGGTAGGTACAACCTTCCTTCATTTACTCACAGTTACTTTTCTTTCTAGGCTGTCATTACACCAGGCAGAGAAAGATGACCTTACTGGATCACTGATTTAGCAGGTTACCAGCACTGCTGTGCTCTAGGTGCAAACCCTTATATATTTTTTGTTATCCTGTTATATTTTCATTTTAAACTTTCTTTGGGAAGTGGGCTCACCACAGATACAGCTACGTAGCTGTTTGGATTTTGCATCAGAGCGCAGTTCACCAGGAAGAAGAGACTGACCAGATTTAGCTTGTTTATTTGCCTTTGTCCTTGATTTTAATTTTTACTTTTTTAGAAGCTAGGAATTTTATGGTCACTCTAAGTAATTCCAATCTAATAAGGCACTGAAAGAAGATATTAATGCAGATAAACTAAAGTATTTTATAATACTAAACAAACAGTTTAGTAATAGTATTGTTTTCTAATAATATAATATACTAACAGTTCCTACAACCACTGCTGTTCATGATGTAGACGAGCCTTTGAAAAATAATGTCTAAACCAGACCACAAGTGATGGGACATGCCACTGCAGTGTTTAGACTAAGAATGTCTGATCTGTTCGAGAAACTGGGAAAACAGGGATGATACAATAAAGCACTGCTTTTATTTTCCCAGATGACTATGTTAAGATATAACTGCCATACAGCCTAACTAGTTCATGCTGTCTTCAATTCTTTGGCATAAGTTATCTCTTTGTACATACTTAATTGGCCATCAGAAATATTTCTGAAAGCTATTGAAAGCTGTACTGCTGCACAGCACCACAAAGCTTCTGTGCGGAAACATCCTTTTCCCATTCTCTTATAAATGGGACTTTGGTACTCACAGTGATGGGTAAAACCAGCCTTGAAATTATCCAACAACCTGATTTAACTGCACGGGATGTGTTTCAATAGAGCTGGAAGGTCCCAGTGGAGGAAGACTCTCCTCCCATGCTACCTGCTCAGTTCCTGTACTCAACACTCACAGGGTGAGAGTGGCTGGTTGGGGTGCCTCTTTCCACCACAGCCTTTTAGGGCCTTCTGGTTAGTCTGACACAGGCTGGCAAATGAACAAACAAGAAGACCCTGAACAAAAAGGATGCTCTTCCCAACCCTCTGGCTTTTGTCGATATAGCAGCACCTCAGCTGCAGCCAGGCAGGGAGTTAGACTGTGAGTTGGCCTCATGGATCTGGATCCAAGCCCTGAAGATGCCAAGGGTGGGTTGCTGTGTGGATGTGGGAAATCTGCCCTTGGGCGAGATTGGTGTAGCCATTTGCACACACAGCTAACCCAGGCACAGGTGGAATGATGTCTGCACTCAGTCTGTCCCACACAGGACAGGAACAAGGTCCACCCTAGGGAATCCATCCCAGGTGATGACCACTGCAATCATGACACTGCTGATTATATTATATCATGTTTGCATTTACAGGTGACTGGGAAGAAAGCGGATGATAAAGAGACTGGCAGCTTCCTCCCTGAGGACTTCAAAAATGGGGAGTATGAAGCTGCTGTGAGATTAGAGAAGCAGGATGACCTAAAGACAGTCTCTGAGCACTCACTGACCCGAGGTGATCTGGCTTACAAGAAGGAGAAAAACCTAGAAGCAGAGGTAGGCTCTTGGGTTTTCTGCTTGGATTTTTATCATCCTGTGTGCATTTCCTGCTGCAGTCCTTGAAGTTTTGCCTCTTTCTAAGTTAGAAATACATGCATGTGAGCTAGATAAACCCTTGGGAGATCTCCACCAAAGGAGGTTGGTCTAAAGTACACTGAACACCATGGAGATCTGCTGAATTCTGTAGCCTATGGCTGCAGGCAGAAATGCTTTGAGGCAGAACCCAAAACATCCCCTATAATGTCTGACTGAAACTGTAGGAGCTCCCTCTTGCCTAGAGTCACCTGGTGCCAGCTGTCAGTAAGGGGGGAGCAATCAGAGCCAGTTAGCCACCTTCAGCTTCCACATCTAATGACTGCTACCAAAAATAACTAACCCACAAAAGACATAAGCGTGCATTTCTGAAGCCAGAAGTCTTATTTACATGAAAATGTTCTTTTTATGAAAACATGGCATCATGCTTTATGCTTACTAGCACATTTGGGAAGAACAATTACAAATGAAAGTGATACTGGTCTACAGAAAAATACGATTTTCTATTCCTGAAGCATGACAATTCTCCCCATATTCCTAAGAACTGATGCTTTTTTCCCTCAAAACACAACTTGAATTCTTTGGTGAATAAGGAATGAACTGGTCTAAAAATTTAAAGTGATTTGGAAATGAAAAAGTTTAACTAGCAGGGGAAACAAGACTTTTTTCTGAAAAATGAAGAGTGGGAAACTGAGTCTCAGAAATATTAGAATAAACACTACTACTTAACCTTCAACAGAGACATCATTTCTTGCTATAGAGGCTTTTTGAGTTTCTCCAAAACTGGGTTCTAAGAACTTTCTGGGTCTCCAGTTGATCCACAGTCCACTCAGCATAATTATTTTCTATAAGGTCAATGATCTACAGATCAAACCCTAAATGAAGAGAACAATAAAAAGACAGGGTGGAAATAGCCTGAATAAGAATTCAGTTGACAAAACTGTATTCTATATGACAGGTTATCATCAAGGTATTTACCCTTAATGACACCATGAATCTGTCATCTGTATTGACCCTGAGTTACCCCTTGTTTGTGAATTCCCCTTCTGAAGTCAAGGACACCTCATGGGATCTCAGTTCAGGCAACACATTTTCCCTTGATATTAGCACTGCTCCATACTGACTTCATGCCTGGATGCTTTTTACAAGCAGGCTTGAAGAAATCTTAAACATTTATTGAACTGCCCATCAAGGACACTGAGGACATTCTTTGTAGCTTACCAAAATAAACCACTTGCTGACTGAAATGCTAAGATCGGTCTAAACCTTGTTCTTTACTTAAGGGTATGTTTTTAAGCAAAGAGAATTAAGTTCCAATAAATTAGGGGCTGCATCATAAAAGTGGTTGAAGAAAAAATGCTTGGTGGAAGTCAGCTAAAACTGCAGGAGTTTCCCAGCTCTGATAAGCTGCACATGAGACTTCTTAAATTTTTGTACCAGAAGGGACTGCAGTGCTGCTCTTACTCTGGCCTAAATTCACGCTCTCTAGCCCACAACATATGGCTGAAGTAGAAGCTAGGAAGAGGTCCAATGGAATATGAAAAACTATAGATGACAAAGAATTTCTCACACACTTAGTAACTTATTCCAATAGTCAATTAGCCCTATCTGAAAATAATAATATTAAAAAAAGACAGCTTATTTCAAAGTTCATACAGTCTTAATGGAATGCAGCTGAATAGTAACACGCTGTCCTGCCACTTTGAAAAGGAAGAGGTGGTCACACTCAGCTCAACTTGCTGGCTTCCCTGATTTGTTTCAGTTGAAGAAGAAGAAATTAGAGGCAAGGACAAAACTTGAAAACTTGGAGGATCTTGAAAAAATTATTCAGCTGAAGAAGAAGAAAAAATGCAAGAAAGTGAAAGTGCCCATTTTAAAGGAACCTGAACCAGAAGTTATTGTAAGTTACTTCAAAGTACCTTATTCTGGATAAAGCAGTAGTGGGTGTTTGTGCCACACATGTTCATGCCCTCTATATTCTTTCCATCAGACAGGACCTGTGGATATACCCACGTTCTTTAAAGCTGCGCTGGAGAATAAGTTGCCAGTAATTGAAAAATACCTGTCAGACAAAGGAGATCCAAATGTCTGTGATGAGGTACAATCTTCCTTCCTAATGCAAAGCCTGCTACAGAAGAGGGGTTATTACAGAACAGACATAACTTTTACCACAAAGTTTTGTAGCTTCCACCCTTATGAGGAGGAAAAAGGGAGGGGGGGAGGAAATAAATGCTGGGAGTTTTGTACATCAATTTTTCTAGTGATTAACAGGCCACTGAGACCCTTCAAAGTCATATTACCTTAAAAGAGTCTTTATATTTAAAATAAAGTGGTTGGTGCCCAGGAAACCCTGATTTTCAGTAGTAGGTGATCTTCCAAAGCTACAGATGAGGAGATAAGAAATTTGTCTGCAGAAAGACAGAAATAAGTGATGCTGCCTGCCCTCACATTCCATAATGCATAAGCTGCATTGGCAAAATACAGCATAGCATGTTGGATGGCGAACTCAACAGGCATCATATTAAATTTGAATGCCATACTGCAGATACTTCTCACATCCTTTAAAATGCTGGGTAGGCAGCCCTCGGCTATCAGGTTGCTATTAATATTTAGCAGATTTCAGGTTTCAAAAGCATAAGCTGTTAAAAATGAATCAGCACAGAGTATGTATTTGCCATCATCCTAGGGAGAAGGGGAGAAAAGATTTTAAACATATGCTTGTGCAATAATGTCTGACTCTGCACTGTTTCAATTGCCAGTACAAACGCACTGCGTTGCACAGGGCATGCTCTGAAGGACATCTAGAGGTGGTGAAAAAGTTGGTGGAAGCTGGAGCCCGGCTTGAACAGAAAGACATGGTATGCACATCCACTCACACCTTTCCAAAAACTGCTTGTTGTTTTATAAGTGCCAGGAGAAGCACTTATAGAAGTGCTTCTTACAGAGAAGGAGTATTAAAAGGCCTTACAATGTCTTGTAAGTTTATCCTTAAAATAACACTTTTGAGAAGAGGTTTCACTTTTGAGGAGGGGCTGTCTGCCTTGCTTTGCCAAAATGGTTGCTGGAAAACACAGGAAGCAGAGAAACACGCTGGCCAGTCGAGTGCCACAAACAATAAAGCCTAACTTAGGGTAAGAGAGCTGAGGTCAGGCTACCACTTCAGTCTGCTAGCAGGTGCTGGAGATACCACAGTCCCACACATGCATCCAGGGCTCACTGCAATGTGCACATTCTCCACCAGGATTTCAAGGCAGGCTCGGGAGAGCCCCCTGCTCCTCTGGAATGCCAGCCACAAGGGTTCCTGGGTATCAACAGCTTCTGCAGCTGTTCTTTTACTTCTCCACTCCTAGCTCTTTGTCCCTTTGCTGAACAGTTGGCACTGGCCAGCCTTGCTTCCCCAGCAGTGCTCATGTAGGCTGTGAGAAGCAGGAGGAACAACAGGAACAGTGGGACTGTCAAGGGACATTCCACTCCTTCCAGCAGAGCTCAAAGCAGAGAAATTGAATTTTGTAGAGGAAAAGGGTTCTAATTCACTTTGTGGATCTGGATAAGTTGTGGGGTTTTTGTCCGTTTTTTACAGAGAACCATTCTTTCCCTCGAGCTTAATTTTCTATGCATTTTAGAACCCAAAAGGCATTGAATAAAAAACATCAACTAGCACATACCAGCCACATACCTGGTGAAAGACAATTTTTAAGCTCACAGAATAGACAAAACACAGACAAATAGACAAATCCTCTCTCACAGCAGCGTTGCCAAGATCTCTGTCTTTAGGAGCAACATGCAGCTAGCATGAAGAGTGAGAAAATCACAGTACTGCAGAAATTAGGGCAAAATAAGAAAAGCTGTTACTAGAAACAATTCAGTGATCACAGTGAAGTGCTTTAGGTTAAATTGCATAAAAATTATTTTTTATTTAGAAATTTGATCAAAATAGTTTAACTTTTTTTATATAATGATATATTCCTTTTAATTTGTTTTCCTACTGCAGCTTCAATCTACAGCTCTGCACTGGGCATGCCGGGGAGGTAGTCTGGATGTTCTGAAATTCTTACTGGACAAAGGGATAAACATAAATGCAAGAGATAAGGTATGTGCTTCTGGGACTCTGCAGCTTTTTTAATTGGACATGAAAAGCTGATCCTTACTCCTAGTAGATAATTTTTGGCAGCTGTTTTTGAAGCAGCTTTTACCTGTTCCATGCCACTGACAGCTTCCTCTCCTCCCCCCTCAGCTGCTCAGCACCCCTTTGCACGTGGCTGTGAGAACAGGGCGATACGACTGTGGGGAACATCTCATTGCCTGTGAAGCAGATCTCAACGCCAGGGACAGAGTAAGTACCAGCAACCTCTTACCTGTCAGCTACCAGCTGGCATCAAGCTGCTGACTGCCTTGATAGTTCCACTTGCCTGTAAAAACCCCTGACTGTGCAGTTGGGGCTGGACTGTGGTGCTGGACCGGCAGGACTGACGTTGTGGTCCATGTCTCGTGTCTCTAGGAAGGAGACACTCCAATGCACGACGCCGTGAGGCTGAACCGCTACAAAATGATCCGGCTTCTGATTCTGCACGGAGCAGATTTAACGCTAAAGAACTGCGTAAGTAATAGCACAAAAATGAAGCAATTCGAAATGCTTTAAAATAAGTTTCCCTTCAGAGCAGTTCCATAGGCTTCAAGGCTGGGAGAAACTACTGTGAATAGACTTAATTAGATCACTTCAGAGCTAATTAAAGCAGAGCTGCAGCAAGGAAAGTGTAACTTGGGGCAGGTCAGGGAAAAAGAGAAAAACCCAGTACCTCTTTTAAAACTAGAAAGCATCAGCTGCCACTTAAAAAGCATCACATGTTTCTAAGATTTATTTTAATTACTCATATCCTACATTGAAAAGATACAATGGACAGACACTTACTCTGCACAACTCCTGGGCTTCGACCACCACTGAGACAACAAAGATCTTAGCTTGTCAGAGAAATCCCCTTTCTGTTAAGCCCACAGCTGATAGCCAGCCCCAGCACTACATCTGGATGACTGGCTGTTAACCTTACCACTGGGCAACAAATCCCTGTGGCTCAGGGGAGCTTCAAGAAGTCCCACACCTGACTCAGCTCACAGCTGCAGCAGCGTTGCTGGAGCTCTGTGACTGCTTGTTAAAATATAGCACATCATAGACCCTTTCTTGCAAATCCAAACCTAGCAGCAGTAGCATGGGGTTTAACATTGCCAGTCAATGTTTTTAAATGACAATCAATCAAAACTCCAGGGGACAAGGAAGAAAACAGTCACTGGAGCACTCTGTACTCCCTACTCTCTGCCCACCTCCCTGAAGCAGGGTAGCTCCTGGCATTATCCCTCATCAGGGTATGACAATGATAGAAGATAATTCCCCAAAGGCCAGAGACTTGCTTTCTCAGACTTTGGTCTTACTTAATTCCTGTGGTTCATACCCTAATTAACCAGTACAAACTCTCATCTGAATTCTGAATTAAAGAGAAAAGCATCTTATTGAAGTTTCACCTAAATATATTTCTAATCAGTTGAAACTAGAAGAAAAGAAACACCTGCATGTTCTGTTAATCACAGTATTTGCCAATATGGTTAGACTCACTAAAACCTTTTGCTCTGTAGAGTAAAAGTACTCTGACCTTAGGGAGCGAGACTAAGTCTTGAGCCTGTGTGTGCAGAGGGGTCTCACATCAGGAGATGCAGTGATGTATCTAGGAAAGAACAAGGACTCGGCAACCACTGGAAATTAAATCATGCTCCCTCTGCTTTTCTATCCAGCAAGGGAAAACGCCCATGGATCTTGTTCTTCAGTGGCAGAACGGCACCAAAGAGATATTCAACAGCCTGAAAAACAATTCCAAAAAGAGTGTCCATCCAGGCAAATTCTGAAGAGAGAAACCAGACCACTCTCTTTTTGCTGCTTTGAAATGCTTCACTCGAACCTGGATGAAGATGCCCTTGAACACAGTATTTTTATTGAAAATATTTATGGCACTGGATTATTTGAGGTACCTTCACCAAAAACTGCAAAAAACCCCCTGCAAAGTAATTATTTTAAAAGACAGATGGAGTGTTAAAATTCCACTGGCTCTAAAATGGCTTTATTTATTTCTATTTATTATTTATTTATTTAAAAGCAATTTTTAATGATTCTTAATATTATTTAAGCTTTTTTTTAATAGAGCTTTACATCCTAATGCAATCTTTGTCAGCAACATAAATCCTTTTATCTTAAATGGCAGTATTTCCAACCACATTAGCAACTTTACTCAAGCCTTCCAACAGCTCTAAATAGCGAATACTTGCAATTGTTGCCTTGTCTCTGCTGAGTTCTCACTATTAAAATAATCTGTGAAATGAGTGGTGATATGTGGAAGGGCAATGGAAGAAGGAATACTGAGATGCCAAGTGGATTTAAAGAAGTAGTTGAGTAATGGTGTTTACACAGGGTTTGGCAATCGTGGTTGATAAAGAGCTCAAGGACAGAGCTCCAACCATCATGTAATCATTTGGACTGGAGGATTCAGATGCCATGTTGTGAAGGTGAGAGGAGGCAGTATCAGAAATGTGAATTTTTTTTTTAAGCTAGACTACTACAAAGTATGATGACTGAAGAATGCAAAATCAGATTATGTATATTTGTAAATTTGTATTGCTTTTTCTGTACATTTTGAACTGATCCATTTCAGATTAAATAAACAGAGTGGTTTCTTTGTATTTGCTTGAGTGGATGATGGAGCGGTAACCATGCATGGGGTTATTTTTTCTCTCTTTAAAGGAAGTTCACATCTTGGCATCTGTAAAATTCTTAAAAACTTAGGGAAGAAGTCTGAGCTGCCAAGAGCAGCCAGCCCTCAAGCCACCTCCCTGCCACTGTTAGATAAATCCCATCTCTTACTCATTTTGTTTAATGACAGCACTTGAGTAAACAGTAAAACAAAGTTACAGTTTTATTACTGGATTTGATTAAAAAAAAAAATCTCATTCTCAACAAGTCAGTACTTACTATTTGGGGCACAAGACAACTCCAGTTACTCAAGCCAAGGGAGATGCCAAGTCCTGTTAGGAAAAGCAGACACTTCTCTCTTTGCTTTAGCAGAAGCAGGACAACCTTCACAATGCTGCCAGCCAGGGCATCGTGTCTCATTTCATAGACTGATAGAACAATTTGGGCTGGAAGGGATCTTTAAACATCATCTAGTCCAACCCCCTGCAAAGAGCAGGGACATCTTCAACTAGATCAAATTGCTCAGAGCCCTGTTCAGCCTGACCTTGAATGTTTCCAGGGATGGGACAACTACCACCTCTCTGGGCAACCTGTGGCACCACCCTCATTGTAAAAAACTTATTCCTTATATCCAATCTAAATCAAACCTCTTTTACTTTAAAACCATTACCCCTTGTCCTATCACAATAGGCCTTGATAAAAATTCTGGCAAGATCTTTCTTATAAGTCCCCTTTCAGTACTGAAAGGCCCCAATAAGGTGTTCCCAGAGCCTTCTCTACTTCAGGTTGAACTCAGCTCTCCCAGCACTTCCTCACAGGAGAAACGCTCTAGCCCTCTGATCATCTCTGTAGCCCTCTCTGGACCCACTCCAAAGGTCCATGTTCTTCCTGTGCTGAGGACTCCTGAGCAGGACACAGAACTGCACGTGGGAGAGAGCAGAGCAGAGAGGCATTCCATGCTGTATTCATGCACCAAACACATTTTGCTTCTTCTCCGGTTAGAGTATAATTATATATATATATATATATATATATATATATATATATATATATATATATATATATATATATATATATATATATTTGTTACTCCCCAATACCTATAATAAAATGGCCACAAAGTCAACAAATAAAGTGGTCAGAAGTCACAGAGCCAACAAACAAAATGATAACATAAAGGAAAAATATCTCATTATTTGTTGAATGAAGCAAAAGCTGTTGTGACTTACACCAGTATTATACAGAACTGTTAAGTCTACTGAGAACTTCCTCTATTCTGCTCAGTCCAGTTACCAAGAGCTCAGAGATGACCCAGTATTCTATGTGTTACAACTTCCACATGTTGTCAGGTGCAAATAGAGAACCGGAATATTTGCAGTAAAGTTCACTCGAGTATCTTGAATACAGTAGCTTATGTAATTTTTATATTAGTTTAATTTGGTCAACATTTGGAAGAGCTCTGAAAATGCTCTGCTGATCATAAATCTATTATGATTGGGTTTTTGGCAGCCAGATCAGGTTTACTGAGGCACTGAAGGAAGGAAAGGTAAGAGGCAGCAAAATGAACACGTGCACAGACAACAATTCCAGAACAGGCCATAAAGAAAGAAATGATGCAGTAAAGATGATGTGACGTGGAGACTGCTCAGGCCTAGGTGACACAGCTGTCACACTGCAACTGAAACACCCCATGCTGAGCACACATTCAGTGTAACCTTGGGCTCTTCCTTCCCATCTCTGGTAACCATCTAATGTTACTGCTTGGTTTTAAGTGCTGCAGGACACAGATGGCCTTCGGGATTTAAATCTGGCAGGTCAGGTCAGTCACTCCTACTGTAACACAAATCCAAGATATCTCCTAGCAACTGACAGATCCTGGGATCTTCACTGTAGCCATTGATCACAAAATGGAATGGGAAGCAGATTTTTTTTTTTACTGCACTATTATCTCTTCACAGGCCATTGAAGGTAAACTTCATCTACTGGTTTGCAGTTGTACAAAGACGTATTTAAAACTTAAGAAACCGTAAGAGCTAGACTATGAAGGCATGTGTTCTTAGAAACACTTTTAATAAAAAAGGAATGCACATGTACAAGTGAAAATTTCCATGTTAGAAATGTTCCATTGACTTTGCACTAATTCCAGGAGACCTAAGGCCAGGTGAAGAGTCAGTCTCCTGGCCAGAAGCCCAGCATGACCTTTCAGATGTGGTGAACTAACATTCAGCAGTCTCATTCACACAGCTTTCCTCACTTGAACACCAGAGGAATAATTCTTCTCCAGGCTAAACAAAGTAGTAAGGGAGGACTTGGGCTGGAGGGTGGAGGAAGACTCAACACTAGGTAAAGAAGAGGCTCCTGTTGACAGTTGTTTCAGTCCTCAAGCTTGAGTCTTAGCTTTTTTGCAGGCTGGCACTGTTGTTTCCTCCTCCTCAACCTTGCGAGGCTTCTTCACTGTGTACACCACCCCACAGGCAGTCTTCCGAGTTTCTGGAATATACAAGCAGAAGCTGCAGTACCTCAAATAAAATGACACTAATGCATTTAAGGCATGCTCAGTTCAGATGTCCATACCCCAAAGCACAGTTCAACATGTTGAACAACCAGCCAGTCAGCGTACACAGCACGCAAGCAACTGCAGGGGCAGGAGCTGGGGATTCACTGCATTACAGAATAGGGAAACTATGGGGGGATATACAATTGTGGACGTAGATTTACAGCAAACAAGGAAAAACTGAGGTCTGTAGGGACTGAAGGGCTGCAGAGACACCAACCCATAGGAAACGAGGCTTAATCAGTTCAGTAGTCACAGAAGGACACATTCTTGAAGCATTGTCAAAAGCATTTCTGAGCCAAAAATACCATTCTTAAAAAAATATTAAAAAAATGCATTCACATACTCCAGGACTCCTAAACAGACTATACTGGCACAGCTATATTGGCAGAGGATCCCCTACATACCCAATAAGTGGCTTTATGGTATTCAAGAATTTTATTTACCAAACCCTCAACATTACCATAAACTACTAGTGTGTGATGTTACCAAAATCCTCATGTTTGCCAAAGAACCTGGTGAAGCCCAATCCAACTTCATAATGACTGGTGGGAGGCTTCTCTGCAAAATTTGAAGGTAGAAGAAATTCCCTACAAATAGTCTGTTAGCAAAGAGGCTCTGAAAGAACCTTGCCAAAATATAATGACTTATTCTGGGCTAGAATTCTTTAGGGGACAGGGAAACAACATCTGCTATTTAATTTCACAGATAAGATAGACAGATAAGATAGATGAGGGTCTTGAGAAATTCTACATAAACTTGACAAAAATTCTTTCAACACACTCTATGCCTCTATGTAGATGAGCAGCAAGCTGGAGGAGGACCCTGCTCACAGGAATGCCCTCACCAAGAGATCAAAGCTACCTGCTGCAAATTACAGCAGGTTCAAGCCCCACTTCTACTGAAAAAAGAGATGCAGCCCAAATCCTACTGTGCATTTGCACCTTAGAGCAACTCAAGTTGTTGGGAAGGTGACTAGAAGTCACACCTACCCAACAAACCTTGACAGAGGCTGAAATTAAGAGATGACTACTCAGAAAGTTAAACTGCCATCAGAATAAACAACAAAAATCAACAAACTAAGAACCTATTCTGAAACAGGGGACAGTTTCACTATGAAGCACAGCAGGCAGGTCCCTATTTTGGCTAAACCATTTATGACTCGTTAATGTGGTTAAGTGAGTGCTCCAGCACAGACAACACCACCAGTTCCCCCACTGATTTGCTAACATGGTTACATGGGAAAAAAAAAAAACAAACCTTGCCACACAAGCTCCTCTTCATTCATTGCACAAGGGAGCTAAAATCCTAATCTGACTTGCTTTGTAAGGTCTCAGACCTCTTGGAAAATATGCATTAAGAGGAATTTATTTTAGCAAATGCACATGTTACTTAGAGGAGCTTACAAGTGCTCACCTCCATGAAGCATGGTGGCTCTGCAGTTGGTGGACACAGCTGCCTTTGCTTCGCTTTCCGACAGGCCAAACAGCAAACCTCTGTCAGCATTGCTCAGGATCAAAATGCACAGAAAGGAGCAAACAGAATAGGGAAGTCTCTCGGCACATAGGTTTGCTTACTCTACAAATAACTGGGAATTAGCAAAGCTGTAATTCAAAGTGACATTTTGCATAAGGTTACCCAGAGGCAGGGAACTGAGGCACCCAATTCTCCGGGCTGCAGTTCCCCAGCAGCCCTCCTGGCAACGTTGCTTTTTACCAGGCAAGAAGCTGTACTTTTGAAAAGAAAAGTCTGTCAATGCAGGAACATTTTAGACATGAATAATCAAGCAAAAAAATCACCCCATGGAAAATTTCAGTTTTGGGGAAAGGACACTGCCTGATACAAAAGCATCATGCTGAAAAGTTTCCAGCCACCTTCGGCAGGGATGACACCAGATTAGGTGTGTTAATTTGGGTTGAGCCTGACTGCTCATTTTAAGAGGGAAGAAAATGTTGCACATAAAATCCTTCCAGGCCGCACAACCTCCCACACAGTTCTCATGACTCAGAGCACGCTCCTTCCCTTCGAGGGACAGTCCAGAGATGTGCTTGTGGGGTGGGGAGAGCCATAAAAATGCATCTGAATTCCTAAAAGAAGGGAAGGAAAGACACTCTCCTTGGTTTCCAGAACACAACCACTTATTTAACGTTACATATGTAACTAAGGACTGGAAAATTCAGAAGTAATCAGCATTCAGATAGGAACTTCTTGTAATTTTACATAAATACAATTTTATAGCTTTTGCTACCAAATATGTGGCACTTTGGAGATCCTAAGTAATAATTTCTTGTTTGGTTTGCAGGGTCTGTAGACTTATATGTTTTTTATTCATTTCTCCATTTTCACCCACACAACATCAATGTATATCACAACAAAACATACCTGTAGCTGAACACAGACATTACTATCTGCAGTGACTACTCATACCACCCCATGACCAAGATCTGTTGCTACTTCCACACACACAGAGAGCCCTGATTCATTGAAGTGGTCACCAACAAGTATCACTGTATAAAGTTCAAGGACTGTAAAGGATGAAAGAATTTCAAAACCACTTTGAACTTTCAAGTGTTACTACTAACTGCTGTCTTTGACTGGTGAAAAGGATACAGATTAGCCACGTCATAAGGACCTCGTAGTTCTAGAGGCTAAAAAAAGACAAAGAAGTTTGAATATGTGCATGCCCTTGCTTGCAGGCTGACAGAGTGAGCAAGCAGGACAAGGCTATCAGGAAGGCAAGATTAAATTCTACATTAGAGCAAGTTGCTGAAGATACACTAGGAAATCAAACAAATACCACTGTTTTGGCAGAGTCCCCAGCTGGGAAAAAACTGTCATGGAAAATACTGCAGCAGCAACAAAAACCCCCCAGAAGCCTCAACAAAACAACAAAAAGAAAATCCCCAAACCCATAATACAATTCTTTGGTAAAGCAGATTGATTAAAAAACTCCTAAAGCTGGCAATCATATTTAAACTTACAATTTTTATATGTTTAGTTTTTAATTAAAGCTGTATTTTAAGCCACAGATAAATCTTCAAATTGTTCTGACTTCAAAAAAAAAAAATCTAGGACTTACCCTTTCAGCTGCACTAGATATAACTATGTTCTGGAAAACAAAAGAAGACAAACATTTATCTGTCAGACAGCATCAAGAAATGAAAAAAAAAATAATCAGAAAACAGCAAAGGCTTTATGAGCATTAACTAAGTTCAGGCTCAGAGCTCAATTAAACATCAGAGTATCTGAGGCCCTCAGATGAAGTGAACTCTAGTAGGGTGGGATCTTAATTCGAGGACATGATTAAACTCAGTTATTGCCCTGTCCCCTACACAGAGAGGGGCACTGGCACAAGCCTCCCTTGCAATTATAAACCTCTCACAGAGATATAGGAGTTGAGTAAGTACAGCACCTTTAAGAGGGACAGGCTAAGCAGTATAAATGTCAAGAGTGGTGGCATTAAGCAAGTACCTATCAGCCTGTATCACTCATAGTGGACTTCAAAGGGACCCTAAGGGTAAAGAAAAAAATGCAGAGCTGCAGACATGGTGTTAAGAAGTGCCCCCTTTATTTACACCAGCTGAAAGATGCCCCATACAAACAACAACGCGCTCTGAGATGTAAAGGACATGGATTTAGGAGTCCAGGATCCCCCAAAAGCAGCTTACAGATAGTGCCTTTAGACAGTTTAGTGCTCCTGAATTTTCAGCCTACTCTGTTGCAGTACAACTTGATGCTAAGCTCAGCATTCACGTTGGCCTTAATCAGATGCACAGTGGTTCAGGAAACCTATCTACACCTAGGCAGTGGCTGCCAATTTGTGCCATACCCTCAACACTGGCACCCCTACGAAAATTGCCAGGCTGAAAGAAATCCTTCTCACTTCACTCCTAAAAGGTTTCTGCAAAACAGGTATGTCAGTACACAGGGGCTGGCAGACACCACAGCTCAGCTACCAGAGCTTTTCTAAAGTTAAACCTCCAAGGATGCTCACCCAGGGGGAGACTGTTTTCCACAGGTGGAAACTCTGCAGCAGCAAAACTGCTTTGCACCTCTTATTACACTGAATAAAAAGCTTTGGGAATTCTTGCCTGAGTGGGTAGGAATGAGAATTGTACTGAGGCAGCAAAAGGCTTTCCCTCTCTGACGTCAGTACCACCAACACATCATGCCACCTCCACTTTCAAGGTGGGGCTTTAGATCCCTTTCTCACACTGCTATGCTTGTCCTGCCACCTCCACAGCATAAAGAGAAGGGCAGACACTGGAAGAAAATGCCCTGTGTGCAACTGGAACTCAACATGTGAAAGCTACATGAAAATGACTGTATGTTCACACTGTGCCCAAGGTTTCCTTGTGTGCTGAGGAGAGGATGGGTCAGACAATTCTGCCTTACCATAAGGAAGGCCAGAAGCGATACATACATCACAGTGACTTAACAGCACACGTCCTGATGGTGCCTAGGACATTTCTTTCTGCATAGTTCACCTTTAAATTGACTGCACTATGGATCCCAAGGGTGCTTTTGAGCTTCAGTGGTGCTGACTGCAAGAGTCTGTTGGGAAAATTCAAGTCTCCTGCTCCGAGCTGTAGCAACTAACGCTTGTGTCCCAGGCTCAGAGAAGCTCCCAGAGCAGCTGTGCAAGATCTTGAACCAGCACAGGATTGTGGTTCACCACTGTGCATGGGAGATATGCTCTGCCTGGTTCAAAGGCAACTGGCTTCCATTAGAGGATGGGTAAGACAGGAGAAGGAGACAAGAGCAGACAAGAAAAGCACTGCTAGCAAGCAAAAAGAGAGGTAGGCAAAGGCAAATCTACAGGAAGGGCTAAAGGGAAAAACTCAAAGGCAAAACACTATCTCCCCAGGTAAAGGAGACAGCAGCTGTTCAGAACACTGCTCCAGGTAGCACTCAGACTCAGTTACCAAAACACAGGAGGTGAGGGACTGTGGCTATGCACACCTTCTGACTAGCAAGGCAGGCAAATCCCTTCTTCATCCCCTGCACACTTTAACATGTTTTAAGGACTCCGCGCAATGCAGGCACCAGCAAATTTCTGGAAGTTTCTCTGCCCTGCTACAACAGAGGAAGAACAAAAGGATCCAAAAGGTTCTGCAAGTTCAGCAACTAAACTTTACAGAAGGCAAGACTTGGGTGCCAGGTGCCAATGCAAGTAGTCTATGGACCAGCCATCTCCTGTCTCATTAAAAAAAAATTTAAAAAGCGCCTTTACACGACTGATGGAAGCAAACTGTCAGTAAGGGCTAACAACCAGCTCTGCTGGCTACAGATTGAAGACTGACAGGTGCAGAATAAAAGCATGCAAGCCTGAGCATCTGAACATCTCACTTGCCCTGTTTGTGACATCAACTCAACTGGTCCTCTCCAAATCAACAACCATGTGAGAAGCACATCTTGAACTGCACAGAGGAAAGAGAAGCACTGGCAAAAAACGAATGTCAAAGGAAAGGGGCCTGCTGTGTATATAATTCATGCCCAAGTCAGTATTTTGTGCAATTAACTCCCAGAGCTGGGCTTCTCAGGAAAGACTGTGCAAATACTTACTTTATTCTGTAGCACCAAGGGAATTAACCTGCTTGACCCACTCTGCTGTCCTATAAAAGTTGCCATGCCTGAGGGGAACTGAGGTAATGATGGATCTACTT
Source organism: Manacus vitellinus (assembly GCF_001715985.3). Lineage (NCBI taxonomy): Eukaryota > Metazoa > Chordata > Aves > Passeriformes > Pipridae > Manacus > Manacus vitellinus. The sequence goes on along the minus strand of NW_021939122.1, from coordinate 7,815,184 downwards.
TTAATTTGCCTTCCAAGCTCTATATCCCACTTCAGACTAGATTTGCAGGGTAAGGCCAATTTCAGCTTCTCTGGACTAGCTGTGGCAAAGGCCATTTCCAATAAAGTTGGCGGGAGCTACAATTTCTTTTAACTTGGTATGTATTTTGATATGCTTCCCTATTAAAAAATCATGTCCTGAGAGGACCCAGCATGACAGACAGCTTAACCTGGTAGCCTGGGAGGAGGGAAGTTATGAAAGCAATGGATTACAGACATCTCAGCATTACTTCTTCCTTGGGTTTCAGTAGCATGGAAGAATGCAGTTGATCTGACTGCAGCAAAGTCTTGGCTGACAGCCAGCTAGCTGTTGGGTCTGTTTTGTACACAGGGAATTTACTAACTATTTAACAAAACAAGATTTCTACTTTTTTTCTTATCATTTTCTATCCCCCCATATTCAATATATCAATAAAAGAGCTTCTGGTCAATCAGAAATATGAAATGGGGGATTTGAAAGAAATGCATGGATTTCAGTTCTATTGCAAATCTTAGATCTCTGGAACTTTATTCTCTCCCCATCCCCTCCCATCTTTGTTTTGGGAATTGCACACCACAAAAAAACATAGGTTGTTCTGAAAAAAAGAATCTAACATCTTGACAACTTAAGAAAGCAGGCAGTGGTGAAAGGCTGGAAGTATCTGGAACTAGAATAATTGTGTCCTTGTGTTAGTAGGCAAGGATTCAGTCACAGCTTCAGATACCCTGGCATCAAACTCATTTAAAATGGCTCAGTCTGTACAACTCTAGAAGAATTTGAACTGAATTAATTACCTAGTTTTCACTTTGAGAGCTTACCTTTCCTTTGCAGATCTGCATCAGGCTGATAGCATTGGAAATTGTGTATCTTCTCATTGTGGAGTCTTTGATGGCAGGCGTGTAAAGAAGTTCAAAGTAAATGCCTCGATCTATTGCCTTCACATGAAAGAGAGTAATCAAAAATCAAAAGGAGAGAAGCCTAACAATCTAACAACTGCTGTCTATTATTGATGTAGCTTATTCTCAGTTTAACTGTTTTATATATGAAAAAATGAAGGAGGAATTTTTCCAGCAAAAGCCCAGCATAGCATGAAAGGATCATAGGGGAAAGCTCCACTGTACATCAGGTATGTGTACTTGAATCTTGGGATGACAGATAAATGAGGTTTAACAAACAGAATTACCAGCCACTTAGTTGTTTTAATTGGCTTTACACTATCACAGAGATGAGGAAACAGGTAAACACTGCTGGTCAGAAACAAGTGTTGAAACCTTGAGGACTCCACTCCTCTAGTCCCACACCCTCCTGTAAGGAAGATCACCACTTCCCACAGTACCCATGTCTTGCAGATGAAGAATTTGTCCTTGCATAAAAGCAGCAATCAAGACTCTTCTCCTGTCTCACAGCATACTCTGGTATTTGTGACAATATTAAATAACACTGAGTCACAGAAGAGGTTCCAAATAGTAATACTGATTATATTTTCAGCTGCTTTAAAACCTTTGCTATCTATCAAAGTACCTCACCAAAAGCCTAGTATTCTTGTTTTTGCAAACAGAGAAAGGTTAGGCAACTTGCTATGGGGCACAGTGCACTAGTGATAAAGACACAATTTAGAGCTGGGAGTTCTTTGGTCCATGGCCTATAATACATTTGCCTGAAGTGATACTCTATGCTTAATACTCATTAAAATATGCTGCAATGCTAATATTGTAAGAGAGTCCAGTAACTGAATACAGATGGAATTAATCCAGCTCCCATCCATGCATGACCTCTGCATGCAAGCACAACAGAAGCTATGTATACATCAAATGGTTCACACAGAACTGGTCTGACATCTGCAAACAAGAGAAGCCGGACTTTATCAAAACCAAAACAGGTGATGGCAATACACCAATTTCCAGTCAAGCAGATTTTTAACCTCACCCCCACCACTTCAGCTGCCTGCCAATCTGTCTGTCTGGCATTGTAACAACCAAAACTGACTGCCCTGGGATGCACAAAACCAGTCCAACAGACAGAATGCCTTGCAGCTGGGAGTGTGAAAGATGAGAAGTAGCTTGTAAGGAAAATGTCTCCCAACACAGGGCTCCAAGAGCCACACAGCTCCTTACCTGGATCATCTTCTGGAGTTTTAGGCAGCTAAGGTACTCTCAAACAACATTTCATACAAAATTGTTATTCCAGGTGGAATGTTAAAGTTCTCAGTTTATAATAAAATCTGATGTAATATTTTTATTCTGTTTCAGAATTAATTCTAGCTAATTTTTAATTTTTATTCTAGGTCAAACTTTCTGAGAAAAGGAAGTAGGATTACTAGCCAATTCCAAATTTAAATTTTTAAGCACTAAGGACTACATCAGCCAAAAATACCCATGTGGAATGAACCTGGACATATATTCAGAGGAAACAACTAGTTCACCTAAGAGCATGTTCAGATTAAACTTTCTGGCAAGCCACCAAAGTAGGCAGAACTGAATTAAAAAAATATTGGATCCACGCTGACAGTCATCTTGTGTCTCACAGCAGATATTTAGCAATTTCACATTTGGTTCAATTACCAAGACATTCTTTTGTCTAAGTATGGATTCAACACAGTTGTCTTCCAAGTAACCAGTACATCATCTTTCTCCTAAATTAACACTGTCATTCATGTTTCTTGTCTTTCAAATCACGGGGCTGTTTATCTATTCTGACACAGCTGTACCACTTCTGGTTTGGGAAGCAGCTTAGTCAGCAATCACACCACATCTCATTGCTTGGCAGAGCAGTGGCCTTAAGGCTCTGTTTCCATTCCTTGGGAACACCACTTCTGCCTTCTTAAGTGGGGGACAGGAGGAGAAAAAGAAAGAATATACATCACTGTGTATTAAATGCTGCAGTGGAGGCCCTGAAGTGAGGGACATCTGGAACAACACCATATATTATGCAAGAAAATAAAAGAACTGCTTAGATGGGAATGGTGGGAGGAAAGGAGTAGGGAATTCAACACAAATTCTGTATTTAATGTCAGTTCAGTCTAACGGCAAAAAAACAATTAGATGTAAATTTACCATATTCACAGGGGGCCTTCGGAAGTAGAACGGCAGCTTTTCTGTGACATTTATGCATACCAGATCCACATCTAGAGTTGTGCAAGCTATCTACAGCAAAGAGACAGGAACAGGTTATTAGATATGCCAAAGAAAATGCATAACCAACTTCAGGTGCATTAATGTTCTCTTTCATTTCTTAATGCAACAAATGCCTCTCCAAGGTCAGTTCAGTTTTAAAATTAAGACGTACTATGCCATGCAGGTATGCCAATAGAACAGCAGGGCTACAAATGCACAGCCTGAGCATCTGAGGCTTAAACCTCAAGTCTTCCCTCACTCAGAGAGCTACTTTTCCAATAAATTAATGACCAACCCCAAAGCAAGGCTTACTGCTTTGTTTTTATCTGATAGAGGACATGCAGAAGCAATGCTAGCTTTTGACAAAAGAACTCACAGGTTCAACCTGTGACAGGAACAACCCCAGTTTACAAAGGGAACAACCCAGGAACTGCCCCCTACCCTATCATGCTCTACTTCCAGTGCAACACCTGTTTGTTTTCAGGATTAGTTATTTTTACCAAAAGCAACAAAAACTGAAAGAAAAGCAGAATTTTAGACAGTGACTGGTGGTGTTGCATGTCCAGTACTGGAGACCGATCCACAGAGCCTCTCTTTCTTGGCTAGGTGGAGAATGGGCAGCTTTTTCTGAGAGCCACACCTCTGGTGGGGCCTGAAGATGGCACTGAAGGCTACAGTTTAAAAATTTAACTTTGAATTCATACCACAATTTACAGGTTGTATTAAGAGATGGAGGGAACGACCAACGGGTGGAGACTCATCACACTGAGATACAGGGAAAATCAACTGCACATAAAAGGGAGCCCTTAGTTTACATTGACCACATGCACACAAGGTATGCAGGAATTATATGTGCCTACCCAATAAAGATGATTACACAGGGCCAGACTAATCTCTGCAAACAGCGTTGTAACAAAGAAAATAAAATAGGCTGAGGAAGTTGAAAAGGAATTTTCTGTGTGTAGGGGAACTCTCTGCTTTCAGAAACCTGCCAGCAACTGCTCCAAATACACCTGGGCCAGGCGCCAACCATTCATCCCTCCTCCCACCGGCATGAAAGCAGCGGGGGTTGCGGGTAGTCCCAGGGCTGGGCTGCTCTGATGCAAGGCAGCCTATTGCTTTGCAAACTACTCTTCTACCAGTCTGTTCGCAGGGAATTTGGATGGAGATGAGAGCAGACACCCAGCTTTAGGAATGTTTCTTAGCTGTTGATAGCGCTCCCTCCTAGACAAGACAGCCACAGCACACATGCAGTCAAACCACAAGGTTTTTGAAGTCAAAATATCTCTACCAGGCCGTTCAGACTAAAGTTTATCAGCTCTGTTAGACAGGACACTGTTGGAATCTATTGCATAGAATTAAACTTGCATGTGGAAGTTCAGCCCTACTACAGCCAGTCTTCCTCCTTGTCTTACATGAAACACAAACTACCAGACAGAGGTGATTAACAGGAACATGCACAGAACAAACAGCTGTGAATCATGTTCTTGAAAGGATGTCAGTGAGGCCATAGAAAATACAGGAAGAGATAATGCTAAAAATGAAGGAAAGCAAAAACAGACATCAGAAGCATTCAAGCTTCCCTATGTCGTGAGAAATCAAGCCTTCCTAATCAGCTCCAGAAACACTGGAAAAGTCTTTTCCAGTTTGCAAATTAAGCACAGTTGGAGAGAGAGTGACTCAAATGCCAGGATATCTACAGGATTCCAGTGACCAGAACATTTCAGAAAATACCACCAAGGGAAAACAAAATTAAGAGTCATACCTCCTCCTGAGGAATTCCTGCACTGCACGGAAAACTGGAGAGGAGATTTCTCCAGACATTCTTATGTTCAGCCAATCTCTGGCTCACAAGTCACACATGCAGGCAACTTAAGGTTACCCTGCCTGCTGAAAGGATCTGAAGTACAACAACTTCATACAGAAAATTACATGCAGTGGTTGCATAGCCCAGCACCTGCCTGGCCACACTGTGGGCAAGAGCCCCATCTGCTGGGAAACTCTAGACAGCCCTAAATAAATAAATTTGCCACTGTTTGGATGCTCTGAAGCAAGCTTTGGCAATATTTTAGGAAAAAACATTGAAATTTGGCTTTGCACTACATCCTGAAACTTACACGAGCAAGTTTTTTTAGATACTGGTGATCAGCTAATTGCTTACAAACAGCAAACAGAGCTAACTAATACAATTAACATTCAGAAATCTTAAAAAGCAAAAGTTTTGAAAAGCAACAGGTACAGACCTTATTACTGGCACAGAGTGGGTGTTCCTGTTGCAGCCCAAAACAATCCTTCTGGGAGACTTAAAGAAGAAGCCTGTTCTACAATTGGCAAATATAGCTTCCTCATACCCTTGAGGTAATGCTGAATTACCAAAAGCCAATTTTAAAATATGAAGTTGATTTGTGACCCACTCTAGATGGCTTTATTCTTAATGGAGAAACATCCATGAGTCATAAGAGCCAAATGTAGGTGCTGAAACCCCATATGTAATGTCACTTGTGTCAGACTCCCTGTCGATACCTCTACAAAACTGACATAGTCCTCCACAGACAGTTTAGAAAATCTAAAATCTTAAAACAAAAGCCACACATTCAAACCTGCCCTGAACGTGAACATGTAAGGATGAAGTCTTTCACCTCATGTGGTTTGCAAGGAACATGTTTGGGTTCCATCCCCAGCTCAAAGTGCTGCCAGCATGGAAGCAATGAAGATGGTCCCACTGACAATCCTGCTTCTGTCCTAACACACTGCACGGAGTCTCAGCTTAACCAGTCTCTATCTGCACTAGCCTGCCCAGAGCACAGCCATCCACTTTGTGCCACAATGACCCACATGGCTGAATCAGAGCACAAAAGCGGATCTGCCTGAAAAATAACTTGGCAAAAACTCTGGTTACTGTTCAGCCAAAAGCAGGTTCCTCAAAGCAAACTGCCAGGCAGCTAGGCATACAAGCAGCCTCATCAGCAGAGCAGTCAGGGACCTGCAGAAATGAGTGTTTTTCATGCAGAAATGTTTATGACAGCTTAAGCACCGCCACAGCTGGATGTCCAACTACAGCAGGACTCATGATATGCCTGAAAATAAACAATAATCACCCTTAAATGAGAGCACATCTTTCCCCTAAAAACAACACAGCATACCCCTGCTGATTATCTAACTTCAGGCACTTGTTTAAACATATGATAACTGATTGAGCTTACTTAAGAAGTGAGATTTTATGCTGTTGCCAGAGATCAAAAGAGAGAGGTGGAGAGTGGTCCTTAAAAGTATTTTACAACCGTTTGCCTCCATCACACCCCCAAGAGTCCTAAAATCTTGCACGGGAAATAAATTCAGAAATTAGTTTTATTAAGCTGTAACTGTTATAATAAATGCTTGAATTCTTCTACTGAAAGATTCTTTAAAGTTCACCTTCTTCTACAGCCTCTTGCTTTGTACTTTACTTGGACAAGTCTTCAAAAAGGAGGGGAAATAATTTAGAAAAACAAAACAGAAGAATATAATTTTTAAGTGGTAAAACAGGTACTCAACAGTACTGGAAAGTGGCTTTAACTTTTTTAGAAAAGCCAACCACCAGACTCAGTTTTAAACTGACAAGTTCCCTTTGAAAGTAAATTCTCCAAAGAGACTCTCAGTTGTTTTTGGTGTCCCTGTGCCTCCTTAACACTGCCTCACACAACAAGCACGCCTGCTTCCTGACTGCCAAGGCTGACAGAGATGGGATGCTTCCATCTACTCTCACAGTTCAGACTTAACTATATTTATGAGCTTACAACAGGTCAGACATCACAATACTGGGTTTTGTAAGAAAAAATCTGATAAAAACATCATTTGCTTCAAAGTGCTCCACCTGATCAGAACATTGACATCAGCTGTTAACAAGCATTTGAGAACAATTTAAATAAAAATATGAGGGAAATGGAGGTGAACACCTATCACCCAACAAGCCAAGCTGAGATCTTTCTGTCTCAGACAGTGTTTTAAAACTAGGATTTTTTCTGGTATGAAAGTTGTATTGAAGACATACCAGCTATGAATAAAGGCTGGAAAACAATACAATGCTTGGTGCTTTTAGTAATGGTTAAAGAGTTACTGCACATCACTGTATTCAGAAGTATCAACTCTCACTAATGTCTTCTCCAGTCAAACACCAGAAATAAAACAAACCAGTTCACTGTCAAACACACTAGCAACACCTTGTTTTTCTAACATGACAGAAATGACAGAGTATTGGGGGGCTTGTTCAAAATATTTGCATTTCTATTAACATAAACCAACGTGAGAAACAATGCTGTTGAGCTATGGTCACAAATTAGTCCTAACTAAGGTTTGCAAATTATTCACACCCATTATTTACTCTCATACTGGGGGTGCTACCACTGCTACAAACACCAACACCTGTTCAGTAACACCTTCAAAGACTCACCAATTTTGTGGAGGTAGTTTTCAGCTGCAAGTTTACTCTGAACAGTCAGGATAAAATCTGAGTGAGAAAATGACCGTCTGCCCTTCAAGTGTTTCCCCTGAGGCTGTTCTACTTTTGTACAGCCTCAATGGTTTTCTCAGCAGGCAAAGCAACAGATGTATCATGAAATCACAGAAGTGAAGCTTCTCTCATTCAACTTGAGCATCCAAAACACTCAAAACAAAAACAGAAATCTCAGTCTGACAATGAAGCAAGGGCTATTGGGCTTAATCAGGCATATTTACTTTTGGAAATTTTAGTTTATCTGTTCATAAGATGCTGTGACAACCAGAACTGGCTCTGTCTTGTAAGCTCCTGCTCCTCTTTTGATTTAAAATAAAGAAGGAAAAAGAAACAGAAGAAAGATATCAGCTATTCTTTTGGACAAACTTTCAGGAGAGGACCTAGGACTAAAAGGAAGAAGGTAACTCTCAGAATCACATTAGTTCCACTTTAAAATCCTCCCCAGCATTTCAGAAACCTGGAACAATTAATGCTAACAGAAGATCACAAGTGTGTTTTGGGGAAGTCAGAGTTTGAGAAATTAAAGTTCAAGAGAAAATTTTTCTACATGATGATAAAACACATATATCAGGGGGAAAAAAAGATGTTTTCTCTCCTCATTAGAGTACAAGGCACACAAAGGCAACCACAGTGCAGAGGCAGACAAGTCCATTCATCAGGTAGAACAGGTAGATGTTTCAGGCTCTGACCTGTCACCTCAAGGCCTTGCAGCCTCCTGCAATCCCTCCCAACCTGCTCAGACTATTAACTGACCAGGCAGCCTATAATGCTTAATTAGCCCCATAAGGTCCTTATAAAATAGGAAATAAAATCTAAACAAAGCATGTACTTAAACTAGCTCAAGGTACTAAAAGTTATTGAATAAGCATTACAGATCAGATGATTGTACTCACATGGAACAGTTTCTCAGTCTTTGGAAATACTGCTATGATGTCATATAACCTTATATTTGCAGATGTTGATCTCTACAAAAGGAGCAAAAAATTACTACCTTTAATTCTGGCAGATATCAAATCTATGCACAATGATTAAAACCAAAATAATGAGAAGAAAAATTCTTTTTTCCTAGTACTAAAATAAAGCCAATAATCATCCAACTACACAGTAGGTCTCTACTGTGAAGTCATACATTCTCAATTTGAGCCTTACTGCCACCCACCTACTAAGGCACTTAAACCTTTTGCTTCAATCATGTAACACTAAAACACAACCAGACACAAGGCTTGCTCATGGTCTTCCAGTTTATGCACAGAAGTCCAGAAATTGAAGAAAAGAACCAAGGAACAGAACTACTGTTTCTTATTGAACACATGATCAGCAGAAGCCATATCCAGTCTTGTAAGTCTGCACCTCTTCGTGATCACATTATTTGTTAAAGATGCAATCTGAGAAATCACTGCTGAGTGCCCTATAAAATCTAGGGAGTTCTCCCCATAAAATTTCCAAAATTTTATTTATTCACTGAGAAAAAGAAACAAAAATTGGAAAATCGATTACTAAATATACTTACCAAGAGATTACAGTGGGAAGGATCAGAAACAACAAGTGTTAGCCGGGTTAAGACTTTAATTCTTTTAGATGTCCCCTACAGAACAAGAAATAATATAAAAGACTTAAAAACCACCAAAGAAAAAAATTTGTGGTGATTTCCACCCAGCCTGGTATAAAAAGAAAACGGTGCCTTGCTTATAGTCTTACTATACTAGTTTTCCAAAGTCTGTATTTACACTTCCCTAATTTATATTATCTCTTTGGTATTATACTTGTCCTTACAAAGAACGACACTTGTGTTTCTCTGAGTAAGGGTCAACAGAAAGAAAAAAGAAAGAAATAAAGAAAAAAAATCACGCAGAAAAACTGAGTATGTTTTATTACTGCTATAATTCCCCAGGTAGGCCACTGCAAGTTCCTGAATTAATATCAATGACCTGAAATAGTCTTGTATTTTATTATATCCAAATTTTGCTCCATCAAAACCAGGAAGTTATTTCCAAAACTCAAATTTCAAGAACTGTACTGTAATTATTCAACTACAAGCAGATTCAAAATTCACATAAAGCAATCTTTAAAAATTTCTACAATAATGAATAGAGACTAATGTGAGTGTAACATTCTTCCAAAGCTTGGTGTTTTTAACCATCAAACAACGGACAAATTTCTCTTTTCTGATTAACATCTAATATACAAAATCACATATACAAACACACCAAGGCAAAAAAATGTATCTCAGAATAATAATACACAGATAGAATGTAACTACACATACTTGTACAATAGGCAAAGATGGAAACAACTCTGAAGGAGATACTGGCTTGATGATTTCCTTAAAAGAGAATAGAACAAAGTTATTAAAAATGTGATGGGTTAGGTTTACAACTAAACAAAAGCTGTGTTCCGCTCATGAGAAGAAATTTACCATGTTAACAAAACTATTTCCCTGGGACAGTACACAAACCATACTAAAAATTAACCCAAGGGCAATAATACTAAATTATAAAATGGGAGTTTCTTACAAATACAGATCTTTCTACTTGTGTCTAGATATGCATTCTGCAGATAAAGCTATCTGGGAACATGCAATAAAGCAGTAGGTTTACTAGAGAAAATACGCTAAAAAATAATCCCAAGAAAAATTACCTGTTTCTTTTCTTTAAAATCGATGACATGATTAAGAGCAACTGCAGAATATCCCACTGAAAAACACACAATAAGAGTGTTTTGTCCAGTAAACTAATGGAAACAAATCCAATCAAAAAACTGTTAAACAGTCATTACTTAAAGGTCTTAAAATTAATAAATCGGGTACATATTTAGCTTTCACGTTATTTTTTTTAAAAGGTTGGTTCACCCAAGAAAGTGTTTTAAAATAAAAAAACCAAACTGTTTGCCTTTTAACATATCCCCGCCTGACAACTTTTACTCAATGGCAGAACTTTACGAACACGAATACTTGGGGTTGAGGTCCTCAAAGATCTGGCCGAGTTTGGCCCCGTTTATTACTTTCTTTACGGAAAATTGTTAAGTACATTCAGGACAGTTGTTAAAACTGCAGGCGACGCAGAGCTGGGAGAGACACAACTATGGGAGAAGGCAAATATGAGGACTCAAAATGATGCCGACGAAACTGAAAGGTGTCGTTCAGAAGGACTCTAAAGAAGATGGTAAATTTAACAGGGGCATTTAAATCACCTCCAAACAGTGGGCAGGCAGCACCTGGCTGTACAACAGTTCTGCAGGAAAAGAGCCGGGTCATAAGAAACTGCAGCCGGAAAAACTTGTCCGCGTTGGGAAAAATACAACTGTTACGCTGGGATAAGCGGACACAGAGCCTGCGAAGCACACCACGAGCTTCCCCCGCTGCTCAGAGCCGGGCACTTGCAGAAAACTGCAGGCTGAGCAGGGAGAGCGCGGAGGCGCCGGGGAACACGCGCCCGCGTGGGAGAGGGGTCGGCCGGCGCGGAGGGAAGGAAAGGCTCACC
>NW_021939122.1:7801172-7803651 GCF_001715985.3 Manacus vitellinus | reverse complement strand
CGGAGGTGCCCCGACACGGGGCTGCGATGGGCGGGGGAAAGCCTGTGGGTTGAATTGCTCGGGTCGCAGGCGGGGTCTCTGCGGCCGGAGCGGCGCCGGCCGAGGCTCCCCGCGCTCCTCAGAGCCGCCGTGTGCCCACCAGGTGGAGCGGTAGCTTTGTGCAATGGAGCGTTTATCGCCTGTTAAACTGGTTGAGCTCCATCTGAACATTGTCAATAAAAAATAAAAGTAATCCTTTCTAGCTGCTGCAAGATGTTCTCTTTCCTACGTTAATTGAAACACGTGAAACAAATATCCCCTCATGCAGAAGGACTGAGGGAATCTCTAATCAGATGCAAGTTCACTGTGTAGCACTGCTACAAAAAGCACAAATGTAATTCTACCATTGACAACACAGAATATGTAAAATACAAATGGCAATTCCCACTAGATTTTTTTTATTTGTTTGTTTGGTGACTTAGAGCAGGTCTGTGATTCCCATCTGACTTCAGCTGGCCAGGCCAGGGGATGCCTAGCTTTCTCTTTCTTCAAACTGGGCTAAATGCACACCAGGGAAAGTCTACAGGGTATCTGGACCCCTGAATTCTTAATAAGGCAAAAATGCCTGTAACCCAGGTGAAGGCATCGGTGCTGTCAAACCCTAGTACATCCCTCTGTATGGGGTCTGTCCCTGATGCAGCTTGTGCCAGCTGTGCACAAGGGACTCGCAAGGAGCTGCGACTCATTTCTACCAAAGTGATCGCACGGTTTACAAAGGATGGCTGAGAAACAACAGTGGCTTCTTGGCATATTTCTAGCATTGCTGTCTGATGAGTTACAAAGACCTGGGATGGTGGTAGCAGAGAAGCTACTTATGGGCTGAAGACACTGCACAAGGAGTCTGGAGCAGCTTTGAGGGTCAGTAGAAAACAGCCTGCCACATGTCTATGACAGGAAAAAAACCACATCACTCTGAAAGGGAAAATAAGCCAAACCAGCTGGTAAACCATCTTTGTTCTTGAGACACCTATAGCAGCATTTTGCTCTTGACAATACTGGGACAAGATATTTCAGTAAGGAGCTCTCTTGTGATTTATCTCTATCTGTAAAGTGTTCGCCTATTACAATCAGATCAGCCACTACTGCTTCTTTGCCAGTCATTTGAACAAGCAGGACAGCCTGAGTGGTATTGCCAAAGTTTTTCTTTGATATGTGTAAAAATGGAAGAGCTCGAGGTATTACTCCAGGTTTTCTTTGACTCAGTGTACAATGGAACTTGATTTAATTTGTCTTAATGAATGTAAAAAGCAATCTGTAAACATGTACCAGTTATTTTTACCACAGCAGTGTTCAGAGACACCAAACAGGATTAAGCAGCTTTTGTTTCTGGCAATATACAGCTAAAACAAAGTTTTCCTTGAGGCATTAAAATGGAGAACATTTAAACAGATCTTCGTATGGAAGACTTGCAGAACATATTATTACAGCAACCATTATTTGCTGTAATGATGTAAGAATCTGAGTATGAAGCACTTCCAGCATGAGGTATCATGATTCATGTTCTCAGACTGGTGCACAACCTTATTTCCTATGATATTACTTAGATATTGCTGCTTTTATTTAAGCCAGCCCCAGTGATCTACTTAGAACCTCCTAATGATCCTCACTGTTAAGCCACAAGCTTCTAACGTACTTTTTTCCATCAGTGTCCTGAAGTCCTCCTTGGTGAAGACAGATCTCCTCACTCCAGGTGTTTTCTTTCTCAATACACCCACATCTCAAGACATCCTTTCAGTAAATTTTGATGCAGAAACCCTAATGATTCTTCTAACAGGTTTTGAATGGGCAGCCCATGGTAGCAACTGTTAGGGGTTTTTTTGCTTTAGTTCTGCATTTAGCACTTTCAGGGAGCTAAGAGATTATTTAGTACTATCTGTCTTAGCAACTCAGTAACAGGAATGTCACAGTCACTTTTATCATAACCACATAACCTCAAAAAGCTCCTTTGTAAAGGTGCAGACTGAATCTTCAGGGTTGGGAGCTCTCATTTTCTGAGTGATACAGAATTTTTAGCATAAGTGTCATCTTAATTGTTTGTTTTCTTTTCAGATCCCAGCTTCCTATTGTTAGCATTTGTTGGTTCTAAAAAAAGGGAAGACATCATTTCATATTTAAGTTGCACGGATGCAAGTATTTAGTTTGACAATGACAAGAAATGCCAAAGGTGAGAAAGTTTACCTCTCTGTTTTACTCTGACAGAGTGATAATGACTTATCTTCACAAAGACAAGAAAAGGCAGAAAAGAAAACTGCAGCTGCAACATCTTTGCTAGAACTTAGACAAGAGTCTTATTTGTTAAACAGCACATGCAGGGAATAAAAATCAAGGTTTCAGTAATCATTGTCCATAGAATTCTCTGATAAAATATTCTAAATATTTTGACAACATATTTCCCCAAGGCAGAAGAAATGTATACCTATATTTTATTTGTTGTTCCCAA
>NW_021939122.1:7797697-7801132 GCF_001715985.3 Manacus vitellinus | reverse complement strand
AGAAAAGATGAAAACAAAAGGAAACAAAAAAAATTGCAAGACAAATGAAAACAACAGTTTAGAGAGATAAACTGGCTCAGGCAAGAAGGATAAAAAAGGGGATGATAGGAAAAAGAGCAAGAAAAATTTCTGATCTGTTTATTTTTTTCATTGCTCACTTGTGTTACCTTCCTGCCATGTATCCAAAATTGAATGGTTTAAGAAGGGTAATGTAGCAGTGCCTTCAAGCTCTTATGCTAAGATGAGCAGGGCTGTTTTCTACAGGCAGCTGTGTGAGGAAAAGTGTTACCATGCCAGGTTGTCAGCGTTTCCTCCTCCACTGCTGAATCTCTTGCACTGCATTCCTTGACCCATTTCAGTCAGGATCCTCCAAGCTAACACAGACCTTCTGTCTCAACAGACTCTGCAAGCATTAAGTCCTCCAGGGAGGGATGAAGTATCCAGGATCTAGTGCAAGTTCTTCAACACAAACGCTTTGATAGATACAGTCTGGCCTCACTAAATCAACATGTGCCTGGGAAATTTTGTTTCCTTAGCCAGTTCTGATGACCTATCTTACCTTATCTCACTAACATGGGCACAACAAATTGATACCAATACCCACTGTTATATCATACACTTAATATGAATGACAAATGCTGTAGATGTTATGTTATTTAGAACTATTTCTGGAGAAGGAGACAAAATAAAACAAATAAGTTAATTGGTTTTGGAGAGGAAAAAAATCAAAGTAAAAAGTTCTCTTGCTTTTTTTTTCTTTTAATCTGAAACATTTCTATATAGTAACAGTGAAATATCACAGTTGATATTTGCAAATAAAGTACATTATCACATGTGAACAAAATAGTTTACCTTCAGTAAGTGAAGAAAGAATGAGTGACAAGGGCCTTAGCACAGACTTGGAGGTATACAGACATATTAAGAAGCTTTTATGCATAGAAAGCCTAAATCACTCAAAAGGACAGGACTTGACTAAGCTCAGCCAGCAAAAAAATAATTTGATTATATTTATTGAAGCCTAATGGAAGGTGAAAAAGTAATTTCTTGGGGAGAGAACAAATGTCAACTTGTTATTCTTAACACCTAATTGGACATTTATTTCACTTCTGTATGCTGTCTGGAACAACATGTTAGAATTTGTAAATAGGATCACTGAAGACAAAAGCAGGATGTACCCTTGGAAACATCAAGCCCTACCTTCATGTATCATTGTTTTAAGTATCTAGACTAGCTGTCATCTCATGGAATGATGGATGCTCTCTACTTTCACAGACACTGAGGATGTCAAAGCCTCTAAAGCCCTCAGGGAAAGCATCTCCCCAGATTCAACCCAGCCCTGGAAACTGAAATGTTATTTTAGATGTGTCCTAGAGAAAAGCTTTCAAGAAACATATTTTAGAGAGTTATCAGGTGCTTCATCTTGCCAAGGTTTCACGTTTTCTCTGCAATATTACATAAATCCCTTTTTATAATGGTACATAAATTGACTTAAATTTATTTGTTTCTTCAAAGATAAGATTATGAGAGTAAATACAAAGAACGGTAACGTATGGCCCTTGAGAAGGAAAGACATCAGGTGATTAACTTCTAATGAACTGTATTAGAAGGTGCAGAACAAAAGATGAGGCTAAATCCTTCTTTCAGATTGGAATGAGTAGGAGTACACACAAGTGATCCTGCACATCATCCACTGAGAATATTTAGAGAGTCACGTTCCAGAAATGTATTGAAAAGCTGTCAAGAAGAATAACTGATTTAATGAGCTGTGTCAACACATTTGTAGGAAGCACCGGATTATAATTTGCTCTGCCTTAGCGACATTTTAAGCAAGTGAAAAATTGCTTTTACTGGGAGTATTATATTGTACAATATTATTAACTTTTATGATATGAACCTATTTTGAACAAAATTTACTCAATTCCTAACTCCTTAGCTGTACTTCAGACAGTATTTTTAAAAAATGTATTCAGTCATTGAGGAAACGTTCTCCTTTCTCCAAGTTTTGCCTTAATGCTTTAACTTATTTTAATGTACCCTTGCCATTTCTAAAGAACTTTTTCTTCCTAATATTTCCTTAACTGAGGAAGACAGAAAAAGGACTTGCTTCATCACCAGGAGGGGTAACTCACCTGAAGCTCAAGGCTCATGAACATATTCTCTGTGGTTAAACAAGGAAAGCTTTTATTGTGATTAGACACAATGGAGCAACTAACAAAGTTTAGGAAAATACATGACTGAATAGGAAAACACTTTCAACTTGGTAATGGTCAAAGAGCTGCCCAACTAGATTTCATCCTTAACACATGAAACCTGCTTATTTTATTATCTTAGTCAAATCAAGATGTAGGAGTGGAAGGGAGAGCCAGCAACCAAACTCCCAAACCTGCTTGCTGGCTGCTGCATTTCTGACCATCGGAGGCTCTGCTATGCTCAACTTGTGTCAGGCACAGCTGACCCCAACCTCAGTCCTAGGCATACTCATGTATGGGCCAACGCAGTCATGCATGTTGGAAAGCCCCAAGACATTCCATGAGCCAAGTATGGAATCCTCACTTGTTATGGATTTATGTTTCAGTGGTGCCTATGACTGTCAATCGAGGGTTTTTTCCAATTGCTAGATACTTATTCGGCCTGTCTTAAAAGAAGATTTTAAACTCTGTATGATGTGAGATCATGCTGTAGACTCTCTAACTACTGGGTCTCTGCCTTCTGACTGGTACACACTTAAATAAAACTTGCTATATTGTTGCTACCTGCAAGATCCCCCTTCATTCAAACATAACTGACATTGGTTACTGATCCATCTGGGATCAATGGTCCTCCTTTCATTTCCTCTCCTTCTCTAGTTCATCTGGCTTCTGTCTCTTGTAGAAAACACAAGGGAATGTTCAGGAGCAGGTGTTTCCTGTTTTTAATCCTTACTGTCTAGCATGGTACTATACCAAGAGGTGTAATCTTCTGCTGGCATCCCATGGGTAACTGACAATTCAAACAGTTAGCTTTCACCCCACTTGGAGGCAAGACTATGACTTAAAGAACTGAGAGAGCTAGTGAGTCTCAGAGTTCAGGGAACATGCAAGAAAAGTAGGTAATTCAAAGCAATGGGAGTTTGTTGGTTTTAACTTTACTGATGTGATTAAACATGGAATAGTGAATAAATTGAAAATAATGGTATATAAATATTAATAAAAGAGAAAATATAGGTGATGGGATTCACATCAACTTAATACGAAAGAGAATCCGCATGCTTGAAGATACAAAGATACTTCAGCGCTGACCTGTTTTTGGGGGGTAGATCTTAAAAGATCGGCCACTATTAACCGTAGCAGCAGCCACGGTCCCGAATCTTTCTGCACGGATATGCCGGTAGCGCGGGCAGAGGCGCTCCCGAAGCAGCCGATCCCGCCGCAGAGCCGCGCTGGAGCCGAGAGGCTC